>NC_135708.1:976174-1301566 GCF_964276395.1 Gasterosteus aculeatus | reverse complement strand
CAATATTAAGTATTGTTTTTAGTTGTTTCTAATTAATAAAGATAATTAATCTTTAAATTGCATTCTCAATTTCTTCTTGTATTTCTCAAATATACCTCAGATATCATTCTCGTATATAGCTTCAGTAAGACATTAAAGAGAAATAATCAAGAGATGGAAGAGACGTTGGACACACAATAATAAGATCTCTTTTAAGGCTCATAATTCTCAGATTTGTCTCATGTTATTCTCCTTCAAATGGCCGAGACACAATTGAGATCAGGGGTATACAATTATGAGATCTCTACTGTCTATCCCACTTCTCAAGTATTGCTCAAATGGTATTCTCAATTTAACCTCCTTTGTCTTACTCATGTCTTGTCTCTTTTTAGCTTACGTCTTGCTCCTAAGGGACCCTTAGGAGCAGTAACTCAGAAACAAATGATTACAGAATGATATGAACATGAGATGCTCAAATTGAGCTCGCGAGATGAGATTGAACAACAGATGAGCAACACATTTTTCCTATGGGACGTCTCGTACCCGTAGTAAGACGGGTCGGGGTCTCTGCCAACGTAGTATTCATTCGCCCTCGTGTTGAACTTGTGTGGAAAATAACCTTTTTCCACATCCTCAAACCCCAACGCCGCGGGTGTTTGTGCCAAATGCAAAACCATATTTAGATTCACATCTGCGTTCACAGTCGCTGCGTTTCTGTGTGTTGGTTGTGTGTGTTGGACATTGTGTTGTATAACAGCTGTTTCCAGTGAGCCGGGTCTCATATGTCTGGTACCAATACTGACATACACATGTAGCCCAAACAATCCGGTCTTATTTCCAATCCTGTGCTGGTGCTCATTGTATAGATGGAGCCACGCTGTCTGCAGGTGGGGTGTGTCGTGTGTTCTGAAGCCCTGCAGGCGTCTACGACCTGTCACATGGTGGAAGATGATGACCTTCAGCCCCAGATACCTTTCAAAAGCCGCTACATCGGCATGTGTTCATTCAGAAGGAGCGTCCTTGTCTGGGCGGATGAAACGTGCTAAACACAGATTGTTATCCCTGTTGTTTGCTGCGTACAGAAGACAATATCTGATCATAGGGGATGTTTCCTAGTTTTAAACGGGCCCCACCGCCTCCGCTTCCATTTCCTGCCACGGAGACCACGATGTCCAGTTCATGGTCCGTTACAGAGTCATCGTCACTTTGCAGCACATGAACAGATCTACATGGTACGAGTCGTCTGCGTGGAGAACGGTTTGCACGTCGCTGGCCAACGACGCTCCATGTGACACAACATGGAGAACGCCGCCTTCATCAACACGGACTGACTCTGACGTTCCACCGCTCACTTTATTTCTCACCTCACTCGTCACTTTCTGTTGGCTGGTGTACTTTATCTTAAAGTTGAAATGTAACGTTTATTCCTTTATGTTTAAACTAACCCATCGCCTTATAGGCTGTACTTTATCCTCCAATGATGGAGCAGTTCTCCGCTGCGCGTCGGGCCTAACAACGCCCCCCAACTCTTACATTATTGGAGATAAAGTGCTGCTTTTATAATACGGTTACCAGCCACATTATGAATAGTAAGTAAATAGCTGCTTTCAGCACCAAACAGTTGTAGCCAACAAACGTTGTGTGTCTCATTTCAGGAGTCTAGAGACAAAATAGTCCCTGTACGTGCAGGTAAACAGCATCTGGGTGCTGCAGCGTCTCCTTCATTCACATCGCTCATGACGGCCACCTTCATTGTCCGGTTGTGGAAGCTCGCGTTGACCCAAACTGATCATTTGTGGGATTTCTGGTCTCTTCTCGGCGATCGCCACTGAGCTGAACACTGAAATGTCAACTAACGGCACAAAATCTGACCTGTTACTTTGTGTGCAGTGATACGGAACGCTCGGGTCAATGTGACCAGCAACTGTACATTATGGCTCAATAATGCACCGTGACTCACTCTCAACCAATCAGAGCGCTGCATTTCATCTACCCGTATTATAATATGCTACAAGCTGCTAGAGGTTTAGAGCTTAACAACAGGAATCCAAAGGGATGCATTTTACTTCAGGAGAACCTGAACGTGTTTCTATTTAGTCTCTAAAAAATGTCTTGTCTTCTATGAGGTCAAACACTACGTTGTGTTACCAGAACCTGCTGCAAACCCACAACTGGTTAATTACTATTTGTTCTGTCTGAGTCAATTGAAGGTATAAGGGCCCATTATAAATGCCTCTCATCCTCTCATCAGCAGATCTCATGTCATGGGAGGAATAGGTGCATGGGAGTCCTTACTGAATGATGTATGATCAGTGTGTACAAATACATGAAATGAGCATATTGGGTACAGTTATACAGTATATTCATTAGATATTTATTCCTCAATGGAAACAGAACAAACTCCCAAATACAACAGTAACAAGCAGCATGTTGATGTATAAGCTGAATATCAGTTAGCAGAGGAGCGTTGGGGACACAGGAAGTCACTGGTGACCTCTCTGTGACCTCTGGCTTGGGTTAGACCACTTCCTGTTCAACAAAGGAGACGGCGGTATGAGGATCATCAGACTGTGTGGTTAATGCTGCTAATCACCACTCTCATTCATTCACATTGATTTATTATTAACATTATTGTTTAATGTTGCTTTTGTAAAATGGGACATGAGGTGTTTCTCCTAAACAACCTCCATCAGTCCATGTATGAATGTGATGTGATTTCCTCTGAGCATAATACTAATAACTCTGTAGTACCTTGGATGAGCTCGTAGATGTTGCAGTAGTTGGTGCCGTGGTCTTTAACGGCATACCAGGTCTCAGAGATGGACATGGCCTGCAGACAGTTACAGCTCTGTGTTAAATGAAAGAGAAAGAGACACTGTGCTTCTCCTGCAGCCACTCGGCTGGCTGCAGGAGAAGATCCTCTTCCTTACTCCCTTTCACAAAGACATTGCAGGTCTTTGGTCTCTTTGGCTGATGTTCCCGTTTATTACTCTTCACAAATGACAAAACAACTCGATGTGACTTGGCTTCCTGGTCTGGCTCGGTGTGTCTGCAGTAAAAACGCTGTGATCTCCCCGTCAGCCATGCATCATTACCTGAGTCAGCACTTTAGTTGGGAGTGAAAAGCTACGGAAAGGTGACAGCAGGAGAAGAAGTGACAGGAGGCCAGCCGGTAGTTGATGTGCTCCACGTAGCGTGTGAAGGGAGTGGTGTGTTTGGCTGCTATGAAGTGGACACAAGCAGACTGCAGCTGCACAGAGAACACGTACTAGTTAACTAAAAGTCATTTCACTCACTTACACTTTCATATAAAAGACTGAAAAGACATGAACTAAATACACTTTCAGCTGAAATACGTGTGTGTGTCACAGACAGACAGCAACGGTCTCACATGTTTTCACAAGGTCGCTGACGGTCAACCACCTTAATCACATTATTTAAACAAAGTGACCTGTTCAAACTATTTAAGAGAAGCGCTTCAATTTCTACCTTTTACACGTTATTTATTGTAATCAAATCCTCTGCAGTTCATCGGTTGGTGTTTGTCAGCCTCTGTGGCTGTAACACACTCGTCTTACCAACTTAATAACACAAGTTGACCAATGGTTGGGGACCATTTAGTGGCCTTCATTAGTCTCTGGATACTTGGGGCACATTAGTATTTATAAAGCCCGTCCTTGGCCTGCTCTCCTCTTTTCTTACTAGCTACTATATGTTCTCCCCTAGAAATCCATCAAAGTAGCATGAAAGCCTTGGGAGTTCAGTCTGTAGTGACCCTGAATATATGAACCATGAATGTAGACCTTGTGACGGCACCACAAGAAGAGTTTGTGGACATTCAGTCATTAGCGTTGCCAGGCGACAGCCTTGTTCTCACAGATGGTTTGTGTCATGTGACAGTGTTTGGTTGTTATGGTGGGGACCAATAATTGGGACTATCGTTGTCATCCACACACACCTGGTACAGACACCTGTGTCCTCCCATGGTGCAGCCAGCCATGGTTCTCCACATGTTAGTCTGTGACAGCAGGGATTCATAAACCACTCTGCAAGGTGTCCCAAAGTACCTGCGTGAGAAAATACAGCACCGAGCTCACTGAACGTGTGTTTAGGTGCACGGGACCACTCGGCTTGTCAACACGCAACACTGCAGCTTGCAAATGAAACGGCGCCATCTAGTGGACATTAGCTGTACATGTTGGTCTGAGGCTTCATGACAACTGTGTCTCATCTTTATTAGGAAGCCTTTAAAGGCTACAGGTCACATTCTAGTCACAACACAACATATATGTATATATATATATATATATGTTCAATTCTGTTTGGCTTCCAAACTCTCAGCCAATGAGTGTCAACAGAAGACGACATGTCCCACCACGTGTCCCTTCTCTCTCAGGGACTGTAAGAAGAATGAAGATCAGTTAAACTCTTTCTCCCTGTCGCCCTTCACTCATGTGTCCCTCAACAAAACATCTCATGGTGGAGCTGAATAAGAATTCACTTCATTATTCTGATGTTACCAACAATGGCTTGACAGAGAAGCACCATCTTCTCCAGTATGGTCTGGTATGTATGCTCCAGAGTCCAATCTCACATGTTGTACTAATGGACACTAGAAGACCACATGTTCATTACATAGCTCTTAATCCATGGACAGGATGAGACGTTTCACCATTTCCATCTTCATCAACATCATCGTCGTCATCTTCTCGATCTTCATCGTCTCCAATTCTTGGACGTCTGGTTCCACTTCATCTAAAGAAAAGCATGTTTGATGAGCACACTCACCCCGTCACACTGCTTGGTTGTTGAATTTATCTTCCTGTAATTCTCTTTGTAACCATTTTTAAAATAACCAATAAAGTTCATAAATCTGGTAGATGCCTTCAATCTCAATCTCCTCAAGAGATTTTCCTTCTTCCAAGAGATCCTTTCTCCATTGCCAGGAGAAGCTTTGAGATTTTTGACTTTTTCTGAGACACCCTGAAAAGACAGAAGTGTCCTCTGACGGGTAGAAACACGCCATCAGCTTGTGTTTGTCCTCCAGTGTGGAGAAGTATAAAGTGAATGTGAGACAGTCGTGTACTACTGTATTCTCCCAATGAGCCACATGTAGCGTCTCGCTGTGTGAAAGAAGAATACTTTCTAACTCACATGATTGACACAAAATGCACCCAAAGCATCTTCTGCTGTTGGAGCAGCTAAATACAGAAGGTCAAATGGCTCTGCTTCACTTTTACTGGGACTTTAAGGGCTGGTTAACTTGTAAAAACACACATATGGGGAATAAAAGGGAACATAAAGGCACCATTGAGCGCCACGGCCAACAAGAATCCCCATATTGTACGTTATCTCCTGGCCTGAACATCTCTCCTTCACAGCAAACAGGCTCACGTGTGGCCTTCCTTTCACACTCATGTTTGTAACTCTGCAGCTGCTTCATGTGCTGGAGGAAGGAGGATCATCCAGAAGTTCTACATTCAGGCTGCCTGTAGTATTGTCACTAACTTCTTTGTTCCCCACATGTCACACTTGCTGATTGACTGAGCTTCAGATGCACGGACTCACTGTGGAACTCAGGCCCACATGGGGAATGAGTTCTTTCAGTTTGGATGCTTATTGACAGGAAACAGCAGAGAGCCGGTTAGCTGAGCTGTGATGCACAGGCTGAAGTTCTGTACCACAGCCTCACCAGACACCGACTTTGGTTTACATCCATAGATTGGCCTTTCCCTGCCATTGCACATCTGGATGAGCAGATGTACCAAAGGCATTACATCAAGTTGGATAATCAGTGTAAAAGCATCACTACAGAATATAGTGCAGTGAAGGAGCAGCAGGATGCACAGACCTACATATCCATGAGAGATGGATCTCACAGGTTAGTCGGCCTTTAAAGGTCAGTTACCTTTAACTCTCCAAGAACGTTGCAAACCAGCATCCGGAAGCTTCCCATCAGGGAGCCAGGAAGTAGTCGGTGACGGTCCTCATGCGTTTGTGCGTGAGGAGGTCAAGCCGAGCCATGAAACCTGGAGAAACGTCCACATAGAATCACCTTGGACCTTCATATCAGCCCTGGACATGGCTGGAGATCAAAGTGACCTACGATGAGTTTGACACACCTGCTTTAGAGCAGAATGAGGATGTACTTTATTGTAATCATTTCTTTCAGCTACAATAACCATGTTATTAAGAGATGGAAAGTTAAAGCCGTTCCTCTTTCTGTCCACGCTGCACAACGCGTGTTTTATTGCATTTAGTGGCAATGCTGCTGCTGTTTGTCTTTTATTTTGGCGGGAAATCACGTTTAACACTTTCAATACTCCACTTTGTGAGGAGATAAACTCCACCCTGTTATCAAATGTGTGCTTGTGCTTTGTGTGTTTTTGTTGGTGACTTAAGTGTGATATTTGGTGCAGAATGAAAGCTTCAAGTTGCACCTGAAGTAGCGAGCTCAGTAGTTTGTGTTGTTGTGAGACGGCTCTGCGTGAAGGTTAATAAGGTTAATAAAGCAACTTATTCATTACTCATTTCTTTATTTACTCACTTCCTTCTTCAACATGCTGCACCACCAATGTTTCCTCTGTGCTATTGACACAGCAACAGGGCTGTAGAATAAATACAGATATTATGGAGGAAATAGTACAAAAGTCAATAGTACAGCATCTTTAAAAAGGATCAGAGTATTTCATGTCAAAAGAAATAATACAGCGTGTTGAAAGCATCTTTATTTGATGGCCTGTTTAAACATGTACAGTTGTTTCCAATAAAAGTAATTTATTAACATTAGAGACAAACAATTCTATTTCTGTTAAAGTAACACATGGAGTAAATGTTGTAAATGACATTATAGGGAATAAAAACACAAGTAACGCATATTCAATATTTCCTTGAGAGGTTTGCTGAACCATTAAAAAGCTTCTTGTTCAAAACAAACCTGATTATGTGAAATTAGATTTGATTTCACTCAACAGATATAGAAAGATTTGAAGTTAAAATGGGCTCAAAAAGAATTACACATTCATATTTTCCTTCTTCACCTTGTTTTTATTATTGCTGATGAAGCGCACACACACATAAGGACACATGTGTCTCATATGGGGGGACAGATGAAAGAGCGTCTTATAAAATGTCTTCTTGAACACATAAAGATGAAGATTAAAGCCTAATTAGGAGCCAATATCTAAATGATCATCTATTGATTGAAGGAGCACAGCAGCATTAAGCTGAGCTCTTTCACACTTCCATCTGAGTCCCAGAGAGCTGTGGACCCCCCAGAGTCCAGACCAGCTCAGGTACCCCTCACCTGCTCCACCTGCATCTACACCCACATGAACCACCATCAGCTGTACAGACTGAACTATGTGGTGAGCAGAGAGGAAGGTTCTCCACCAGGAGGAGACTCTCCCTCCTGAAGAGGACACAGAGACACTGAGAAACCAGAAGACCAGGACCTGAACCCAAACCCAGGATAAAGAGGTTCAGTGAATGTGGTGCTGAAGGTGTGGAGGTGGATCAGTGTGTCAGAGGAGACTCTGTAGAAGGACAGAGAGCCAGCAGGACAGTCCACATACACTGCTACTCTACCAGAGGAGGAGGAGGAGGAGGTGCGTGTTACTGTCTTATTGTGACAGACATAGTAACCTTCATCATAGCAGATCAGACTCCAGGACTGATCATTGTATCCAAACAAACAGTCTCTACTGTCTCCTTTCCTCCTGATTCCTCCGTAACTCACTGATACAATAACTCTTCCTCTCCACTCGACCTCCCAGTAACAGCGACCAGTCAGACCAGTTCTACACAGCAGCTGAGGCCGGTAGTCAAATCTGTCTGGATGATCAGGATGTGACTGATCCTCCTCCACACGTGTCACCTTCCTGTTGTTGTCAGACAGTTTGAGGTGTTTGTTTACTGTGTTTGTGTCGATTGTGAGTTCACAGGAATCTGATGAGAGAACAAGACACAATACAGCTGCAGTTATTAATCATGTGTTCATCTACTGACACGTTGATGATGACATCACAGAGGTGAATGAGTGATGTCACAGTGTGAAGATGGTTGAATCTTCATGAATCAAAGCACACTTACACTTCCTCAGACCTGGTCTCAACCATCGGACTCCATCAGGCTCCACCCTGAAAGGAGGAGGGGGGTCAGAGCAGCATGGAGACATGGACATTACATCACTCTCACACACAGCTTTGTCCTTCATGTCCACATGGAGCACCTCTTCTTCTTCTACCACTACTTACAGACGACCACAGACTGTCAGTCAGGCGTCACACAGCGACGAGGTGCTGGAATATATTCATGAAGAAGATGAATGGATAACAAATAAGAAATGGACCTGTCACTGTACTTTCACCAGATGTGAATTCAAACGGGAGAAATGACGTCATGCTACAGATCAAGCTTCATGGGACGTGTGCAAAGGAACATTCACATTAAACTGTTTCATAAAGATAAAGCAGATACAGACCATTCAGTATTCACACAATGTGCATGTTTCCATGTTGTCCCCATTTGTGGACAATGTCTCTCCCTGTGGTTCGCTGGAGTCCCAAAACTTTACAAATGGCTTTGTCACCTTTTCCACACTGATGGATCTCAATGACTTTGTTCCTCATTTGTTCCTGAATGTCTTTGGATCGCAGCCTGATGTCTCGCTTGTGAGGATCTTGTGGTCTACTTCACTTTGTCAGGCAGCTCTTATTTAAGTGATTTCTAGATTGAGAACGGCTGTGGCTGGAGAAATGGAACTGGGCTTTCCAAAGATGTGATGAACCTCACTTCATTTATGTTTTCATCACTTTTTCACACAGGGCCATTTAGGTTTGGATTCTTTTCTCCCCTTAATGATACAAACTGCATTTTGTGTTAACTTGCGTTATCTGTGTCTAATATTTACATTAGTTTGATGATCTGAAACATTTAAGTGTGACATGCAGGCATGAAAACGGGTCACGGGTGAAAAAGGTGAGACGGATGTTTCCCCTCTAGGGGTTTTCAGCTGGTTTTGTCCCAGGGACCAACATTCTGAATAGAAAGTCACTGGCCTGTAACCTGGACCTCAAGTTTATAAGAAGAGATTGCGCCAAAGGATCGATCTCTTTCGCCTGACTTCCCGTTAGTGACAGATCGAGACAACACAACGTTGTTTGGTTTCTTTTCTTTCCCTCCAATTCCCAAGTTTCAGTCTTAATCTCGCTGGACGAACTCAAGACTCCACTACGTCCCGCTTCCTTTTCCCTTTTGATTTCATTCCTGTTGACTCCAGAGGACCGGAGAGACAGCTGCTCTCTGACCCCCCGCCGCCTCTGTTCCCAACGAGAAGTTCGGACCCCACGGCCGAAATCGCCTTCATCCACTGAGTTTCCCTACGCGGAGCTCAACTGTCCTCAGTCAGCTGGAAGCTGATGACCAACGCCCATCAAACAGTAACACGGGTTTTCTGGGCAGACTAATTTAGCGTGTTGATATAAACTTGATGTTTATTTGATTTGTTCAGTCATAACGTGGTACGATAGAGTCCGGATCAACGAATCCGCTACCTTTGATTTATGTTTGAATGTGTACCTGCAAATGTCGTAATGTCCCCTGTTGATCTGATGCTGTGATACGTTTGCTGTAAGAGAGTGAAAGCGCCGACTGTGTTACGCTGCTGAATGATGTCTCATGGTCAGAATAGTTCCTAATTTTCTTTTCTTTTCCCGGGTACATTTCAAACATGGTGGGAAAATGAATATTTCTTCAAAGAAGTCAAGGAGAAGTGTGTCAGTTTGATTTGCAATGAAACGGTTGCAGTGATGAAAGAGTCCAATGTACGACGACACTACGAAACCAAGCATCCGACCTTCACGTCCTACACTGCTGCTGAGCGAGAGGACAAAGTCCAGCACATGGCAGCGAACCTGCAGTCTCAACAACAGTACTTTTACCCTGCTAACAACACACAAGAAAACGCTACAATAGCTAGCTATGAGGTAGCTCAACTCATAGCGCGCCGCGGGAAAGCTTTCTCAGACGGTGACTTGGTTAAACAGTGCCTCATTAAAGTCGCTGGAATAATGTGCCCGGAAAAGATGCAGGAATTCAACAACGTGAGCATGTCCACAAACACAATTGTGCGTTGAATGGAAGACTTGTCAGCTAACATACAGAATCAAGTGTCACATAAAGTTTGTGCTTTTGACTTTTACTCCATTGCCTGTGATGAAAGATGCAACAGACGCCGCACAACTGTTCATTTCTTCGCGAGTAGTTGACGATGACTTTTGCATCACGGAGGAGCTGCTTGATCTTCAGAGTCTAAAGGGCACAACAACGGGTGAGGACATTTTTGAAGCCGCGTCAGGTGCAATTGACAAGATGGAACTTAAATGGGACGAGCTGTGTGGAGTTGCAACGGACGGGGCTCCCGCTATGACAGGCGAGCCCAAAGGAATGGCATCTATGGTGTGCGCCAAGGTGCCAGAGAGTGGAGGCGAGGCTGTAAAATTGCACTGTATCATCCACCAAGAAGCTCTCTGTGCCAAGACAGTCCAGCTTGGCGATGTGATGACCACAGTTGTGAAAACTGTCAACATAATTCGAGCACGAGGGCTCTACCACAGAGAATTAAGCTTTCCTGTCTGATGTCGATGCTGAATACGGGGACGTACTCTATCATTGTGACGTGCGCTGGCTTAGTCGCGGCTCCGTGCTGAAGCGGTTTTATTCCCTTATTGCCTTTCTAGTTGATCTTACTGGTCATCTGAACTCACTGAACAAGAGCCTACAAGGCAAAGACCAGCTTGTACCACAACTTTCTGTGCGAAGCTTCGTCTTTTTGAGACACAACTACGCAACTTCAACCTTGCGCACTTCCCTACGCTGTCCGAAATCAAACGTGCTCATCCAAAGGCCGACCTCTCTGCTAAAAAGGGGAAATATGTTTCTGTGATCACAACTCTTATGACACAATTCAATCAGCGCTTCCAAGATGTTTCTGTCATTGAGAAAGAAATCAAGCTGTTCTCAACTCCCTTCCTGCTGGATGCAGAAGAAGTGGAAGAGAGTCTGCAATTAGAACTCATTGAGATGCAGCTCCTCTCCCTACCCGACTTCTACCGGAGCTTGGAAAAGGCCAAGTTTCCTCTGATGCGACGCCACGCAAAAAGAATGACCAGTCTGTTTGGCACAACATACATATGCGAGCAAACATTTTCTCTGTGAACTCTGAACAAAAGCAGATTGAGAACCAAAATGAGCGACAGCCGTCTCTGTGATGTCCTTCACATCTCAACCAGCAAACTTACTCGTGACCTGCCAGCCGTCCTTCAGTCCAGAGCAGCATCACTGCTCCCATTAAGTGCAACACTGTTCCCATTGTAGGCGAGTTCAAATATATTACACAGTATTCATGTGTTCAAAAGCCCAATTACTTAATAAATGCAGTCAATTAAAGTTGATAACATTTTCTAAAACACGTTAGCTGATAAATGATTTGCATAAGTAGGTTAAATAAAGCCTTCCCTCTTTATACAGGGCTGTGAAGGGGGTCCCCATCCTGACGAAGAAGCAATCTGAGGATGAGCTGCCAACCCTTTTTCTGTAAGTATAATAAATTATCAAGCATAATTTACCTATTAGATTGATTGATTTGTATTACTGTTAATACACTAGAGGTGATATACCTTAACTTTAGTGAGCGGCTCAACCTTTCGCATATTTTTCTGTCTGTGGCCCTCAGTGAAAAAGTTTGGACCCCCCTGCTTTAATACGTGGAACACTTCCTGCATTTCGCTCTCGCTCGCCCCTCGCGTCCAGTAGTCGTATTACACTGTTTAACGTTCCCGTCTTCCTCGGTGGTTTGATTTAACGGTCTCACTTCCGCCCCGCTGCTCTCGCTCGCCCCCTAGTGTGATAACCGGCACTCCGCTTGTTGTTGCAACCGCACCGCCGTTCCTTCCCTGCACCCCCCTCGTCTCCCCCCCCCCTCTCTCTCTCACCCCCCTCTGTGCTCACACACACACACACACACACACACACACACACACACACACACACACACACACACACACACTCTGGTTTTGATTGCTTGTTTAGTGAGTAGGTTTAAAATAAGTGTGTGGGGATTGTTTGTTGCAGTTATAAGTGATCTTGATCGGTGTTCCTGTGAGTTAATAAACCCTGTTATACTTTAAAGAACCGTTTTCCTGTGTTTACTTTTGCATTTATATGGTGGTGACCGTTGACATACATCGCCAGCGCTCGAACTTAACTCCTTCCAACATCTTCACTCTCAAGGAGTGAATATCAATTATGAGACTTGATTTATAGTATTGGTTATTGGTCCCTGTTAGCTCAGGGTGGTGCCCCGTTATTTATTCATTCTGAGAAGTATTTTAGTGATTATTAATAATTCTATTAATGTGCATAAGTTAGATCCTCATTTGCTAGTAACCTAATACGACCCCCTAGCCGCTCCCAACACTTCCCATCCAACCACAATCACATTCACTCCATCCGGATGGCAACATTTATCTGGATAGGGTGTTTTTGGTATGTTCTGTTCATTTCTACGATATAGTTGATACTAATTCCAGGTCCACCATCAGCTGTTG
Source organism: Gasterosteus aculeatus (assembly GCF_964276395.1). Lineage (NCBI taxonomy): Eukaryota > Metazoa > Chordata > Actinopteri > Perciformes > Gasterosteidae > Gasterosteus > Gasterosteus aculeatus. Next base: position 1,288,979 of record NC_135708.1, on the reverse strand, counting down.
GTTCTTCACTGAGCGTCTGTGGCCGACTGTCACCTGTAGCTTCAACAAGTCCACTCTTATCATCCAGGGAACCGTCTCTAAGTGCAAAGCACCAAAAGCAGGTGAAGCTGAACTCCTTTAAAACACCAAACGTTTCTCCTGTGATGATCCATCAAGACGCTTTGAACAGATTGTTTCTCTGACTGTTTGTCTCTTAATAATAATGTCTGGACTAAAGGACAAACACACACTGGAGGCAGAGGACCAGCATCTAAACATCCAAGTGTTGTTTGAGTTGTTAAGAGCCCACAAACCTGCAGCGTGACCACGTTGACTCATATCAACCCACCATGATGCCGTCAACGTGTCAGGAGACACTGTCCTCTCTTATAACGTGGAGACAAAGCTCCAGAGAAACAAGGCTTTCATCACCTTCCTCCCTGTTCAGGCTCATCCTGGCTACTGTTCCTCACTACTTCTGTCTGTGTCGATGGTCTCGTGTGGGACACAAACAGTTTGATGAGTCTCTGGTAGTTTGAGGTCAGCTTGGTGTGTCAGGGTCTTATTAACCAGGCTGACAGTGGGACAGAGAAAAGGTTTCCAGCTCTACCTCCTCTACCAGACTGATGGTCTGTGGCTGCAGCCTCTTCATACCTGAGAGTCTCCAGTCTCCAGTGTGGATCCTCCAGTCCAGCAGACAGCAGCTTCACTCCTGAGTCTCCTAGATGATTGTAGCTCAGGTCCAGCTCTCTCAGATGGGAGGGGTTGGAGCTCAGAGCTGAGGCCAGAGAAGCACAGCCTTCCTCTGTGATCAGACAGCCTGACAGCCTGCAGACACACAGAATAAGACACATGTCACATGATCTGAGGGAGCTGTGGCCCTCAGTGTGGAAGGTCACTGCGGTCACTGTCTGGAAGGTCACTGCAGTATTGAGATACTATCAGGTACAGAGGGGTCACATTAACATGGTTACTGACTGGTTTCCAGTCACAACTAAACACCCACTAATGTAAATCAACAGCCTGATAACATTACTACTAACTCTAGAATGTCAAATATGTACATTATATTGAAAATAAACACATTTATGGAAATAGTTGGAAAATACATATTTGATTTAAATCACGCAAGCAGAAAGAATCTTATGAAGGTCAGAAATGTACCATGGATGTAAATAAAGACACCAAGTGACTTTAATTGAATCCTGACCTGAGAGTCTCCAGTTCACAGTGTGGACTCTTCAGTCCAGCAGAAAGCAGCTTCACTCCTGAATCCTGCAGGTGGTTGTTACTCAGATCCAGCTCTCTCAGACTAGAGGACTGCGAGCTGAGAACTGAGGACAGAGCGTCACAGCTTCTCTCTGAGAGGTTACAGCTACTCAGTCTGAAGAGACAACAATAAACAATAAAAATAACATTTGTATTCATATTAAATCCTCTGATGATGAGTTTGGACTAAAATACGATCAGTAGGAACATGAAAAAACATGTTCAGTGAAAGTGTTTACAATTATTTTTGTTCTACATAGAACAAGGAGGTTTATTGTGCTCTACTGTTTACAGGAACTACTGTGGTAATAATATCAGGATGAGGCAGGGATATTGTTGTTTATTAGTTAAATTCAAAGTTAGGCTTCTCTATCCTCCTTCTGACTCCTTCCATAGAAAGAAAGAGAGAACAAAGTGAGTGTAAATGTGGAATGAATCTTCATCAAATCAGAAATAATCAACCATCACTCAGCAGATCTTCACTGTAGAGACACACATTAAAATCTTCAGTCTCTTCCCACCTCTGCTTTTCATTCATTCATTGTATGAAACAGGACATTATAAAGCCTGAATAACAGGAACAACGGGATGAACATTTGAAGTTTTATCGTGAAAGAACATTGCGTTTCAGACGGTCTATTTTCAAGCTACTATGTGGTAAATATGTCTTGTCTACAAGGTTCTTGTGATGTGATGGAAAAACAAATATTAATTCACAAAAAAGACTTTTAGCCCCAAGTTTTGTCTCTAAGATTAGATCCTCTGGTTCCAGAGTTCCCTAGATGCATCATTGAAGACAAACTAACTTAATCTGACCTGAGAGTCTCCAGGTCACAGTGTGGACTCTCCAGTCCAGCAGAAAGCAGCTTCACTCCTGAATCCTGCAGGTGGTTGGTACTCAGATCCAGCTCTGTCAGACTAGAGGACTGGGAGCTGAGAACTGAGGACAGAGCGTCACAGCTTCTCTCTGAGAGGTTACAGCTACTCAGTCTGAAGAGACAACAATAAACAAGAAAAATAACATTTGTATTCATATTAAATCCTCTGATGATGAGTTTGGACTAAAATACGATCAGTAAGAACATGAAAAAAAATGTTCAGTGAAAGTGTTTACAATTATTTTTGTTCTACATAGAACAAGGAGGTTTATTGTGCTCTACTGTTTACAGGAATTACTGTGGTATTAATATCAGGATGAGGCAGGGATATTGTTGTTTATTAGTTAAATTCAAAGTTAGGCTTCTCTATCCTCCTTCTGACTCCTTCCATAGAAAGAAAGAGAGACCAAAGTGAGTGTAAATGTGGAATGAATCTTCATCAAATCAGAAATAATCAACCATCACTCAGCAGATCATCACTGTAGAGACACACATTAAAATCTTCAGTCTCTTCCCACCTCTGTTTTTCATTCATTCATTGTATGAAACAGGACATTATAAAGCCTGAATAACAGGAACAACGGGATGAACATGTGAAGTTTTATCGTGAAAGAACATTGCGTTTCAGACGGTCTATTTTCAAGCTACTATGTGGTAAATATGTCTTGTCTACAAGGTTCTTGTGATGTGATGGAAAAACAAATATTAATTCACAAAAAATACTTTTAGCCCCAAGTTTTGTCTCTAAGATTAGATCCTCTGGTTCCAGAGTTCCCTAGACGCATCATTGAAGACAAACTAACTTAATCTGACCTGAGAGTCTCCAGGTCACAGTGTGGACTCTCCAGTCCAGCAGAAAGCAGCTTCACTCCTGAATCCTGCAGGTGGTTGGTACTCAGATCCAGCTCTGTCAGACTAGAGGACTGGGAGCTGAGAACTGAGGACAGAGCGTCACAGCTTCTCTCTGAGAGGTTACAGCTACTCAGTCTGAAGAGACAACAATAAACAAGAAAAATAACATTTGTATTCATATTAAATCCTCTGATGATGAGTTTGGACTAAAATACGATCAGTAAGAACATGAAAAAACATGTTCAGTGAAAGTGTTTACAATTATTTTTGTTCTACATAGAACAAGGAGGTTTATTGTGCTCTACTGTTTACAGGAATTACTGTGGTATTAATATCAGGATGAGGCAGGGATATTGTTATTTATTAGTTAAATTCAAAGTTAGGCTTCTCTATCCTCCTTCTGACTCCTTCCATAGAAAGAAAGAGAGAACAAAGTGAGTGTAAATGTGGAATGAATCTTCATCAAATCAGAAATAATCAACCATCACTCAGCAGATCTTCACTGTAGAGACACACATTAAAATCTTCAGTCTCTTCCCACCTCTGCTTTTCATTCATTCATTGTATGAAACAGGACATTATAAAGCCTGAATAACAGGAACAACGGGATGAACATGTGAAGTTTTTTATCGTGAAAGAACATTGTGTTTCAGACGGTCTATTTTCAAGCTACTATGTGGTAAATATGTCTTGTCTACAAGGTTCTTGTGATGTGATGGAAAAACAGATATTAATTCACAAAAAATACTTTTAGCCCCAAGTTTTGTCTCTAAGATTAGATCCTCTGGTTCCAGAGTTCCCTAGACGCATCATTGAAGACAAACTAACTTAATCTGACCTGAGAGTCTCCAGGTCACAGTGTGGACTCTCCAGTCCAGCAGAAAGCAGCTTCACTCCTGAATCCTGCAGGTGGTTGGTACTCAGATCCAGCTCTGTCAGACTAGAGGACTGGGAGCTGAGAACTGAGGACAGAGCGTCACAGCTTCTCTCTGAGAGGTTACAGCTACTCAGTCTGAAGAGACAACAATAAACAAGAAAAATAACATTTGTATTCATATTAAATCCTCTGATGATGAGTTTGGACTAAAATACGATCAGTAAGAACATGAAAAAACATGTTCAGTGAAAGTGTTTACAATTATTTTTGTTCTACATAGAACAAGGAGGTTTATTGTGCTCTACTGTTTACAGGAATTACTGTGGTATTAATCAGGATGAGGCAGGGATATTGTTATTTATTAGTTAAATTCAAAGTTAGGCTTCTCTATCCTCCTTCTGACTCCTTCCATAGAAAGAAAGAGAGAACAAAGTGAGTGTAAATGTGGAATGAATCTTCATCAAATCAGAAATAATCAACCATCACTCAGCAGATCTTCACTGTAGAGACACACATTAAAATCTTCAGTCTCTTCCCACCTCTGCTTTTCATTCATTCATTGTATGAAACAGGACATTATAAAGCCTGAATAACAGGAACAACGGGATGAACATTTGAAGTTTTATCGTGAAAGAACATTGCGTTTCAGACGGTCTATTTTCAAGCTACTATGTGGTAAATATGTCTTGTCTACAAGGTTCTTGTGATGTGATGGAAAAACAGATATTAATTCACAAAAAATACTTTTAGCCCCAAGTTTTGTCTCTAAGATTAGATCCTCTGGTTCCAGAGTTCCCTAGATGCATCATTGAAGACAAACATTATTATACACATCATTGAAAATAAACACATTTTATGGAAATAGTTGGAAAATGCCTATTTGATTTAAATCATGCAAGCAGAAAGAATCTTATGAAGGCCAGAAGTGTACCATGGATGTAAATAAAGACACCAAGTGGACTTTAATTGAATCCTGACCTGAGAGTCTCCAGGTCACAGTGTGGACTCTCCAGTCCAACAGAAAGCAGCTTCACTCCTGAATCCTGCAGGTGGTTGGTACTCAGATCCAGCTCTGTCAGACTAGAGGACTGGGAGCTGAGAACTGAGGACAGAGCCTCACAGCTTTTCTCTGAGAGGTTACAGCCACTCAGTCTGAAGAGAGGGATGAAGAAGAAGCAGTAAGTATAGAAGATGGCAGCATATTTAAGTTCTGATTTATGAATTAACTCTCGCTGTACTTACAGAACTTTGTTGGAGGCTTTGACCACTGGCAGCAGCCTCAGAAGAGCCTCCTCTGAAGCAGAGTATTTCTTCAGATCAAACACCTCCAGATCTTCTTCTGATGACAGTAAGATGAAGACCAGAGCTGACCACTGAGCAGGAGACAGTTCTTCTGTGGAGAGACGTCCTGATCTAAGGGACCGTTGGATCTCCTCCACTAGAGAAACATCATCCAGTTCATTCAGACAGTGGAACAGATTGATGCTTTTCTCTGGAGACACATCCTCACTGATCTTCTCCTTGATGTAGTGGACTGTCTCCTGATTGGTCTGTGGGCGATTTCCTGTCTGTGTCAGCAGACCTCGCAGGAGAGTCTGATTGGTCTCCAGGGAAAGACCCAGGAGGAAGCGGAGGAACAAGTCCAGGTGTCCATTAGGACTCTGCAAGGCCTTGTCCACAGCACTCTGGTAGAGACGCTTTGGTTCAGGTTTGTCTCTAAAGACTTTAGACCACAGGGAGGTTGTTTGTTCTTCTGACAGCAGATTGACACCAGAGCTGAAGAAGGTCAGATGGACATGAAGAGCAGCCAGAAACTCCTGAACACTCAGATGGACGAAGCAGAAGACCTTGTCCTGGTACAGTCCTCTCTCCTCTCTGAAGATCTGAGTGAACACTCCTGAGTACACTGAGGCTGCTGTGATATCGATGCCACACTCTGTCAGGTCGGATTCATAGAAGATCAGGTTGCCTTTCTGCAGCTGATCAAAGGCCAGTTTTCCCAGAGATTTGATCATCTTCCTGCTCTCTGGACTCCAGTGTGGATCCGTCTCAGCTCCTCCATCGTACTTGACCTTCTTCACTTTGGACTGAACCACCAGGAAGTGGATGTACATCTCAGTCAGGGTCTTGGGCAGCTCTCCTCCCTCTCTGGTCTTCAACATCTCCTCCAGAACTGTAGCAGTGATCCAGCAGAAGACTGGGATGTGGCACATGATGTGGAGGCTTCGTGAGGTCTTGATGTGAGAGATGATCCTGCTGGCCTGCTCCTCATCTCTGAACCTCTTCCTGAAGTACTCCTCCTTCTGGGGGTCGGTGAACCCTCTGACCTCTGTCACTATGCCAACACACTCAGGAGGGATCTGATTGGCTGCTGCAGGTCGTGTGGTTATCCAGAGGCGAGCAGAGGGAAGCAGCTTCCCCCTGATGAGGTTTGTGAGGAGCACATCCACTGAGGAGATCTCTGTGACATCAGTCAGGATCTCATTGTTGTGGAAGTCCAGAGGAAGTCGACACTCATCCAGACCGTCAAAGATGAACACAACCTGGAACTCTTCAAACCTGCAGATTTCTGCTGCTCTGGTTTCACTGAAGAAGTGATGAACAAGTTCCACCAAGCTGAACTTCTTCTCTCTCAGCACATTCAGCTCTCTGAAGGTGAATGGAAATGTGAACTGTATGTCCTGGTGGTCTTTGTCTTCAGCCCAGTCCAGAGTGAACTTCTGTGTTAAGACTGTTTTCCCAATGCCAGCCACTCCCTTAGTCATCACTGTTCTGATTGGTTCCTCTCCTCCAGCTGAGGCTTTGAGGAGGTCTTCTTGTCTGATGGTTGTTTCTGGTCTGACTGGTTTCCTGGATGCTGTTTCAATCTGTCTGACCTCATGTTCTTCATTGACCTCTGCAGTCCCTCCCTCTGTGATGTAGAGCTCTGTGTAGATCTCATTCAGAAGGGTTGGGTTTCCTGCTTTAGCGATCCCCTCAAACACACACTGGAACTTCTTCTTCAGGTTGGATTTGAGTTCACGCTGACAAACTGCAGCATGAAGTCCTGAATGAAGACAACAAAGAAGATCAATGAGTCAAAGAACAGATTTAAACATGTCTTTCCTCAGAATGACTATGAATATATTCTGTCCATCTCTGGAGACATTAGTAAAGGTCTCATTTATCAGCATGGTAAGTCTGTAGAAAAATCCTCTTACTGCTCTGCAGACGCTCAGCCAGCTCCTCCTGCTTCATTCTCCTCAGGAAGTGAAGTGAGATCTTCACAAATGCCTCTCTGCTCCTCCTCTGCTCTTCATCCAGCTCTTCCTCATCATCTTTCTCTAAGCATTCTAGGTAATCTGAACTCATAAACTTCTGGATCTTCTTCAGCTCGTTCTTCACAAAAGTGAGGATGTTCTCCTCCAGCAGCTGGAACAGAACATTCTATGAATGACACCAACTAGAACATGGAAGCCACCATCAGGTCCATGTTGGACAGACGGACAATCCACTGGTCTACAAAGTGCAGTGTGGAGATGATGGTGAACTGAGAGATGTTAAAGTAGCTGTACATGTACACACCATGAAGATGGAGTCCAGGTGTGTTTGATGCTGCTGGGCAGACGGACCTGTGGGAACCTCTGAGCTCTCCTGGTCCTCTCTGTGGAGGAACATGAACCATCAGCTCACATGGTGTTTGGACCATCAACACCAATACAACATCAGTTAAAGATATTGGCTTCTGTCATGATTCATCACGATGAAAACCAGATGCTGAAGACTGTCGATGACGGACAGTTTATAGTTGAGTGACAGTTAGTCATCAGTTTCATCTGGTTTTAGTTCTTACTGTGGGTCATAAAAACAACGTGTGCAGACCTCTGCATCTGGTCCAAAGTCCTATGGAACTACTCCAAACCTCTTTAGTCCGTCCCCTGACCTCCAGAAGTCTCCTTAGATCTTCTGAAACTAGTCTTTGGACCTTTTCACAGAGTCTACTGATGATACTTTGTCCAAACCTCTGCATGGAGTCTGAGGATGTTTACAGTTAATGATTCAAATTTAAACACACACAGACCAGTTAGATGAAGATAATGAGTTCTGTCATGATGGATCGTCATGGAAACAACACTTTAAACAATGAACAAACGTTTATGTAATTCATGACTGAGGATCAGAACAGTTCTTCATCTGTTTAAGAACTTACTCTGGGTCATAAGAACGGCGTCCATCTTTGAAGTTAATCCATCGATCATTAGACCGATGACTCTTCATGGACAAACATCTGGGTTCAGGAGACTTTCCTCTCTGCTGATGTGAACTGAAAGAAACACTGAGATTACATCATCACATCATCATCTAATCATGAAGCATCAGCTCACATGGTGTCCGTCCTCACAGAGACCAAAACAAGGTAAAGGTCCATGACGTGAGGTCTGGATGTGGACCACATGACTCCCTGTAGTGGTTTAGGTCTACTGGTCCTGCTGGTCCCACTGAGAATCAACAGCTCAGTCTTTCAGCTCACTGTTTTCTTCACCAGTCAGTTTGGTTTAGTCCCAACAGGTCTCACCAAGTCCTCCATGGAGCTCTCCCTCCCTCACTGGACACTGCTGAAGGGCCCTGGAGCAAGAAACCCAGAACCTCCACCAGAGAGTCTGGTAGAAACACCTCATCATCAGCCTGAGACCCTCACCTTGCATCAACAGAGGGACCAACGTCTTTGAAGCGTAGAGGATGATTCATAGACCGGTTACTCTTCATGGAGACACAGCTGGGTCCAGGTCCAGGTCCTGGTCTCTTATGGGTCCTGGTCACACATGTAGAAGCAGAGTCAGTGAGTCAGAGACGTTGGGACATGGAGACGAGTGGAGGACAGTTGGAGATGGTCCTCTCACCTCTGAGCTTTGGTCTGGCTGTCATGTTCCCCACACAGAGGGGCTTCAGAGGGAGGGACTCCGTCCTCTGGGTCCTCAGCCTGATTCATAGCAGAGTCCACACCTTCACACCTTCACACCAACCTGCTGGGAGAGCTCACACATTATTATCTTCATCAGGACAAACACACAGAGCTCATTCACCTCAACACTAAAACTCTCATGGGACACTTTGTGTTGTTGTCTTGAGACAACGTGTCAAGAGACGTCATTTTAAATTCTCATCCTATAAATGTCGTGTTTCTTTTAAGCGCTTTCCTTTGGCAGGAGGCAGCGGTCCATCAGGACGTTATTTATGTTAAATCACTATATAGGCTACTAAAACTCAGCATGCAGAATGACAACACGAGATATGTATAGTTTTATAATATCAATATTATAAGTAAGTATAGGTGGAAGGGAACCAAAAGTGTGGTGCAAAGATCAGTCCTGTAAAACAAAAGGTTGTTTATACTCAAACCATACAACATATTTTATATTAGTAATATTTCTATTATAGACCCTATAGAAATATATATATATAAATATATATATATATATATATATTACGTATTTATTACGTAGTTGTCGTGATTAGTAACGATTGAAAAGTTCTTCTCTCTTTATTGAACCAGTATTGGCAATTTCTCAACGAGGAGAGACGCTGCAGAATCGGCGGCGGCTTTGCGCATGCGCGCGTTGATTTCAGCCTGCACGTGACGTGTGTCTCCTCTGACTGCAGCTGGACTGCTGCGAGCCGCCAGGTTCCTGCTACAGTGACGTCACGCCACGTCAGACACCACAGAAGAAGAAGAATAAAACCAGACAAGGTCGCTGGTGGCTTTTGACCAGAAGTCGCCAACAGGGTTTATAAAGTCAATGTACCAAACAACGAAGGAGCCTGCGCATGCGCACATCTCAAGTCACAATTTCGACTTTCTAACTCTTTTTTTTGTGGCGGAAATGGACTTTCATAAAAATCACCGTAACTAGCAGAAAGAAACCTGTCAGCGGACCTGACAAGCGCCGCTTCAAGCCTTTGCGCATTAACTCTGCGCAGACATGATCCCCTTGAGTATCGCGACGTGCTAGTTTAGCCGCTACAACAACAACTAGCCAGTAACCGCAGATTCCATTTCAACAATAAAGATACAAACTTCTCAGTAGTAAATGAATTCACGTTTCAACTGCTCTATGCTGTGTTTACTCAGGTCGGTAATGTTTTAACGTGTGTAGTGGAATAAATAAAACATATTCCGGTGGTGGCTGTGTGGCAACGAACAACACTCTGAACGGCGGCCGCCATTTTGTTATGCGCACACGCCGTCTGCGCATACATGCCGCTTCCCACGTGATCCCGTTTTCCTTCAGCAGGAAAAGTAGAAGGCAAAAATGCCACCTAAGAAAAAGATGAAACCTCTCGCTGACCAGAAGACTCTTGCATCTGTATGTTCTGCTCCATGTGCCTCTGCACCCTCCCTGACTTTGATCCGCCTCCCGACAGTTCTGCTTAGTATTAAAATATAAACACGCACACTTAAGCCTAGTTTATGCTTCTGCGTTTCAGTTTGTTGTCTGTTCAAGTTTAGACTTCTGGAGAAAGACAAACTTCCTTTTACCTTTTTAAACTCTGTTAAAATGCTCGTCCTATAAATGTAGTGTTTTACAAGATGAATGTTATCACTCTTCTTCCAGCAGGTGGAGCTGTGCTGTTTCTCCTCTTCAGAGTCCAGAAGTCAGTAAAACACAGACCAGTAAGGTGACCTGTAGCTGTCCTGATGGAAACACTGTGGTTACCATGGTAACATGGGGAAGCTTTCTCCTGATGGGATGCTTCACTTCACCATGTGATTAGTTAGTAAAAGGTCGACTACAACCTGCTGATCAATGAGAGAAAAAACTGAAGACTAAAGAAAACAAACACAGTCAAACACTAAAAAGTGACTAAATGTGTTTAAAGCAGATGAAGAAATGAACATGAAGCTTTGTGGACTTAAAGGACTGAAGCAGCAGGTGAGACAAACAGAGCGTCTCTCAGGTGTGTTTCAGGAACAAAGGCCCAGGTGAGCTCTGTGGTCCCTGCTGGGTCCTAGTGCCCCTCCGTCTGCTACCTTCCCCTCCTCATCAGTAACAGTCCTCACAGACCCCAGATCAGACTGAGCTCCTCTTCTTCATCACAGCGTCATCATTCAGACTAACAGCAGCTTCTCTCTGCCTGCTCACACAGGCGCCATCTTGTTTCCCAGCTTTAAACAATCACACCTTCACAACCATCAATGATGTCATTCAACCAATCACAGCTGCACTTACTGAGCTTGTAGACATGAACTTCCTCAGTGAGCAGCTCTCTTCTGTCCTCAGCAGGTCCGTGTAGAAAAGGAGCTCCGTGCTTCACTTCAGCTTTCACCAGACAGAGTGAAGTGACGCAGCTTGTTAGAGCTTGTTGTCCTTCATCAGAGAGGGTGTGTCCTCACGTCACCATCAAAGTATGCAGTCTGACTGCTTGACTCAGTCTGAGCTGTTTAAACAGGGTCAAAGGTCTTCCCCTTCAGGGACTCGCGGTGCGTGCTGTACTCTGTAATCACACCCTAGGAAGTAAAATGTAAATATGTGTTCACAGTAAAATAACACAACTCTTCCCAGACATTTATCGCTGTTGAATTAAATCTGACTTTACTTTTGAAACACAACAATATCTGCAACAAAAGTCGCGATGTTAGCCTCGTTGTCGAGACTTAATAGAGCCCGACTGTTCCCCCCAAAAGTGCTTCTAGGAGCCCAAGAGGTGAGGAGCGCTTGGTTTTGTCGCTGCCTTCGGGTCAGCAGAGGGTCAAAAAGTGAAGACCCCCGCAGAACATTTTTCAGTCAGATGTGTCTGAAAGTTCAGTGTCGTCTCCTGTGAGGCTCCAGACAGGGTTTCTAAAAACTGTAAAGCAAGAATGACTTCAACCAAGACGACAGGAAACTTTCCCATTAAAGAGAAGGTTATCGTGGGGGGGTAGAGAAGGTGCTGGGAAGCACAAGGTTGGTGGATCGAGTCCTGACTGCCTCATGTTCCATGTCGAAAGTGTTCCTGAGCAAGACACATAACCTCTAATTGTTCCCTGGGCAAAATGTTAAAAGCCATGGGTTAAAAATGTATCGTAAGGCGCTTTGGATAAAAGCGTCAGCTAAATGACCTGTAATGTAAAAGATCGCAATGCCCAAATCAGAATTCAGAGACAATAAAAGAAGCCTTTATTAGTAAGGCTTTTACTGTTAAGCGCAGCAGGTTGCTAGGCAACGGGAGCGGTGGAGGTACAGCTGATGACGCAGGCAGGAAGTCCCCCGTAGGACACTCTGTCCCCTTTCAGAGACCGCTGGGTTCAGCCTATGCGGCTGTTGAAGGACCAGAAGGCTGGAGCCTACGATCCTTTTAACAATAACCAAGAAACCAACAGATATCTTACAAAGAGGTATTCTTCACTTTATGTGCAATTTTGTACAAAAGTCCAACAAATCATTAAATACACTAAGGGTTTTAAAAATAAACTTTACAGTAAAAGATCCTTTCTGATGCCGACTCTGATTCTGTGCATCATCAGTTGTGGCTAAAAGTCGGATGATCTAATTTACTAAAGTGGTGGTCTTTTTTTTACCATGATCCATATCTTTAGAGTGTCCACTCACTGTGACGATAGTGATATATTAATATTATTCTGGGTAATGTAAAGTCTGTTGATGTGGTTTCAGAACACACACATATCCTGCCTGCTTCTAAAAACCACAGTAAAGTTACTCTGAGGATCCTCTCAGAGACCAACATGAGATGTTTAAATGTTTGTGCGATCTTCTTGTAGCTCTAGCTGGTGCACCGATCTTTCTCTCCTCTTTATGTAGCCCTTCTCCTGTGACCGTATGACATGTACATGCAGCAGATGTGGCACTGCTGCCAGAAAGCAGGACATTTGTGGCGTGGCTGCCTCCACAGTTTGTAATGGATTTTGCATCACGTTGGCCTGCTTGAGGTTCAAGTCTCGACCTGTTGTGCCAACCACGGGAGTTTGGCTGAATTGCTCAACAGCGGCAGCTGTTTGGGGCTGGACTAGAGCCTTGTTACTCTCCTCAGGCATTTCATATATGCAGAGATTGTAGTAGCTTTGTTCAGGGTTAATTCACTGCAGCAAAGCCTTTCTCATACAGTCATTTCTGATACCACACTATTCTGTCACAAATCAGTTCATCGGTCAGATCTTCAAAGTGACAACTTTTAGCTGTGATCCTCACGTCACTGATGTAGGATTCAATAGTCTCGCCTTGCTTTTGATTTGGTGAGTGGACCTTGTGTCTCTACGTAGTCTGGTTTTTGTGGAGTCCAGGTCGGTTCGCTCCACACGCCGCATCTGGTCGGCGCGTGTCCGCTGTGCCTCGTGCACGTTGTAAACACCGACCAGGATGAATGAAGCAAACTCACGGGGAGTAAAAGGGTTTACGGTTGATGTGGAAGGATTCCACATCAGGAGAACAGTGTTGTAGGATCACCGTTACGTTGCACCAGCTGCTGTTGCGTTGGAGAGAAAGATGCCCGACATCGAGGACACACGCTTGTGGAGTCGCACCAACGAGGCCGTGTTCCTCTCCTCACCGCGTGAGTAAAGGTGTAAAAGGAGTAAAGTGAATCCCCAGCAGCCTCCTCCTGCCTGATCCCACAACGTCCTAAAACCTCTCAACAGTTTCTACTGGGTGTCGCTGCCGACCTGGACTTTCTCGCCTGGAATCGCCTGTTCCTTTGAAAAGCAAAACAGAGTTAACAATTGTCATGCACATATATGTGAGAGAAAATGTTGAAGCGAATTGTCTCATCGTGAAACGATGCTTTCATTCAAACCGTATGCGATTCTTAAACTTGGTGGAGAGGAAATGCGACCTGTGGATGGATTTATTGGCTCCAACACGTCCCCAAGATACCAGTTGTTGTTTTAGGGAGTCCTGCTTACTCCCTCCTCGACCACGACTCGTCTTCACCTTTGACCTCTGCATCTCCTGCATCTGCTTATTGTTTCTTCACAGAGAGCTAAACACTCCACAAAGTCCTCCTTTGTCCTGGCTCCCAAATGGTGGGAGGAGTTCCCTAATGATATCAGTTAGAATGAAGCCTGTAGAGCTAAACACACATATCTACCCACTATAGCTGAAGTAATTAGCACGTGGATGACACTCATGAATGTTGCTTTCTCAAAAGAAAAATCCCTTCTGCTGCTTCTGTTCCCTCTTGTTTGAATTCACTTACTGCAAGTCGCTTTATATTAGAACATCTAGAAAAATGTGATGCATGTGATATAAAGAATGCCTCTGCATATCTTTATCTGCCCCTACAGTATTTACCTACTGCTTTGTAAATTCTCAACCAGACTCGTTTCCAACGGGTTTGAGGAGCCATTCATTCCTGTCAAATCACAAACAGGGAACACAGATGTTGTCTTGATGTCCCGATGTTCTCTGTGCGTTCTCACTTGTAAGTCTCATCCTCATGGTGTCATATGACGGTTCAATGTCTTCATCAACTAATTCATCAAGTTCTCTTTGTTATAGAGATATAAGTAATATATATATATATATATATATAAGATATATAAGTAATAGATCTGCTCACGCCGGGATTACACACAAATACGCCCTCACATTTCTCCACCCGTACAGTTAATTCTTTCTCCTTTTGCCTTCAGGCTGTCTGCGCTGTCATGATATGTGATCATCTGTTAGAAAACTGTGCATTACTGTTCAACCTCTTCAACCTCTTTTTCCATCTTTACACTTCCACTTACCCTCTGTCATACTTTTAAACACTTTCTTTTCACTTCTTTGCTTACTTCTCTATTCCTTTTCCCATCAAAATAAACCATCTGATGGCCTCACTGAGGGCCTCCATCACTACAGTCACTTCATGCTGACCTTTGTAAAGTACCGTCCCAAGTTGTGTCAGTCATCATAGACTAAAAGCTAGAGCTTTAAACAGTAGATCAGAATGTTAACCTCAAACCCGCTGATGTAAACAAAAGCTTCTCCAAACACTAAGTAAGGGCTCATAAAGCAACAATGAAGAGTGAGAGTCCGTTGATCCTGAACACAACCAGAAGATAATAAATTAAACCCCCACTTCTTTCCCCGTCGGCCTGAGTGTTAATCTCCACTTTTATTGCTTTTCAGCCCAAAAGCAAAGTTCTGTTAGCTGCCAACACAGTAACTCAGCTCATGTTTAACTTATGATCTAGTACATTCATTCATTCATTCATAACAACACTGATAGATCACCAACCTCTCATGTTTAACTTATGATCTAGTACATTCATTCATTCATTCATAACAACACTGATAGATCACCAACCTCTCATGTTTAGCGTATACAAATGTATGTGTGTACTAGTTGTTGTACCATCACAAGATGACCGTCTGTAACAAGTTTCCTATTTCATGTACTGCTGCTATCAATGTTCCTTTGATCAGACGTTTGCTTCCATCATCCAGATACTGTATCAAGTGTATCGTGCACTTTACACTCAATAGCAGCACTCAACAATTTGCAGCCCATCTCTGAGTTTAGGAGGAGACTAAAAAACTACAAACATTAACACAAAAAACTGACACTATTATCACGACTGTCACCGTGGTTTGTATTTTTCTGTCTTGTCTTGTCTGTACCAAGTAGGCTGTGTGGCCCTGTGGACTGAAGCCCCGCCTACTTCCTGGTTTCGGTGGAGCTCTGTCAGGTTCACTCCAGCTCCACCCATTGGTCCACCCTGTCCCAGCGCACCCAATGACACGTCACCACCTCAGCCTTACCTCCAGCTCTTAAGGAGAGCCCACCAGTGGCTCGCATGGCCAGTTGACTTGTGTGCCTTCTGTGTGTGTATTTGTGTGCAACTGAGTGAAGTACTGCGTTTTGGTCCTCGTGTGTTTTTACCAGCACGGGGCTGACAAAAGGGGGGAGTTAGGGCAAGAGTCTGTACTGATTCACCACACGTAGTTTCTGTGCCTGTTAGCTTCATAGGTGTAGTGGGTGCTGTGCTCTTTGTGTTTTTTGGTAAGCGCCTACTGTTTGTTTAAATGTATATTCGGGCATAGTCCTCCTTTTGGGGATCTCTTTTATTTACCTTGGTTTGTCTTTTTCACAGCACCCTCATCCACCCTCCTTTTGTTTGTTGTTACCTGCCTGTCTACCTCTGGTTCGCAATAAACAGTACCTTTTACAAGCGACCAGGTTCTGCCCATATGTTTATGGTCCCCTCACCCCTAGACCATCCGGGGGTCGTAACACTATGTACAACAATTCTCATCACCTTCATTCCTCATTTAAATCTTTCACAACCTTGTTTCATTTTTACTGACAGTTTCCCTCTATTAGTAAATCAATGTTTCGTACTGTTTTGGTCGTCTGCCTCTGCGCGGTGGGGGCTACTGGAGACCCATTGAACGGTCTCTCCTTGCTGGATATTTGTCCTCTGGGGGGACGGGGTATTGGGGCTGTTTGTCTCTCACCTGCAATCGTCTCCTGTCTTGCTGTCTCTTGTTTGCTTCTGCTGCTGCAGACATCTGAGAATGTCTATGAGGAGGACGTCCTCCAACAGCAGCTTCTCCTCCTTCGCCGTGGTTTGGATGGGTTCTCTGCACAAGTGGTTTGATGGACAGGAGTCCTGATGTGATGGACAGCTCTTCTGTGGCCCCCTGGTGTTCATGTTCACAGCTACCTGCTTCCTCTTCCTCTTCTCCTATTTCCACCACCACGCTCTCGTGACCCTCATGTGATGATGTCATCTTTTCTAAGTTGTTTCCCTCAGGCTCATCTTCTCCATCGCTCACGACTTCCCCCGTTCCTCCTCTCAGATGGAACAGAGGTTCTTGTTCTGGATGCTGGGTTTCACAAAGGGACTGTTTGAAGTTCTCCTTTTCTCTGCATGTGGCGGGAAGGACCTGGCCTCTCCTGTGCAGCTGCTGTCATTTCTGGGTACAGCTGAGGGGGGGCATGGGTGTCTGCACTGAGAGGGGTGACATCTTGACCGGGCTCACAATCTGCTTCTTCTTCTTCTTCTGCCAGTCCAACAGCAGGTTTGGGGGTGTTTGGGTGGACTGTCCTCCAGTAGGCGAGCAGCCGCTTGGTGCAGACACGTCTCTTCTTACTTATCTAAGCGGCCGGCTCCCACATAAGCCGTAGTGGCTTGGTTTCCTGCTGCTACAGTCTCCCTCCACACCTCGCGCCTGTCTTCACCCACAGGTGGTGAACTGGTTGGGAACCACCCATTCTTCTGCCATCTTCTCAAGCATCTCTTCATCCTCCTCCACTCCCTTTCTCTTTCTTTGGGCTCCATCTGATCTTCATCTGCTCTCTGGTCCTTGTAAAAGTAACCATGATGCAACCTGGTGTATCTAAAGAACCCTGAGCTGTCCCTTTTGTCCCAGGAGCTATTGTGTCACTGACTATGAGGAGACAAATGATGTAAAGTCTAAACTAATGAAACCTACAAAACATGTTGAATCAGATCGACAACTGAAATCAGCAATGCAAAGTAAACTACTGGATCTGAAAGTGAGACAGTCAATGAAAACGCTGAGTCAAAGTAATAACTACAATACAGGTCAAAACGCTATCAATACAGGTCAAATTATCCAAAAAAATCTCAAACTGCTCCAAGAAAATCTAACCAGTTATGACTTGAGCAAATTCAAAATAAAAGTCCAACTCAATGAAACCTGAGATTAAACTTATACTAAACGGCGTAAACACTTCCACAGGAGAGAGAAGAGGAAACCTCCAAAAACCTGATCATCTTAAGGTAAAATACCTAAAGTCATTCAAACTAAAAAGCCAATTAAGAAAGTAAAAGTCTAAGCCTGTAATGATAATCGATCAGGAATTAAATTCTTATATGTTTAAATGTTGAATACCATTCAAACGTTAACTAGTAGTGATGATGTAACCTTAACTCAAAGCATGATGCAATAATAACTTCCTTAGATCAAATCAACATAAGGGCGCCTGGGGAGCAGTTAGGGGTTTGGCCGTCTTGCTTAGGGACGTTTTGACTTGGGATTTGAACCACCAACCCTGCGGTTTGCAGCACACCCTCTGTACTCCATGTGCCACGGTCACAATGATGGAAATCACAACAAACTCTGATTTTAAAATGTAAGTTGTATCTTTTACCTTCACTCTGTATATCAGTGTTGAACTAAAGAGAAAATGAAACTGTTCTCTCTCCCTTTGACTCTACATCATGTTCTTACTCCTCCAAACCATATGAGGCTGTTAACAGCTGATGATCTAACAGTTTTTCCCCACAGAGGAAGTAACTCACTCTGAGCACATGGGAGGTAGAAATGCTGTGCTGCTCAGGTCTTAACGTTACATTGTGGCTGTTCATGTGTACAGTAATTATATCACATAAATGACTATTGTGTTTGATTCATATTACAACTGTTTTATTAAACATGCTAATTGTAGTGGCCGTTTGTCCTTGTTACCAACACATCTTTGAATCAAAGGGTCACTGCTGCACCTAGTTTTTGTTTTCTGTCACGCAGTAAGAAAGCGGATTGTCTGGCCGATCTTTTCCTTTGTTTCGCCTTTATTCCACAGGATCCACAACACATACGATACAACTTGTCCGCCTTCCTATGCAGTGCTCTGTCTCACTGTCTCACTGCTAAACACTATTAGTCACCCAGGTGCATGCTGGTCCCACCTGGCTGTGCCCCCAAGTAACCTCCAGGTGCAATTAGTGATCCAATTACCCAAACAATTAATCCAACTATATTCAAGAACAAGTAACTAAATAATAGCTCCCACATCAAGCTGACGATAAACCTGAATGAGCATTAATGCAACATCCTGAAATGAAAATAGATGAACACTAACAATCAGATGCATCTACTCAATTCACATGTGGCCCCCTGGACATGTCTTCATTTAGTGTGTAACACTCACTAAATGACTTCAGCTTTGGAGTCACATTCTAATACTTCCTTCTGCATGACAACAGGAACTTGTTCTTTGCTCCTAAAAAGCCCAGAAATATCTTATGGAGATAAATATTGAAGGTTACCCAAACTCTGTTATATACATACATATGACACAAATACATATGAAGTATGCATTAGTGTCACGGAAGTCCAAATATAATATGTAATACTGTCCCATGTGAGCTTGTTTTGAGCTTTAATCAGTCAGTAGCATTTATTCATAGAGAGATTGATCCCGATCGTCCTCTCATTGAATCATCTTCAGAAATCCATTTCACTGACGACACAAATTAAAAGCATTCACCTCAAAAAGAGAAGCATCCGGAAGCTTCCCATCAGGGAGCCAGGAAGTAGTCGGTGACGGTCCTCATGCGTTTGTGCGTGAGGAGGTCAAGCCGAGCCATGAAACCTGGAGAAACGTCCACATAGAATCACCTTGGACCTTCATATCAGCCCTGGACATGGCTGGAGATCAAAGTGACCTACGATGAGTTTGACACACCTGCTTTAGAGCAGAATGAGGATGTACTTTATTGTAATCATTTCTTTCAGCTACAATAACCATGTTATTAAGAGATGGAAAGTTAAAGCCGTTCCTCTTTCTGTCCACGCTGCACAACGCCTGTTTTATTGCATTTAGTGGCAATGCTGCTGCTGTTTGTCTTTTATTTTGGCGGGAAATCCCATTTAACACTTTCAATACTCCACTTTGTGAGGAGATAAACTCCAGCCTGTTATCAAATGTGTGCTTGTGCTTTGTGTGTTTTTGTTGGTGACTTAAGTGTGATATTTGGTGCAGAATGAAAGCTTCAGGTTGCACCTGAAGTAGCGAGCTCAGTAGTTTGTGTTGTTGTGAGACGGCTCTGCGTGAAGGTTAATAAGGTTAATAAAGCAACTTATTCATTACTCATTTCTTTATTTACTCACTTCCTTCTTCAACATGCTGCACCACCAATGTTTCCTCTGTGCTATTGACACAGCAACAGGGCTGTAGAATAAATACAGATATTATGGAGGAAACAGTACAAAAGTCAATAGTACAGCATCTTTAAAAAGGATCAGAGTATTTCATGTCAAAAGAAATAATACAGCGTGTTGAAAGCATCTTTATTTGATGGCCTGTTTAAACATGTACAGTTGTTTCCAATAAAAGTCATTTATTAACATTAGAGCCAAACAATTCTATTTCTGTTAAAGTAACACATGGAGTAAATGTTGTAAATGACATTATAGGGAATAAAAACACAAGTAACGCATATTCAATATTTCCTTCAGAGGTTTGCTGAACCATTAAAAAGCTTCTTGTTCAAAACAAAGCTGATTATGTGAAATTAGATTTGATTTCACTCAACAGATTTAGAAAGATTTGAAGTTAAAATGGGCTCAAAAAGAATTACACATTCATATTTTCCTTCTTCACCTTGTTTTTATTATTGCTGATGAAGCGCACACACACATAAGGACACATTTGTCTCATATGGGGGGACAGATGAAAGAGCGTCTTATAAAATGTCTTCTTGAACACATAAAGATGAAGATTAAAGCCTAATTAGGAGCCAATATCTAAATGATCATCTATTGATTGAAGGAGCACAGCAGCATTAAGCTGAGCTCTTTCACACTTCCATCTGAGTCCCAGAGAGCTGTGGACCCCCCAGAGTCCAGACCAGCTCAGGTACCCCTCACCTGCTCCACCTGCATCTACACCCACATGAACCACCATCAGCTGTACAGACTGAACTATGTGGTGAGCAGAGAGGAAGGTTCTCAACCAGGAGGAGACTCTCCCTCCTGAAGAGGACACAGAGACACTGAGGAACCAGACCTGAACCAGAACCAGAACCCAGGATAAAGAGGTTCAGTGAATGTGGTGCTGAAGGTGTGGAGGTGGATCAGTGTGTCAGAGGAGACTCTGTAGAAGGACAGAGAGCCAGCAGGACAGTCCACATACACTGCTACTCTACCAGAGGAGGAGAAGGAGGAGGTGATGATGCGTGTTTCTGTCTTATTGTGACGGACATAGTAATCTTCATCAGAGCATCTCAGACTCCAGGACTGATCATTGGATCCAAACAAACAGTCATAACTGTTTCCTTTCCTCCTGATTCCTCTGTAACTCAATGATACATTAACGTCTCCTCTCCACTCGACCTCCCAGTAACAGCGACCAGTCAGACCAGTGCTACACAGCAGCTGAGGCCAGATGTCAAATCTGTCTGGATGATCAGGATGTGACTGATCCTCCTCCACACGTGTCACCTTCCTGTTGTTGTCAGACAGTTTGAATTCTCTGTTTACTGTGTTTGTGTCGATTGTGAGTTCACAGGAATCTGATGAGAGAACAAGACACAATACAGCTGCAGTTATTAATCATGTGTTCATCTACTGACACGTTGATGATGACGTCACAGAGGTGAATGAGTGATGTCACAGTGTGAAGATGGTTGAATCTTCATGAATCAAAGCACACTTACACTTCCTCACAGCTGGTCTGAACCATCGGACTCCATCAGGCTCCACCCTGAAAGGAGGAGGGGGGTCAGAGCAGCATGGAGACATGGACATTACATCACTCTCACACACAGCTTTGTCCTTCATGTCCACATGGAGCACCTCTTCTTCTTCTACCACTACTTACAGACGACCACAGACTGTCAGTCAGGCGTCACACAGCGACGAGGTGCTGGAATATATTCATGAAGAAGATGAATGGATAACAAATAAGAAATGGACCTGTCACTGTACTTTCACCAGATGTGAATTCAAACGGGAGAAATGACGTCATGCTACAGATCAAGCTTCATGGGACGTGTGCAAAGGAACATTCACATTAAACTGTTTCATAAAGATAAAGCAGATACAGACCATTCAGTATTCACACAATGTGCATGTTTCCATGTTGTCCCCATTTGTGGACAATGTCTCTCCCTGTGGTTCGCTGGAGTCCCAAAACTTTACAAATGGCTTTGTCACCTTTTCCACACTGATGGATCTCAATGACTTTGTTCCTCATTTGTTCCTGAATGTCTTTGGATCGCAGCCTGATGTCTCGCTTGTGAGGATCTTGTGGTCTACTTCACTTTGTCAGGCAGCTCCTATTTAAGTGATTTCTAGATTGAGAACGGCTGTGGCTGGAGAAATGGAACTGGGCTTTCCAAAGATGTGATGAACCTCACTTCATTTATGTTTTCATCACTTTTTCACACAGGGCCATTTAGGTTTGGATTCTTTTCTCCCCTCAATGATAAAAACAGCATTTTGTGTTTACTTGCGTTATCTGTGTCTAATATTTACATTAGTTTGATGATCTGAAACATTTAAGTGTGACATGCAGGCATGAAAACGGGTCACGGGTGAAAAAGGTGAGACGGATGTTTCCCCTCTAGGGGTTTTCAGCTGGTTTTGTCCCAGGGACCAACATTCTGAATAGAAAGTCACTGGCCTGTAACCTGGACCTCAAGTTCATAAGAAGAGATTGCGCCAAAGGATCGATCTCTTTCGCCTGACTTCCCGTTAGTGACAGATCGAGACAACACAACGTTGTTTGGTTTCTTTTCTTTCCCTCCAATTCCCAAGTTTCAGTCTTAATCTCGCTGGACGGACTCAAGACTCGCGCTCCACTACGTCCCGCTTCCTTTTCCCTTTTGATTTCATTCCTGTTGACTCCAGAGGACCGGAGAGACAGCTGCTCTCTGACCCCCCGCCGCCTCTGTTCCCAACGAGAAGTTCGGACCCCACGGCCGAAATCGCCTTCATCCACTGAGTTTCCCTACGCGGAGCTCAACTGTCCTCAGTCAGCTGGAAGCTGATGACCAACGCCCATCAAACAGTAACACTGGTTTTCTGGGCAGACTAATTTAGCGTGTTGATATGAACTTGATGTTTATTTGATTTGTTCAGTCATAACGTGGTACGATAGAGTCCGGATCAACGAATCCGCTACCTTTGATTTATGTTTGAATGTGTACCTGCAAATGTCGTAATGTCCCCTGTTGATCTGATGCTGTGATACAATTGCTGTAAGAGAGTGAAAGCGCCGACTGTGTTACGCTGTTGAATGATGTCTCATGGTCAGAATAGTTCCTTATTTTCTTTTCTTTTCCCGGGTCTCCGGCGTGAGATCCGTTTGCCTGTGGTTTCATTTCGTATCGCCAGCCACATCGTTGGTTCTGTAACTGCACACACATGGATCCGACCATCCTGATTCACGTTGCTGATCTACGTTCCGCTGGTCGCGGGACAGAATCTCCTCGCGCCGCGTCTAAGTATCCCCCCCCTCCTTCGTCCAAGCCATAGTCCCTAGCAACAGATAGCGTTGCCATAGCAGTGCGACTGTAGTCTTCCTCGTTGCTTTAATACAGGGGTGTCCAAAGTACGGCCCGCGGGCCAACTGCGGCCCGGGATCCATTTTTTATTGGCCCGCAGCAAATTATAAAAATAGAATGGAATGTGGCCCACACATGAAACTTGCCCTTGACTGTATTGTAGTTCTTAGTTTGACCAGTAGGTGGAGCTACTCACTAGCTGCAGTCCTAATGCAGCTTTTCCACAAAAAAAAGGTTTAAATAAAAAAATTCCGCGACGACAAAATGGCAGAAGCAAAGAAACGCAAGATAGCAAGTGAATGCAGAACATTTCAAACACGGTGGGAAAATGAATATTTCTGTGGCATGTTTAAATTGAACGTCATGGTCTTTATATCTTAGACCAAATTGTTTGGCTGTCTATCCATATTGTGCAGGCTTGTAATAATGGGTGTCATTGTGCATTTGAACTAATATGACCGTGATATCTTCAATAAGGGACAACTGAGGAAACCCAAGCCCTCATAGAGTGGCGTGCGGGCAACGAAAGCCTGTTCACAGGCCAACGAAACTCCAGCAAGACTGGATGGGAGTGAGTATTCAGCTTCTATCAGTGTGTAATTATGAGGAGGGCCAGGGTCTTGGGCCATCTCCATCTGAAATATTGAGGGGGACATCATTCTTCATCACAGCATATTTAGTAACAGGATGTTTGTTCTGTAATAACCAAATGCAACAACTGTATTAATATTGTTAAATTGGTTATTCAGTTCATAATATTAAAGAGATGCTGCATTTTACGATTATGCTTTGACTATTTCATATAGTTAATAAAAACGTTTCCATGGATTCCATAATGAATGAGGTCTTCGTTTTGCAGTAACGCATAATGATGTTTATGCCTCTGTCCATCTGAATACCAACCTCTTAATGTTTGAATACCAAGACGACCATTAGGTGTGTAGGCTTTAGTAGGCTAATCGATGGTCAGATGCTGTTACCGTATCAAACCTCCTCTGTACCTGGTGGTTTATTAGGCCTGGATTAAGCTAACCTTGATACACATAACAACTGCCCTATCATTAATAACATCTGTAGGTTTCGTATGTAGAAGGTATCTTTTCTGTAATGTGCCTTTGAGGGCATTGCTCCAAACAATCTGTATTACAACCACCTTGCAGTATCAGCCACAACAGTCAAACAGCAGAGAAAACCACAGCTGACATTAATATAAATGATTACATATCATCAATGCTTTATACTGAATTAAACTTACAAAGAAAGCGAGACATGCTATTATGGCACGTCTCCTTGCCATCCTTCGCCTCATCTTGGATTTTCGCTTGCGTATGTTTCTCCTGAGTTGGGCAGCCTCCTCTTCAGCTTCTATATACAGTTTGCCGACCGCAACAGCAATATGTATCGGATCCATGTAGTTACTACTCAAATTAATTAATTATTAAATATAATAATACCAATATGTTTTTATTGTGCTCTTCGTTGCCAGCTACTCAGTCAGAATACTTTTGCAATTTCAACAAACACCTTCCACAACCGTTAACACGCTGCTGGCTTTTTATACATTTCTACTTGCGTGCGTAAACAAAGACCGCCTACTGTGGTGACGTCATCAAGTCAGCTGCTGTTCCAATTGCGGAAATGTCCGTTCTCCGTTCTCCCGTACCCGTGAGTCAGGACTCCCGAGTCTATCTCCCGAGTCTATCTCCCGAGTCTATTCTCGCGGGAACGCGAGTCCGTTCTCGCCGTCTTAGGTATCTCGCTCGCCCCCTAGTGTGATAACCGGCCGTTCCTTCCCTGCACCCCCCTCGTCTCCCCCCTCTCTCTCAGTGTGTGTGTGTGTGTGCTCACACACACACACACACACTCTGGTTTTGTTTGCTTGTTTAGTGAGTAGGTTTAAAATAAGTGTTATGGGGATTGTTGGTTGCAGTTATAGGTGATCTTGATCGGTGTTCCTGTGAGTTAATAAACCCTGTTATACTTTAAAGAACCGTTTTCCTGTGTTTACTTGTGCATTTATATGGTGGTGACCGTTGACATACATCGCCAGTGCTCGAACTTAACTCCTTCCAACATGTTCACTCTCAAGGAGTGAATATCAATTATGAGACTTGATTTATAGTATTGGTTATTGGTCCCTGTTAGCTCAGGGTGGTGCCCCGTTATTTATTCATTCTGAGAAGTATCTTAGTGATTATTAATAATTCTATTAATGTCCATAAGTTAGTTCCTCATTTGCTAGTAACCTAATACGACCCCCTAGCCGCTCCCAACACTTCTCATCCAACCACAATCACATTCACTCCATCCGGATGGCAACATTTATCTGGATAGGGTTTTTTTGGTATGTTCTGTTCATTTCTACGATATAGTTGATACTAATTCCAGGTCCACCATCAGCTGTTGGTTCTTCACTGAGAGTCTGTGGCCGACTGTCACCTGTAGCTTCAACAAGTCCACTCTTATCATCCAGGGAACCGTCTCTCAGTGCAAAGCACCAAAAGCAGGTGAAGCTGAACTCCTTTAAAACACCAAACGTTCCTCCTGTGATGATCCATCAAGACGCTTTGAACAGATTGTTTCTCTGACTGTTTGTCTCTTAATAATAATGTCTGGACTAAAGGACAAACACACACTGGAGGCAGGGGACTAGCATCTAAACATCCAAGTGTTGTTTGAGTTGTTAAGAGCCCACAAACCTGCAGCGTGACCACGTTGACTCATATCAACCCACCATGATGCAGTCAACGTGTCAGGAGACACTGTCCTCTCTTATAACGTGGAGACAAGACAAAGCTCCAGAGAAACAAGGTTTTCATCACCTTCCTCCCTGTTCAGGCTCATCCTGGCTACTGTTCCTCACTACTTCTGTCTGTGTTGATGGTCTCATGTGGGACACAAACAGTTTGATGAGTCTCTGGTAGTTTGAGGTCAGCTTGGCGTGTCAGGGTCTTATTAACCAGGCTGACAGTGGGACAGAGAAAAGGTTTCCAGCTCTACCTCCTCTACCAGACTGATGGTCTGTGGCTGCAGCCTCTTCATACCTGAGAGTCTCCAGTCTCCAGTGAGGGTCCTCCAGTCCAGCAGACAGCATTTTCACTCCTGAGTCTCCTGGATGATTGTAGCTCAGGTCCAGCTCTCTCAGATGGGAGGGGTTGGAGCTCAGAGCTGAGGCCAGAGAAGCACAGCCTTCCTCTGTGATCAGACAGCCTGACAGCCTGCAGACACACAGAATAAGACACATGTCACATGATCTGAGGGAGCTGTGAGGGCTGGAAGGTCACTGCAGTACTGAGATACTATCAGGTACAGAGGGGTCACATTAACATGGTTACTGACTGGTTTCCAGTCACAACTAAACACCCACTAATGTACATCAACAATCTGATAACATTACTACTAACTTTATAATGTCAAATATTTACATTGAAACATTATATTGAAAATAAAGACATTTTTATGGAAATAGTTGTAAAAGACATATTTGATTTAAATCATGCAAGCAGAAAGAATCTTATGAAGGTCAGATATGTACCATGGATGTAAATAAAGACACCAAGTGGACTTTAATTGAATCCTGACCTGAGAGTCTCCAGATCACAGTGTGGACTCTTCAATCCAGCAGAAAGCAGCGTCACTCCTGAATCCTGCAGGTTGTTGTTACTCAGATCCAGCTCTCTCAGACTAGAGGACTGGGAGCTGAGAACTGAGGACAGAGCGTCACAGCTTCTCTCTGAGAGGTTACAGCCACTCAGTCTGAAGAGAAGGATGAAGAAGAAGCAGTAAGTTTAAAAGATGGCAGCATATTTAAGTTCTGATGTATGAATCTAACTCTCTCTTTACTTACAGAACTTTGTTGGAGGCTTTGACCACTGGCAGCAGCCTCAGAAGAGCCTCCTCTGAAGCAGAGTATTTATTCAGGTCAAACACCTCCAGATCTTTTTCGGATGACAGTAAGATGAAGACCAGAGCTGACCACTGAGCAGGAGACAGTTCATCTGTGGAGAGAAGTCCTGATCTAAGGGACTCTTGGATCTCCTCCACTAGAGAAACATCATTCAGTTCATTCAGACAGTGGAACAGATTGATGCTTTTCTCTGGAGACACATTCTCACTGATCTTCTCCTTGATGTACTGGACTGTTCTCTGATTGGTCTGTGAGCGACTTCCTGTCTGTGTCAGCAGACCTCGTAAGAGAGTCTGATTGGTCTCCAGGGAAAGACCCAGAAGGAAGCGGAGGAACAAGTCCAGGTGTCCATTAGGACTCTGTAAGGCCTTGTCCACAGCACTCTGGTAGAGACGTGTTGGTTTGTCTCTAAAGACTTTAGACCACAGGGAGGTTGTTTGTTCTTCTGACAGCAGATTGACACCAGAGCTAAAGAAGGTCAGATGGACATGAAGAGCAGCCAGAAACTCCTGAACACTCAGATGGACGAAGCAGAAGACCTTGTCCTGGTACAGTCCTCTCTCCTCTCTGAAGATCTGAGTGAACACTCCTGAGTACACTGAGGCTGCTGTGATATCGATGCCACACTCTGTCAGGTCGGATTCATAGAAGATGAGGTTGCCTTTCTGCAGCTGATCAAAGGACAGTTTTCCCAGAGACTCGATCATCTTCCTGCTCTCTGGACTCCAGTGTGGATCCGTCTCAGCTCCTCCATCGTACTTGACCTTCTTTACTTTGGACTGAACCACCAGGAAGTGGATGTACATCTCAGTCAGGGTCTTGGGCAGCTCTCCTCCCTCTCTGGTCTTCAACACCTCCTCCAGAACTGTAGCAGTGATCCAGCAGAAGACTGGGATGTAGCACATGATGTGGAGGCTTCGTGAGGTCTTGGCGTGAGAGATGATCCTTCTGGCCTGCTCCTCATCTTTGAACCTCTTCCTGAAGTACTCCTCCTTCTGGGGGTCGGTGAACCCTCTGACCTCTGTCACCATGCCAACGCACTCAGGAGGGATCTGATTGGCTGCTGCAGGTCGTGTGGTTATCCAGAGGCGAGCAGAGGGAAGCAGCTTCCCCCTGATGAGGTTTGTGAGGAGCACATCCACTGAGGCCGACTCTGTGACATCAGTCAGGATCTCATTGTTATGGAAGTCCAGAGGAAGTCGACACTCATCCAGACCGTCAAAGATGAACACAACCTGGAACTCTTCAAACCTGCAGATTCCTGCTGCTCTGGTTTCACTGAAGAAGTGATGAACAAGTCCCACCAAGCTGAACTTCTTCTCTCTCAGCACATTCAGCTCTCTGAAGGTGAATGGAAATGTGAACTGTATGTCCTGGTGGTCTTTGTCTTCAGCCCAGTCCAGAGTGAACTTCTGTGTTAAGACTGTTTTCCCAATGCCAGCCACTCCCTTAGTCATCACTGTTCTGATTGGTTCCTCTCCTCCAGCTGAGGCTTTGAGGAGGTCTTCTTGTCTGATGGTTGTTTCTGGTCTGGCTGGTCTCCTGGATGCTGTTTCAATCTGTCTGACCTCATGTTCTTCATTGAACTCTGCAGTCCCTCCCTCTGTGATGTAGAGCTCTGTGTAGATCTCATTCAGAAGGGTTGGGTTTCCTGCTTTAGCGATCCCCTCAAACACACACTGGAACTTCTTCTTCAGGTTGGATTTGAGTTCACGCTGACAAACTGGAGCAAGAAGTCCTGAATGAAGACAACAAAGAAGATCAATGAGTCACAGAATAGATTTCAACATGTCCTTACCTCAGAGAATGACTATGAATATATTCTGTCCATCTCTGGAGACATTAGTGAAGGTCTCATGTATCGGCATGGTAAGTCTGTAGAGAAATTCTCTTACTGCTCTGCAGACGCTCAGCCAGCTCCTCCTGCTTCATTCTCCTCAGGAAGTGCACTGAGATCTTCACAAAGGCCTCTCTGCTCCTCCTCTGCTCTTCATCCAGCACCTCCTCATCCTCTTTCTCTAAGCATTCTGGGTAATCTGAACTCACAACCTTCTGGAGTTTCTTCAGCTCGTTCTTCACAAAAGTGAGAATGTTCTCCTCCAGCAGCTGGAACAGAACATTCTATGAATGACACCAACTAGAACATGGAAGCCACCATCAGGTCCATGTTGGACAGACGGACAATCCACTGGTCTACAAAGTGCAGCATGGAGATGATGGTGAACTGAGAGATGTTAAAGTAGTTGTTCATGTACACACCATGAAGATGGAGTCCAGGTGTGTTTGATGCTGCTGGGCAGACGGACCTGTGGGAACCTCTGAGCTCTCCTGGTCCTCTCTGTGGAGGAACATGAACCATCAGCTCACATGATGTTTGGACCATCAACACCAATACAACATTAGTTAAAGATATTGGCTTCTGTCATGATTGATCATGATGAAAACCAGATGCTGAAGACTGTCGATGATGGACAGTTTATAGTTGAGTGACAGTTAGTCATCAGTTTCATCTGGTTTTAGTTCTTACTGTGGGTCATAAAAACAACGTGTGCAGACCTCTGCATCTGGTACAAAGTCCTATGGAACTACTCCAAACCTCTTTAGTCCGTCCCCTGACCTCTAGAAGTCTCCTTAGATCTTCTGAAACTAGTCTTTGGACCTTTTCACAGAGTCTACTGACGATACTTTGTCCAAACCTCTGCATGGAGTCCAGAGACCACGTCGGCTGGTCCACAGAGCACTGAGCTTATTCTAATCACATGTTCAGTCCCAGTCATCTGTCTCCAGAAACCTGCAGCTGTCTCCAGATGTGACCTCTGCTGATCCTGATGTGGAGGAACTAGCTCACATTGTGTTTACATCTGAGGATGTTTACAGTTAATGATTCACACTTAAACACACACAGACCAGTTAGATGATCGGTGTCTAACTCAAGGCCCAAGGGCCAAATCTGGTCTGCGGGGGGTCCAGTGCAGCCCGCTGGATGACTTTACTATTGTGAGAATTACAGAAAGACACAAATAGCTTTTCTATAAAAGTAGGTGCTATTCCTAATCAGTCCACTGGGGGTCGCACTGGTCGCCAGCCAATCGCAGGGCCAACACAGAGACACACAACCATCTACGGGAAATTTAGAGTCCCCAATTAATCCCAGAGCATGTCTTTGGACTGTGGGAGGAAGCCGGAGAACCCGGAGAGAACCCAAGCAGACACGGGGAGAACATGCAGACTCCACACAGAAAGGGCACTTGGCAGAATCGAACCCAAGACCTTCTTGCTGTGAGGCGACAGTGTTGACCACCACACCACTGTGCCGCAGAATACTAATCATGGTTATTATTATTTTTCATCTTTCATCGTAGGCGTTGGACAACAGTACTTTCTGATTGATGTTGTCTTCATGGACAGATGCGAATACTTCCAAAGCCATTCTATTCTCTGTCAATCACAACGATGTGAGCGTGATGACGTCTGGGCCGTGGTGACTGATAATGCTGCTCACTGTCTGAAGGAATACAGGAGGCTCTGAGAGGAGTGTTGCCCAACAGCGTACATGTAACCTGCCTCTGCCATGTCATCACGCTGGTGGGTGAGACCTGGCAGCTCTGCAAATCATTCTCCATTGTGACATGGATGAGATCTGCCTGCTAGAAAGAGAAGATGGGTGCGCTTCCTCATCAGCAAGGAGTTTGTGCAAGCTAAGGCTCCGAGTTGCACTTGGAATTGAAGTTTACAATGTTTTTGATATTTCCACCAAAGTTAAGTTGAATTTCCAAAGTGTTTTATTGTTTACTGCACGGGCTGTTGCAATTGTTATGCACCTTTGTTAGTAGATATTGACAGGACTATTCTTACTTAGTTTGATCTTACATAGAACTAACGGCATGTTTTGTTTAGTCATGTATTTTGTTTAATTTAAACCAACAAATATGAATTTTTTTTTGAATGACTGTTCTGTTTGGACACACAAGAAAAGATATTGCCATGTTTTTATCATGCAGCATGTTTTTGCCTGAAATAAGGTTCTATGTATGGAAGTTTTCAGTTTTAACTGAATATATTGGCTACATTTCAGTTCTTAATTCACTGTCTCTGCGTAAAATGGTAAAAAACCGAATTCTCAAATATAAAAAAAAAAAAAAGAATTGTGGGAAAAATTAAACCAGAATTTGAGAAAAAATGAAACAGATTTCATAGGGCCCTACTTACTCTGGGTCATAAGAACGGCGTCCATCTTTGAAGTTAATCCAACGACCTTTAGACCGATCACTCTTCATGGACAAACATCTGGGTCCAGGAGACTTTCCTCTCTGCTGATGTGAACTGAAAGAAACACTGAGATTACATCATGACATCATCATCTAATCATGAAGCATCAGCTCACATGGTGTCCGTCCTCACAGAGACCAAAACAAGGTAAAGGTCCATGACGTGAGGTCTGGATGTGGACCACATGACTCCCTGTAGTGGTTTAGGTCTACTGGTCCTGCTGGTCCCACTGACAATCAACAGCTAAGTCTTTCAGCTCACTGTTTTCTTCACCAGTCAGTTTGGTTTAGTCCCAACAGGTCTCACCAAGTCCTCCATGGAGCTCTCCCTCCCTCACTGGACACTGCTGAAGGGCCCTGGAGCAAGAAACCCAGAACCTCCACCAGAGAGTCTGGTAGAAACATCTCATCATCAGCCTGAGACCCTCACCTTGCATCAACAGAGGGACCAACGTCTTTGAATTTTAGAGGAGGCTCCATAGACCGGTTACTCTTCATGGACACACAGCTGGGTCCAGGTCCAGGTCCAGGTCTCTGATGGGTCCTGGTCACACACATAGAAGCAGAGTCAGTGAGTCAGAGACGTTGGGACATGGAGACGAGTGGAGGACAGTTGGAGATGGTCCTCTCACCTCTGAGCTTTGGTCTGGCTGTCATGTTCCCCACACAGAGGGGCTTCAGAGGGAGGGACTCCGTCCTCTGGGTCCTCAGCCTGATTCATAGCAGAGTCCACACCTTCACACCTTCACACCAACCTGCTGGCAGAGCTCACACGTTATTATCTTCATCAGAACAAACACACAGAGCTCATTCACCTCAACACTAAAACTCTCATGGGACACTTTGTGTTGTTGTCTTGAGACAACGTGTCAAGAGACGTCATTTTAAATTCTCATCCTATAAATGTCGTGTTTCTTTTAAGCGCTTTCCTTTGGCAGGAGGCAGCGGTCCATCAGGACGTTATTTATGTTAAATCACTATATAGGCCACTAAAACTCAGCATGCAGAATGACAACATGAGATATGTATAGTTTTATAATATCAATATTATAAGTAAGTATAGGTGGAAGGGAACCAAAAGTGTGGTGCAAAGATCAGTCCTGTAAAACCAAACAAAAGGTTGTTTATACTCAAACCATACAACATATTTTATATTAGTAATATTTCTATTATATACCTTGTATATATATATATATATATATAACAACGTTAAACAACGTCTAACTGAGCAGCTATTAAACCAGGAAGTGTGAATGTGTGAATATATTTCCAACTTTAGCGAAGTGTAAACGTCGTACGTTCGATACCCGCTCACTCCTCTCTCATAACAAACAGGGACGTCCGACTTTTAGCGGAGTCTAAATTATCTTCCGTATTTCCGAGTCCGAAATAAATCGAACTTCTAGGGAGATAAAATACGTTCCGGGTGGTATTTATTACGTAGTTATCGTGATTAGTAACGATTGAAAAGTTCTTCTCTCTTTATTGAACCAGTATTGGCAATTTCTCAACGAGGAGAGACGCTGCAGAATCGGCGGCGGCTTTGCGCATGCGCGCGTTGATTTCAGCCTGCACGTGACGTGTGTCTCCTCTGACTGCAGCTGGACTGCTGCGAGCCGCCAGGTTCCTGCTTCAGTGACGTCACGCCACGTCAGACACCACAGAAGTCTCCAATAAAACCAGATAAGGTCGCTGGTCGCTTTTGACCAGAAGTCGCCAAGAGGGTTTATAAAGTCAATGTACCAAACAACGAAGGAGCCTGCGCATGCGCATATCCCAAGTCACAATTTCGACTTTCTAACTCTTTTTTTGTGGCGGAAATGGACTTCCATAAAAATCACCGTAACTAGCAGAAAGAAACCTGTCAGCGGACCTGACAAGCGCCGCTTCAAGCCTTTGCGCATTAACTCTGCGCAGACATGATCCCCTTGAGTATCGCGACGTGCTAGTTTAGCCGCTACAACAACAACTAGCCAGTAACCGCAGATTCCATTTCAACAATAAAGATACAAACTTCTCAGTAGTAAATGAATTCACGTTTCAACTGCTCTATGCGGTGTTTACTCAGGTCGGTGATGTTTTAACGTGTGTAGTGGAATAAATAAAACATATTCCGGTGGTGGCTGTGTGGCAACGAACAACACTCTGAACGGCGGCCGCCATTTTGTTATGCGCACACGCCGTCTGCGCATACATGCCGCTTCCCACGTGATCCCGTTTTTCCTTCAGCAGGAAAAGTAGAAGGCAAAAATGCCACCTAAGAAAAAGATGAAACCTCTCGCTGACCAGAAGACTCTTGCATCTGTATGTTCTGCTCCATGTGCCTCTGCACCCTCCCTGACTTTGATCCGCCTCCCGACAGTTCTGCTTAGTATTAAAATATAAACACGCACACTTAAGCCTAGTTTATGCTTCTGCGTTTCAGTTTGTTGTCTGTTCAAGTTTAGACTTCTGGAGAAAGACAAACTTCCTTTTACCTTTTTAAACTCTGTTAAAATGCTCATCCTATAAATGTAGTGTTTTTCAAGATGAATGTTATCACTCTTCTTCCAGCAGGTGGAGCTGTGCTGTTTCTCCTCTTCAGAGTCCAGAAGTCAGTAAAACACAGACCAGTAAGGTGACCTGTAGCTGTCCTGATGGAAACACTGTGGTTACCATGGTAACAAGGGGAAGCTTTCTCCTGATGGGATGCTTCACTTCACCATGTGATCAGTTAGTAAAAGGTCGACTACAACCTGCTGATCAATGAGAGAAAAACTGAAGACTAAAGAAAACAAACACAGTCAAACACTAAAAAGTGACTAAATGTGTTTAAAGCAGATGAAGAAATGAACATGAAGCTTTGTGGACTTAAAGGACTGAAGCAGCAGGTGAGACAAACAGAGCGTCTCTCAGGTGTGTTTCAGGAACAAAGGCCCAGGTGAGCTCTGTGGTCCCTGCTGGGTCCTAGTGCCCCTCCGTCTGCTACCTTCCCCTCCTCATCAGTAACAGTCCTCACAGACCCCAGATCAGACTGAGCTCCTCTTCTTCATCACAGCGTCATCATTCAGACTAACAGCAGCTCCTCTCTGCCTGCTCACACAGGCGCCATCTTGTTTCCCAGCTTTAAACAATCACACCTTCACGACCATCAATGATGTCATTCAACCAATCACAGCTGCACTTACTGAGCTCGTAGACATGAACTTCCTCAGTGAGCAGCTCTCTTCTGTCCTCAGCAGGTCCGTGTAGAAAAGGAGCTCCGTGCTTCACTTCAGCTTCCATCAGACGGAGTGAAGTGACGCAGCTTGCTGTCCTTCATCAGAGAGGGTGTGTCCTCACGTCACCATCAAAGTATGCAGTCTGACTGGTTGACTGAGTCTCAGTCTGAGCTGTTAACAGGGTCAAAGGTCCTCGTGAACAGAATCCTCCTCACGGCTCAACAAGAGTCTTTCAGGATCAAAACCAGCATCTGTGGAACGATCCTTCCACCTTGTAACGAGTTGCTTTGACAACAGACTGGATGCTGTTGTTGGACCAGATGGTTCAGAGGACCCGTGCACGCCCCTCTTTGTCACCTGGTCTTCTTCTACATGTAGACTAGTAGGGAACACGTGATGAAGCAGAAACCTTTGTAACAAATGTAGTGAAGAGTTTATATTGAATAAAAACATCCACTAAGACAACAGAGTCTGAGCTGAGAGTGTTTTTATTCTTCACTCCACTTTGATGATCAGTTGAACCTGTTGGGGCGGAACAACTTCCCCAGTATCAGTCTGAAGCTGCCTGCCAAATCACAAAGGACATGTTGTTACATGCAGTGTTCTACTTCCTCATCACATGGCACCTTGAACCCTCTGGCTCATATACCTGCTGTGCAAAGGATTGTGGGTAAGAACAGCCAGTAAAGCAGCCTGCTTGCACACAGTAAGATGTGACTGAATGTAGAACACAAACTGTAATTCCTCCAGCTTCTGTCATTGATCATCATGAAAACCAGATGCTGAAGACTGTCGATGGACAGTTTATTAGTTGAGTGACAGTTAGTCATCAGTTTCATCTGGTTTTACTTCTTACTGTGGTCAGAAAAACAACGTCTGCAGACCTCTGCATCGAAAATACAAGATCTAATGAAAGTACTGCAAAGCTCTTCAGACGGTCCTCTGACCTGTAGAAGTCTCCTTAGATCTTCTGAAACTAGACGTTGGACCTTTCACAGAGCTGCTGGCAGTGACGTGCGGTGAGGTTGGTGGCTGGAGGCTCTGACTCTTTCAAAGTCACATTCACAAACATATGAATTCAACAAAGTAGCATAAATTCACCATCAACTGGCTGCTTGCACTTGGACTACTGGTCATATTTCATGTCCCGTATCGTATATTCTTTTATAATACGGGTGAAATCAAGCGCTCTGATTGGTGGAGAGTGAGTCACGAGGTGCACTGAATTGAGCCATAATGTGATGTTACCTGTCTCAAGCGATTTAGGGCACTTTTTAGCCAAAGAGGAACATTCAGGTGGACGTCATGAGCCAAGTGAATGAATGAGACGGTGCAACATCGAGCAGGGAGACCTGCCATGTTTTCACACCACAAATGAATGTGAAATCCCTCACTGACATCACAGCAGTCAATCAATCCATCAATCCATCCATCCATCCATCAATCAATCAATCAATCAATCAATCAATCCATCCATCTCAATCTGTTGGTTTACAGCTGCTTTTAGCTGCTTGGACAATAAGAGCCTTGTGAATATGTTCATTTCTTTTACTGCATTAAACAATAGAATGATTTAATTCAGGAAACCTTTAGTTTTTGCAGCCGCTGAGATCTCATGAAGAAACGTCACATTTCTTCCTGCGTTTTTACAGATGTTGATATTTCTGCGCTGCACACTGATGATGTCATAGTGACGTTTATTTAATCCATCACAAGCTCGTCCTCTTCTTCTTCTTAAGCGTCTTTGGGTACCAAGAAAAGTGCTATAAAAAGTAAAGTATTATTATTTCTCATGAACTTTGCTGCCTGATCATTTGATGATGAAAGTAATCAATCACGCGCGTCCTGATTAACAGCACAAACTAATCGATTACCGGCAGAAAGGACTCTTGTTCTAATGACTTGTGACTTGTACGTAACGTATATTAATAATCTTTATTCAGATATCAGCTGTAGGTCACATTGTTAAAACTGTTTCCCCCCCAGGACCAAACATGAGGACGCTTTCACCAACAGCACCTTCATTTTATTGTTTTAGTACCAAATGTTCATTGTGTGAAGTGAGGAATAATGGAAGAATGAAGCAGATCTTTTCTCCAGCTCTCTGATACATGGAGCATATGTCTTAGTTTCTTAGTTAAATATTATATAAGTGATGCATGAAAGGAAAAGGGTGAGAACGTGAACGTTTGAAGCTGTGAAGATTATCTGATGAATAAAACCTGTAAGATTGTGTCACGATCCAATTAATGAGAAGCAGCCAATCGTGACGCAGCAAAGTCCCAGCTAGAGGATGACACGCAAACCCGTGAAGCGTTCCTCATTGTCTTTAGTTATTAATTATGATTTTCTATGGTTATTAAACCATTAAAGACGTTGTGACTTGTGGTGAAACGGCGCCACCGCGGCCGCTGTCGGTACTGCAGCAGCAGAGCGGCGTCTCCCTGTGAGTTAAAGTCTTTATTAAACCTGTCCAACCTCAACGGACACCACTGTCCTCTGAATAATAAACACGTCTGTCCTCATCCCTTCATAATGAGAGTATCTGTCCTCTCCACCAGACCTCCTTGTAGAAACATCTCGTTTTAGCAGCTCCGTTCACCGGAACATGGAGGAGAAACACACAGAAACGGAAGCGAAAAGACTCCGAAGGCTCGTGTTGCTGTAAACGTCTTCCGGATGTAAGTTAGTTCAACGTGAGAGCCGATAAACCGCTACGGTCTCCTGATGAGACAACATGTCCAAAGGGCTCAGAGTGGGATTGTTATCAGACACGTTGGTTCTTCAGGTGATTCCGTGTTGCCGAATAACAGATGAGCTCCGCGTGGTTCACAAAGGCTCTTCTACTTGATGTTAGTGGTGATGTTTGGGCCGGTTAGGCAGCAGCGTTTGTTTAATTCAACCCTTTCTGAACAGAGTTCTGCAGCACACGTCACCGTCAGGCTGAGCGCTTATAAGCAGCTGCTTGGTTTGCCCACGTGGGGGCGCTGTGGCCCACAGAGCCACCGGTTAGTTCTGTGACGTCACATAAGTGCGTTTTAAGTGTTTCAAAGACACTAGAACACAACACACTGAACTAAACCAGAGACGTGTGTGGGACAACGTCCTGTAAGAGGACAACGAGGGAACTCGTGTTGATGTCCAGCAAGGGGACGTTGTCCCTCCAGATGTTAGTACATCGT
Organism: Gasterosteus aculeatus; assembly: GCF_964276395.1. NCBI lineage: Eukaryota > Metazoa > Chordata > Actinopteri > Perciformes > Gasterosteidae > Gasterosteus > Gasterosteus aculeatus. The sequence goes on along the minus strand of NC_135708.1, from coordinate 1,251,351 downwards.
GTTCAGAGGCGCTGACGTTCTCAGTGAACTACAAGCAGGAAGTGAACTAATCCCACATGTGCTGCTGCTCGATGACTGAACCCGTTGTTGTGAACAAGAAGAGGCTCTTTAGTCACCAAAGAACAACAGTTACTTCATTATCGTGGCTCCACTGACCTGTGATTGACAGGTGACATCACGTCACTACCTGAGTTAAGACCATGACGTCACTACAAGGCTCACCGCTACTTGAGCTTCTCTGCATGGCCTCAGCGCGCTGCATCGTGCCGCCTTCATTCACGTGTCATTCAACATGATTGACAGCTGTATGAACAGCAGCTGAGGGGCGCGGAGACGTTCCTGCAGCAGGAAGAACGGAGAGAACTCAGAGCACCAGTAAAGGTCTTCAGGGAGCCCCGGTGGTGGAGCTCAGTGGTTCCATTAGCGCCTCGGTCCAGGGGAAGCTTCAGGAGAACGGCTGGTCATGGACGGGTAATAAGCAGCAACAGAAACATACGAGAAGACTGTCCACAGCTGCATCATGAGGGACCTCTGTCCTCGTGTCCCCTGTTGACTGGACGACACGTGGAAGCAGCTGAAGGTCCTGATCTCCACGCTGCTCGTATTAACCTCCCAACGTGGGGCCCTTTCTCAACGATGGGACGCAGAGGACGGACTTGCGTTCTGGGGAGAACAGACTCGGGGGTCCTGACTCACGGGGACAACAGAGGACGCTCATTTCATGGGACAGCAGCTGCCTCGATGACGTCAGCTGCTCTGAAACATTTGAATACGCTTCTTGACTGTCGGGTGTTGAACTATCACGCTTTAGTTTGCTTCTCATTTCAAATAGAAACGCTGTGTGTGACGGAGCAGCAGAGGAAACTAATTCACAGTAAATATAAATATCAGACATGAAAGTGTCTCAATGGAGCAGATCAGAGTTGTTGGAGCCTCGAGGGGCGAAGAGCAAAGAGGAAAAGGGCGGCGTTGACCCTGAACACCCGTCCACAGCAGCACAGAGAGAACGGCCCCCCCTCACCCACTGAGGGACACCGTGCACATCAGGAGCCCAACGACACGACCAACGTCCAACAAACAGGCGTTTCAAAAGGGCGGCAGTGCTACTTTCTGCACGGACGCTTCAGCTTCACCATTGGTGAGATGCTCTGTGTTTCAGTGTGTGTGTGTTACTCAGCTTCATTGTGTTCTATTTGTAGCCGTTTACCTGCTTCATCTTCCTCCGTCTGGATGTAGCGTGTCCTTCAAGACAAACACACAAAGTGAAACTATGTCTTTGTGATGACGGCTTTAAAGCAACATTTAGTGACTTCGATGAAACGTCTCACTGTCTCTTGACTGTAGAACACGAGACATAATCTACACGTCCACAAGGAGACACGTCCTGGCTCGACTGCTTTCTGTCCCAACATGTTTTACTGCTAATCAGTAGCTGAAACATGCCTCTGAAACAGCTCATAGGATGTTTAGATCAGACGGTTTGGTTGTCAACGTGTCACTGGCAGTGATTGACAGCTGTGTTGGAGACTCCAGGCTCTGATTGGTGGCTTTCCTTTGGGCGCAGTGAAACGTGCCAAAGGCCATTAGGAGCACTAAGCGCAGGCCGAGCATCCTGATCACCATCACTTTTGCCTTGTTGACAAGTCGTCTTTTCCTCCTGCAGGAAATCCATATCGAGTGTGTTGGAATGAGTGCGAGCTCCAGTTTTGACAGGAGACGCTCCAACGTTTGAGGCCGGAGGACACGCTGTGGAGAACCATGATGTCCACTTTAGGAAAAAGATATTCATTGACTGCTGTAAAACGTCTCTCTAGCGTGTTGTGGGGGATATTAGCTTATAAAAACAACAACATGTGAAGATAGTTCTTTCAATCTTGTGTCAAATCAAAACTGAATCATTTTGACTGCAAACCCTTGATGCTGCTTTTAATATTACATGTATTTGTAAAGAAAGTTTAATTCAGTAGATATTTAGCTAACTTTTAAATATTTTCCTATGATGAGTTTATTCAGTTATGACATCATAGCATTATTATTATTATTATCTCATCAGAACTTTGATTGGACTCTGCAGCGTTTTTTAAAGGTTGTTAACAGAAAACGCTGATACCAGCTATCTAATGGCAGCTAATGTGCTACTCAGCTAACGGTGATTTACAGCAATGACTCATAGTGAAAGTAAAACGGAAGTGACATAGATCTCACGTGAGGGGTTTCCACAGCCATTTGTGGAGAAGACAGAGAGGGACATTGTCTGTCTTCATGTACCACTTGCACACCTCAGGTACCGTTAATCCGATCCGTTCATCCTGCTCCATCAGTTCTGGGGATTCACAACGGTCAACAGGGACGAAATCCAGCCAATCCAAGGACGAAAAGTGGAACCAATCAGGCGTGGAGATGCTGGTGACTGGCTCCGCCCCCTTGCTGTCAATAACAACAACAGCGAGCGCGAGCAGAGATTAACCTCGCGAGCGACGAAGTTCACGTCCACGATGTTTGATTCACGCGCATCAACCGGATTTGCCGCCAAACTCTTTGTCTTGTAGCTCTGGTTTTGCTGAAGCATCAACCAGAAGAGAAAAGGGGCGTGTCTAGAGGAAGCAGGTGAGGAGGCGTGGCCGTTCATCCTGCTCCATTCCTACACAGCTGATCCACATTCCATGATCCACCCCTGCAGTATTTAGAGCCGGGCTGTTCACCTCTCCAGTGGCACCTTGTTAATACTCCTACGTGGTAACGTGGCTCAGTAGCTCTGCTCGTGTTGTCCAGCAAACTCCTGTTCTGTAGTTCTTTCTGTGTGACTTCAGTTCCTCTGTGCACATTCTGCTGTTTACTAGTGACGGCCAGATGAAGCCAGATGAAGCTTTATGAAGCAGTGAAGCTTCATGAAGCAGTGAAGCTTTATGAAGCAGTGAAGCTCTATGAAGCTTTATGAAGCAGTGAAGCTTTCCAGCCAATCGTATCGTAAAAAGGTTCATTCATTCAATGCATCTCAAACTCTATGATGACGTCTGCTGTTGAAAACTTGTAGTGCAAATGTATCGAACAGCCCACCAGTATATTTTGGCCCAATCTCTGATTATGAAAAGTTGAACCAATAAATCGTCTAATAAACACATGGATTCCTATATGAATAAAACTATTGTTTTCAGGTTTGACTTGTGTCCTTGTTTGTGTATTTCAATTCTCTGTACATTAACAAGAAGTGGAACACACACTTATCTATGTCTTTCTGCACCTTTGTGCATCATATACATACTAATATATACAAACAATACATATATATATATATATATATATATATATATATATATATATATATATATACAAAGCTTTACCCGAAGTACAGAAAGCACAAGACCCACCAGAGAGTCACCAAATAGCGCTTAACTACTACCGGACTAGGAGAACACCAAAATAGCCGAGGCTACAATTAGCGTAAACAAAACGCTAATCCTCTTCTCGCCTCCTCTGATTGTGCTTCCTTTCCTCTTGGTCTTTCCTCATTGCTCGAGTCACGCTGACACGCTGCCCGGAGCTTTCGGGCCTTTCGTATCGGGCGAGCAATGGCGCTCTGACGCCGGTGTCAAGTCTCTGACGGCGTCGGACCCTCTTCTTTGGGATGCGCCCTTTGGATGAGGACGTTTTGTCCCAAGAGCTTTCATCGTCATCTACACATGAGGAAAAACAGAAGGGAACATTTGTAGTGAACTAAAGCCACCGGCTGCGTTAAATGGTCTTATTTCATCCTTTCACGGCTCAGACACTAAAGACACCGTAAGAAAAAGGTCCCAACAGCGTGAATCAGAGGTTTATCTCCAGGTACCCACTTCTCCACCTGACAAGTCCAGTAAACCACCAACACCAGTTAATGCAGACGTCTGTCTGGATTCCCCACTTACCTCGAGTCCTTTTAGGGCCACAGAGTCATTGTGGCCTTTTCTCAATGTTCGGCCACTGCAAAAAACCTGTGTGCAGTTCCAAGGCTGCTAACTACCTGACCCGCGAGTGTTCTTAAGCTGTGGAGAACGGAACATGGACATGGAAGTTAGAACACGGAAGGTGGAACGTGGAGAGTCAGTGAGGCCTTCTGGAATATGCAAATGACCATTCAGAGTGAGTTATTTCATGGAGAGGTATAACTTTATTTGCATTGCTCTAAAAAATATGGTTGTACGTTTCATTTGTTTTTAGCTGATGGAGCCATCTGCTTACTTTAATTATGCTTTTGTTTCTTTATTTGAAAAAACATAGATGGAGGAGCCACAAAATTCAACATGGACCATTTTGTTGGGGCATGAACGTCTTTTTTCACATTTCCAAAGTACTCATGGACACGCAGCCCTTCAGTATTGTGGATGATTCAGGGCATTTGTGTCCAAACTGGATCCTCATCATGTTCTCCCTACAAGGCAGGTATGTGTGGGTGCATGAAACACATGAGTACTTCACTGTCTCACAGTTCAGCACTAGATGTGTTTTCCTTTAGGCTCTGCAGGCCGTGGTGGAGGCTGAGTAGGAGTCAGCTAAGGAGAAGGCTAAAGTGGAAAAGGTGGCTGCTGTTAGCCTTACTTCTGACATGTGGACATCCATCAGTATGGATGCCTACCTGGCTGTAAGGTGCCACTTTGTGGGGGAGAAAACCACACTGGGTTCAGTGCTTCCCCCGATCACACACTGCTGAACATATAGGTCGTGTGAAAGCCTCCCTGATGGAGGGATGGGGAATCGATCATAAGGTGACGTGTGTGGTCACTGATGGTGCTCCCAATATGGTTTCCTGTGTGAGAGCTGAAGCTCCGGCACCATATTTTATGTTGCACACTGAATCTGACAGTGAAGAAGGGACTTGAGCAGCAGCCGGTGCTCTCTGGCATCCGGGCCAAAGCACGGAAGCTGGTTGGCTTCTTTAGGAGCAGCACCACTGCTAAGGTTTGCTCTTTCCCTTTATCCCACTTTCTAATAACGCTGAGAGTTTGTCTGTGTTCCTACTGCAGTGAGTCAATGGCTACTCATCTGTATCTTTAAAGGAGAAGCTGACACAACTTCATCTGGGGACGGCAAACATGAAGCTAATGCAAGAAGTGGAGGCCAGATGGAGCAGCACATGTTGGATGCTGCAGCGTTTGGTGGAGCAAAGGGAGCCAGTAGGAGCAACATGACATCACCTTCCTAACAGCAGAAGGGTTCCACATTGTTGGAGTGGAAATACGCAAATATCTGTACTTTCTACTCCTCACATTTTAAAAACAGCCTCGTTACTTCCGGCTTGTCGCAGTTCAACAACACAAAGACAAAAAAACGAGATAAATCCAGATAAACGTCGCTATGCGGACAGTGAGTGTGATTGTGGTTGGATGAGAATATAAACATTTAGCATCCAGACACCCGGTTGGTTTTCTCCTCCTCCTCTTCCTCCTCCTCTTCCTCACGCAGAGTCCATGTAACGTTAGATGAGCATCTTCATGACCGTGGGTTTGTCCTAAATGTTTGATTGAGAGTCCGGCACAACACAGCGACTTGCAAGCAGCGTATTAAATAAAGTGACGTGTGTCTTAATGCGGCTTTGGAAATGAACACAAAGGGATTCTGTATTTGCTCGTGAAGCCTGAACATTCTGCTTATGTTGTAAAGTTGTAAATATAGTCAAGAAGATTGCTTTGCAAAGGCGTCTGTTCTCTAATCTCTGTGCTGCTGAGGGAGAAGAACACACTGGGCTACTGGACCATTCTGAGGGGCGACGGCTTTCACGGGGAACTACGCAAATCTATTGGGGAGTTTTGACTTTTCCAAAAGCGCACAGAGCTGACTGCACTTTTCACTGACAATGTGTCACCAAACTTTCATATCTTGCTGAATTTCTCGCTGAGTTGAACCAACTAAACAGTTCCATGCAAGGTGGCAATACACACGGCATCAGCTGTGTGACAGAATGGAAGGCTTTCTCATCGGGGAGGGAATATCTTCCATGTTTCTGTCAGTGGATGAGCTGGGGGATTCTGCTGTGCTCTCGCCTCCCGCAACACGCGCAATTCTTGTGGAGGCGCTGGAAGGACAATGTGGGAAGTACTTTTCTGGATTGGTCGCCAGCCAATCGCAGGGCTACACAGAGACATACAACCATTCACACTCACATTCACACATCTACAGGCAATTTAAAGTCCCCAATTAACCTGATCCCCAGAGCATGTCTTTGGACTGTGGGAGGAAGCCGGAGAACCCGGAGAGAACCCACGCAGACACGGGGAGAACATGAAGAGTCCACACAGAAAGGCCACTGGGCGGAATCGAACCCAGGACCTTCTTGCTGTGAGGCAACAGTGCTAACCACCACGCCACCGTGCCGCCCTGTGTAAGCGTGTGTGAGCATTAATTTAATGTGGTTTAGTGGGGTATTTTCAGTTTAGTCATTGGGGTTTTTTTCTTTGGGTTTCTTTTTTCCTGCCGGTGTCTCGCTGGTCGGTCCCTCCGTTCATCAGCGACGAGTTCCTCAGCAGAGAGCTGTCCAGACACAGAAAGGTGGTCTCACCGATCAAAAAGATCTTGTCTGGATGTCTCAGTTACTGAAGCACGTGGTGTCTCACCGCAGACACCTGAATATGATCCTTAACAACCGGAATGTGGAGCTCAACCTCCGCTTCCATGTTAAGAAGATGATTACGAGTACGTGATTTTTGCATCATCGTCGGCGATGAAATGTTTCGGTTGCGGCGAGGAGGGGCACACCGTGGGTGCCTGCCCGAGGCGCGGGGACCCGACTCCGCCTGGCGGGGCTGCGGCGGGGGAGCCTCCGGCCGCGGTTCTTGCGGGGGGGTCTCCGGCCGCGGCTGCGGTGGGGGAGTCTCCGGCCGCGGCGCTTGCCGCGCATGATCCATAAGTCACGGCTACTCGTCTCTCCTCCCTCTCTCGGGATATCAAGCCCCGCCCCCTTTGTTTCCTCTCGGGTACCACCAGAGCCGCTGGATCTACGACAAAGAGGCTGACGTGAAGGCTGTGGACGCTGGATTCGACCGCCACGACATCCCGTGCGACGTTATCTGGATGGATATCGAGCATGCGGAGGGGAAGCGTTACTTCACCTGGGACGCCGCGCTTTTCCCCCCAACCGGCCAACCTGCAGCGCCACCTGGAGGAGAGGAAGAGGAAGGTGAGTTTCTAGCGTACATTGTCGGCCTTGTTTGTTTTTGGGTGTCACGAATCATTATGGTGCATTTTTTTCTTCTCTGTCAGTTGGTCGTGATAACCGATCCTCACATCAAGATCGACCCCGGTTGGTGTTTGTCTAATGAGGCCAGAGATGGGGGGCACTTCATCAAGAACAGAGACGGGCAGATCTATGAGGGGTCTCGTTGGCCTGGTAATGTTTCTCTGACTGAATAGAGTTTATGTCTAAAATGGTCAAATGGAAGTAGAGTTGCTACCAATGAGGGACTTTGGTGCTGTAACATTGGACTGGAATGTTCTGTCCCGGTGTCAAACTGTTGAGTGGTTGAGGCCTCTCTCTTGCAGACATTTTAGGCCCTTTATAAAAACGTTCCAGAACTCTGCTGTGGTGGTGGCCGTGGTTTTTGCTCGTCTGCAGAGGGGGGAGAGAGAGGGGGAGGGGCTCAGGGAACGTGGCAGGTGGAGGCAATCGGCCTCAGCTGAGCTGAATGTGTTTTGATGGTGTTGGTCTGGTTTTAAAATGCAGTGAGGGCGATCAGGAGGAGAGAGCCGCAGAGCGAGCGAGACGCCGGGAGCTCTCGCTGCGTTGACAACTGAAGCAACGAAATAAAAGGATCGTCTACCAAACCTGCTGTGTCCTGCCTGTACCCCAAAGAACATACACCGTGACATCTGCATTTCTGCAGACGTGGTCTCAGGGAACTGCAGCAATGTGACATTAAACACAGGTTCATTCATCTAAGCCGGAGACCGATGAGGACAGATCAACAAAGAGGATATAAACAAGTAAATACTGTCACACCGCGGTGAAATTGTCTGTTGTTTTACTCTGTGGGGCATTTTGTCTTGTCATTTACGGTTTTATTTTGAAATAATAACTCCTCTCGTTTCAGGTCACTTACCCTTCCTCATGTGTCACCAGTCTGATTGTCTTCCCTGATTCCTGATTGTGTCCACCTGTTCCCCATTCCCCTCCATGTGTATTAATAGTCTGCGTCTCCCTTTGTCCTGTGCCAGTGTGTTCGTCATTACCCATGTGTTCTACCTCGTTCTGCCACGTCACAGGTTCCTTTTTGTTGTTATTCAGGATCTTCGATCGGCCCAGTGCCTTCACCTCCACGCAGGTTGTTTTTGGTTTTGCTTAAGTTTTGTATTCCTAGGTTAGATGCAACATTAATCTTTTATAGTTCTTTGTTTTTCCTCCGGAAGGAGTGATTTTGTTTTGAGACGTTGCCTCCGTCAATAGAGTGCGTTGGTTACTTTGATAAATTTAAAAGCCTTTTGTTTTCCTCCTAGAGCGGAGTGATTTTGTTTTTGATAGTTTTATAGCCACACTTCTTCCTGGTTTATTTTATCGGAAGAAGTGTGACCTAGGATAATTTCATAGCCCGCTTTAGACTCTGTCTGGAGGTCCTTCGCTGCATAAATAAAGATCTCCTTTCCTACCTGAGAACCCTGCGCCTGCTTCCTATCTTCCTCCTGGGCTGACAGTACACACTGGCCAGTATGGAAGCAGCAGGGGAGGACCTTCTCGCGCAGGCCCTAGCCTCTCAGGGGGAGCGTCTCTTCCAGCAGGAAGAGCAGATGACTTCACTGAGCCAGGGACTCAGAGGCCTGGCCCGTAGTCAGGAGGACTTCAAGGCTGCTGTTTTTGACCAGATAGGGGGTCTCGCGGGTCAGCTTCAGCAGCTTCTCAGAGGTTCTGAGAGGAGGGACCCGGCACCTCCTGCACCTGAACCTTCGCCCCCTCCCACCTTCCCCTACGCAGGAACTGGGGTTCGGCTGGCACCTCCCGAGCGATATACGGGAGACCATGGACAATGTAAGGCATTTCTCATAGACTGCGACATGCATTTTGAACTCTCGCCTCAACACTTCCCCACAGATCGAGCCAAGGTGGCTTACGTAATCTCCCACCTGTCGGGAAGGGCGAAGGCGTGGGCCGTCGCAGAATGGGAAAGCGGATCCTCAATCTGCGACTCCATTCAGGATTTTAAAGAAGGGCTCCGAAAAACTTTTGATCCGGTCACAACAGAGCGAGAACGGGCAAGAGAGCTCAGTGGGCTGAAGCAGACAAGAGAATCCGTCTGTGACTACGCCATTCGCCTCAGGACTTTGGCGGTGCAGAGCGGCTGGAATACCACAGCGCTCTATGACGTCTTTCTTAAAGGATTGGCTGCGCCCATCCAAGAGCGATTGCTGCCTCTGGACCTTCCTCCAGACCTGGACTCCCTCATCGCCCTCGCTATCCGAACGGATAATCGGCTCCTGGAATTTAGGGCTCTCCAGGGACAACGCCTGGACGCTCCACATCGCTCACAGCACTACCCCGCCCCCTCCGGGTGGGCTCCCGGCCGGGCGCCACCAGATCAGCGCCGGTCTTCTTCCCCGGTTGGCGGAGACGAACCTATGCAGCTGGGTGGTGCTCGGCTCACCCCGGAAGAACGGCAGCGCCGATTGAGGGAAGGTCGGTGTTTCTACTGCGGGGAGCTCGGTCACCTGGTAGCCGCATGTACGGCCAAGACGCCGTGGTTAGGCAACCGACCCACGGCTCCAGGCTCATCGACACGGGTTTTGACCTCCATTAAGGTACAACACAACACCACAGTCATGACGTTGGATGTTTTAATTGACTCAGGGGCTGACGAGAGCTTAATGGACTGGGGACTAGCAAACAGACTGGGGTTAAAGACAAATACTCTCGCACGTCCCATCAGGGCTAGTGCTTTAAGTGGGGAAGCATTATTCACCATCACACATGTCACTGAGCCTGCTGTACTTTCCATAGACAATCACACAGAACTGATGAATTTTTTTTTGTTTCACTCACCGACAAGCACCCTAGTACTGGGATTCCCATGGCTTGTTCGCCACAACCCCCACTTAGACTGGCCTACGGGCAAGATCATGGGATGGGGAAAAGACTGTGAAGGGAATTGTTTGCGGGAGAAGCCTCACCGACCCATCACCACTTTAATAAACACTGTTTCTGCTCACCCCGTCACAGAGCCCCAGTACCCAGATCTGACCTCCGTTCCCCCCTGCTACCATCATCTCAAGGAGGTCTTTAATAAAACAAAGGCCACGTCTCTCCCTCCACATCGACCGTATGACTGCGCCATCGAGCTCATCCCCGGCTCCACCATTCCTAAGGGTCGCTTGTATTCTGTGTCGGGACCCGAACGTCAGGCGATGACTGAGTACATTGATGCATCTCTGAAATCGGGGCTCATCCGGCCGTCATCGTCACCTGCGGGTTCCGGGTTCTTTTTTGTTAAAAAAAAGGATGGGTCTTTGAGACCATGTATAGACTATAGTCCACTTAACAACATCACAATAAAGAATCGCTACCCACTTCCCTTGATGACCTCTGTTTTTGATCAGCTCCAGCAGGCCACAGTCTTCACAAAACTGGACTTGCGCAACGCGTACCATCTGGTCCGAATAAGAGAGGGAGACGAGTGGAAGACTGGGTTCAATACACCGAGCGGTCATTACGAATACTTAGTCATGCCTTTCGGCCTCACCAATGCTCCTGCCGTATTCCAAGCCATGATTAACGATGTCCTCAGAGATTTTCTTGACCACTTTGTTTATGTTTACCTCGACGACATTTTAATCTACTCACCAGATCTAGACACACACAAACGCCATGTACACCAAGTCCTTGAACGTCTTCTCTGCAATCACCTGTATGTGAAAGCAGAGAAGAGTGAGTTTCATGCCGACACCATCTCCTTCCTGGGTTTTATTGTAGCCCCTGGAAGAGTCCAGATGGATCCGGCTAAAGTAAGCGCGGTGGCTGAGTGGCCTACGCCCGATAGCCGCAAGAAGGTTCAGCAATTCCTGGGGTTTGCTAACTTTTACAGGCGGTTTATCAGAGGCTTCAGCGCGATAGCTGGTCCCCTTCACGCCCTGACATCCCCCCAGGTGCGGTTCAACTGGTCCCCAGATGCAGAGGAGGCGTTTCAGAACCTCAAGTGTCGCTTCACCTCGGCGCCCATCCTTACTCTGCCAGACCCACAGCGCCAGTTCGTGGTAGAGGTTGACGCTTCCAATGAGGGGATCGGGGCCGTCTTATCGCAACGGTCAGCGGCCGATGGCAAGATGCACCCCTGCGCCTTCTTGTCCCGGCGACTAAACTCTGCACAGCGGAATTATGACGTGGGCAACCGGGAGCTGCTAGCGGTCAAGGTGGCCTTGGAGGAGTGGAGACATTGGCTGGAGGGGGCACAACATCCGTTTATCGTGTGGACAGACCATAGGAACCTCGAGTACATCAAACAAGCGAAGAGACTAAATTCACGCCAGGCCAGGTGGGCATTGTTTTTCAACCGCTTTTGCTTCACCTTGTCTTACAGGCCGGGGTCCCGGAATGTTAAACCAGATGCCCTGTCACGCATCTACGACCCGGAACCAGTGGCCAAAAAACCAGAACCCATCCTTCCACAGAACTGTGTGGTTGGAACAGTTTCCTGGCCGATAGAACAAGAGGTGAAGCGTGCGAATGGGGGGGGCGCCTCCACCTCGTGGGTGCCCAGAGCATTGTTTGTTTGTTCCAGTGGAATTGCGCCCAAACGTGATTCGGTGGGCCCACACCTCGCTGCTCACCTGTCATCCAGGAGTCCGGAGAACAATGTTCGCCATATCTCAGCGGTTCTGGTGGCCATCCATGGAATCAGGGGTCCGGGAATACGTCGACGCATGTCCGGTCTGTGCTCGGAACAAAACGGCCACCGGGGCACGCATGGGACTGCTGCAACCCCTACCCATCCCATCCAGGCCGTGGTCGAACATTTCGATGGACTTCATCACGGGGCTCCCGGCTTCAAAAGGTAACACCACGATTTTAACCGTGGTGGATCGCTTTTCCAAGATGACACATTACATTGCCTTGCCTAAGCTACCTTCAGCTAAAGAGACTGCCCAAATCATGATGCAACACATCTTTAGAATTCACGGATTTCCCAAGGACATCGTGTCAGACCGGGGGCCCCAGTTCATCTCACGGTTCTGGAGGGAGTTCTGTCAGCTCATCGGTGCCACAGCCAGCCTGACTTCAGGTTACCACCCGGAGGCCAACGGCCAGACCGAACGTCTCAACCAACAGCTGGAGACAAGCCTCCGATGCCTGGTGTCACAAAGACCGACGGCGTGGAGCTCCTATCTGGCCTGGGCGGAATATGCCCACAACACGCTGCCCACCTCTGCCACAGGTCTCTCACCCTTCAAGTGTGTATACGGTTACGAGGCTCCTGTATTTTTTTACTCTGAGCAGGAAGTTGTAGTTCCCTCCGCCCATGCCCTGGTTCGTCGCTGTCATCGCATCTGGGCCGCCGCCCGTCAAGTGCTCATCAGACAGGGGGACAGAGTAAAGAAGGCAGCCGACCGAAGACGCCGTCCCGCACCAGAATACAAACCGGGACAACGGGTTTGGTTATCAGCCAAGGATCTGCACCTCAAAGTCCCTTCCAAAAAACTAGCACCGCGGTTCGTTGGGCCCTTCCCCATTTCCAAAGTAATTGGCCCCGCTGCCGTCCGTCTCCGTTTGCCCAGGTCAATTCGGGCGTACCCCACATTTCACGTCAGTCAGGTCAAACCCACCAAGGAAAGCCCCATGGTTCCTATCGCTGAGCCCCCGCCCCCACTGGAAGCAGCCGACGGAGGCTTACTCTATAAAGTCAAGAGACTATTGGCCGTACGCAATAGAGGCAGGGGTAAACAGTATTTAGTGGACTGGGAGGGATACGGTCCTGAGCACAGACAGTGGGTCCCGCGGCGCCACATAGATGACCCTTCACTTATTCAGGACTTTTACAGAGACCACCCTGAGCTACCTGGACCGTCAGGTGTCGGTCCTAGAGGGGGGGGTTCTGTCACACCGCGGTGAAATTGTCTGTTGTTTTACTCTGTGGGGCATTTTGTCTTGTCATTTACGGTTTTATTTTGAAATAATAACTCCTCTCGTTTCAGGTCACTTACCCTTCCTCATGTGTCACCAGTCTGATTGTCTTCCCTGATTCCTGATTGTGTCCACCTGTTCCCCATTCCCCTCCATGTGTATTAATAGTCTGCGTCTCCCTTTGTCCTGTGCCAGTGTGTTCGTCATTACCCATGTGTTCTACCTCGTTCTGCCACGTCACAGGTTCCTTTTTGTTGTTATTCAGGATCTTCGATCGGCCCAGTGCCTTCACCTCCACGCAGGTTGTTTTTGGTTTTGCTTAAGTTTTGTATTCCTAGGTTAGATGCAACATTAATCTTTCATAGTTCTTTGTTTTTCCTCCGGAAGGAGTGATTTTGTTTTGAGACGTTGCCTCCGTCAATAGAGTGCGTTGGTTACTTTGATAAATTTAAAAGCCTTTTGTTTTCCTCCTAGAGCGGAGTGATTTTGTTTTTGATAGTTTTATAGCCACACTTCTTCCTGGTTTATTTTATCGGAAGAAGTGTGACCTAGGATAATTTCATAGCCCGCTTTAGACTCTGTCTGGAGGTCCTTCGCTGCATAAATAAAGATCTCCTTTCCTACCTGAGAACCCTGCGCCTGCTTCCTATCTTCCTCCTGGGCTGACAAATACATTCTCTTCTTGTGAGGCGAGAGCCTAATCAGGCAGGAAAGAATATACAATAAACCCTGACGATTCTACATGCGATATTGTCGAGGTAACACAGCAAAGTGCTCTCTCTTTGCGGCCTGAGGGGGGCGCTGGTCTTGGGCCGATGCCTCACCTGGCGTGCAACGTGACCCGGAGCCGGAGATGCTGCCGCGCTGGAAGCAGGCGGCCGCCCTGCAGCCGTTCTTCAGAGGTCACTCTGCAAAGGGGACGAAGCTGTTTGGGGAGAAAGTCACCGCCGCCATCCGCACTGCGATCCAACAGAGCTTCTCTGACTGTTTCAGTCAAATGAGTCACAGACATTTGGATCCACCAGGAAAGACTGCTTTCCCTTAATGAATATCATCTCCTAGGTCTTTTTTCAATTAGCGTGAAAAAACAATAAACAGGACGAATCGTCAAAATGTGTCTTAGTGGACAAAGAGGAGGTGGCCTTGTTAAATATCAGCGTGGACGTGCACAGTCCTCTTTGTTCAGTGTGTAATGATCCGAGTGTTGCCTCTTGTGCCCTCAGGTCCTGTTTGCTGCCTTACTGGTTCACTCTGTTCCACCTGGCTCACACCTCCGTCTGCCTCCCTCTGCTGCCCAGTGGAAGTACTGCAGGCTGTTTGTCCACTTTACCTTCTGCTTTCTGACACTAGAGGTCCATGTTTGTCATGTTTTAAGTTGGTCATTAAAACATCAGTAGATCCACTTTTTAAGAAGAGCTTATGGAAATGCTTGTTTTATTCAAACGCGCACAGACCTCTCTGGGTGGAGTTCCCAGGAGAACAGAGCACCTTCGCTGTGGACCACCAGTATATGATTGGTGATAAATACCTTTTTTTACTGGGTGAAGTTCTCACTTTTATGATCTTAACTGTCTTTGATTGTATGTAGGTGGAGCACTGCTGGCCAGTCCTGTAACCAAGCCGCGTGTTCAAGCTGTACGAGTCCTTCTTCCTGGATCTGGTGAGGTAAATCAAGCAGCAGGTAACAAACGTCTTCTAGTGACTCACAAGTCACCTCATGGCGCCTGTTACATGAAGGGCTGCTTGTGTTTTAGGTTTGGTACGACGTCCTCACTGCAAAGGCGCATAAAGGAGGCGGGACTCTGGGTCTGCCCGTCACCCTGGACACAGTTAGTGTTAAAGTCTCAATTCACACAGCGAGGGTTACTTCCTATGTCATATTCTATATGAAACGTGTGTTTTCCTCTCAGGTTTCTGTGTTCCAGCGTGGCGGCTCGGTGGTCTGCAGGTCAACAGGAAGTGGTTCCTGCACAGCCGAACAGCAGCAGCTCCCCCTCTCTATCACGGTGGCCCTGAACTCTGAGGTGAGCATCAAAGGGTTTCAGGTAGGCAAATTAAATACAGGTTACTTTCTGACCAATAGTGATACAGAACAATGTCATTCAATGTCTTGTATTAAAGTCTTTGTTAATGGCTGACATTTTAGAGACGTTGTTGAACGTGCTGCTTATGAGATGTGTGTATATACATATTTTACTGTGCGGCGTGTTTGTACCCCGTCTCCATGGTGACGGAATGCTCGCCCCACATGAGTGTGTATTATTCCAACATTCATTTGCAAACGGAATCAGATGTTTCTGTTCATTGTCTTACTGAGTTCAGAGGGAGCAGTTCAGATATTTTCTCCAGAGAATTTATCAGCGACATCTGTCCGTTACAGAGTTAAGTAGCCTTTTGAAAGATTCAACACCTTTTTCACAGACCACATTCAGTCAGTCATTTACCATCAAAACAAAACCCTTTTTACAGGATTTGAGCCTTTTTACAGGCTTTCCACCGGTCTTTTTAAAGACTACACTGAGTCGTTTACCGTCTATCAAACGCCTTTTTACAGGCTTTCCACAAGTCTTTTTATTGATATTCACCATGTACCACGGAAACAACCGGAGACCCGGAGCTGGCGCTTCACTGCTCTGGACTCCTCCGACAGGATACAACGTGAATATGGCACTTTCTCGTGCCCCCAATGAAGTGCACTACCTGAAAAGGCCAGTGAGCGAGCTGCACGCCTTCATTGGTTACAAGATCAAGAGCCGGCCTACGATCGCATGGTTTGTGAGCACACAACAATGCTTTCAGACCACAAGATTCACACCACTAGCTGTGTCCTGAGAAGGGAGGGCGGTCGACTCGATCTCATAGACGGTTCACATCTTGTTTGGTTTTCATATCCGCGTTTCTTCTTTTTTGGTCTATTAATTATAATTTGCACCTGCCACTGAGGATGGCCTTCACATGTGTGTATAAAAACTTTTACTGCTCGGAACAAATTCCATCCAGGATTTTAAAAAGGGTCTCCGAGAGACTTTCGACCAAGTCTCAACGGAGTGAGAAAGGGAAAGAGAGCTGAGTGGGCTGAAACAAGGACGACCATCTGTTTGTTTACGCCATTCGCTTCCAGTGTGTACTACTTGTTGTACCATTACAGGATGACCGTCTAACAAGTTTCCCTATTTCATGTACTGCTGCTATCAATGTTCCTTTGATCTGACGTTTGCTTCCATCATCCAGATACTGTATCAAGTGTATCGTGCACTTTACACTCAATAGCAGCACTCAACAATTCCCGTCCTCTGGTTCTGCCGGGGTGCGTTGTATAGAACAGCCGTGGTGGAGCGTTTGGTCGCATGTCCCTTTCATAACTCCTGGGACACTCTCTGCACCAATGGTCCTCCTGTCCACATATATAACATCCATGTCCTCTATTGTCCCCACGTTGTCTGCTGGAGACCCATTGAACGGTCTCTCCCTGCTGGATATTTGTCCTCTGGGGGGGACGGGGTATTGGGGCTGTTTGTCTCTCACCTGCAGTTGTCTCCTGTCTCGCTGTCTCTTGTTTGCTTCTGCTGCTGCAGATATCTGAGAATGTCTATGAGGAGGACGTCCTCCAACAGCAGCTTCTCCTCCTTCGCCGTGGTTTGGATGGGTTCTCTGCACATGTGGTTTGATGGACAGGAGTCCTGATGTGATGGACAGCTCTTCTGCGGCCCCCTGGTGTTCATGTTCACAGCTACCTGCTTCCTCTTCTATTTCCACCACCACGCCCTCGTGACCCTCATGTGACGATGTCATCTTTTGTTGTTTCCCTCAGGCTCATCTTCTCCATCGCTCACGACTTGCCCCGTTCCTCCTCTCAGATGGAACAGAGGTTCTTGTTCTGGATGCTGGGTTTCACAAAGGGACTGTTTGAAGTTCTCCTTTTCTCTGCATGTGGCGGGAAGGACCTGGCCTCTCCTGTGCAGCTGCTGTCATTTCTGGGTACAGCTGAGGGGGGGCATGGGTGTCTGCACTGAGAGGGGTGACATCTTGACCGGGCTCACACTCTGCTTCTTCTTCTTCTGCCAGTCCAACAGCAGGTTCGGGGGTGTTTGGGTGGACTGCCCTCCAGTAGGCGAGCAGCCGCTTGGTGCAGACACGTCTCTTCTTACTTATCTAAGCGGCCGGCTCCCACATAAGCCGTAGTGGCTTGGTTTCCTGCTGCTACGGTATCCCTCCACACCTTGCGCCTGTCTTCACCCACAGGTGGTGACCTGGTTGGGAACCACCCATTCTTCTGCCATCTTCTCAAGCATCTCTTCGTCCTCCTCCACTCCCTTTCTCTTTCTTTGGGCTCCATCTGCTCTTCATCTGCTCTCTGGTCCTTGTAAAAGTAACCATGATGCAACCTGGTGTATCTAAAGAACCCTGAGCTGTCCCTTTTGTCCCAGGAGCTATTGTGTCACTGACTATGAGGAGACAAATGATGTAAAGTCTAAACTAATGAAACCTACAAAACATGTTGAATCACATCGACAACTGAAATCAGCAATGCAAAGTAAACTACTGGATCTGAAAGTGAGACAATCAATGAAAACGCTGAGTCAAAGTAATAACTACAATACAGGTCAAAACGCTATCAATACAGGTCAAATTATCCAAAAAAATCTCAAACTGCTCCAAGAAAATCAAACCAGTTATGACTTGAGCAAATTCAAAATAAAAGTCCAACTCAATGAAACCTGAGATTAAACTTATACAATATGGCGTAAACACTTCCACAGGAGAGAAGAGGAAACCCCAAAAACCTGATCATCTTAAGGTAAAATCCCTAAAGTCATAATTAAATTCAAACTAAAAAGCCAATTAAGAAAGTAAAAGTCCAATGTGGCGAAATGGTTTCCTATTCTACCGGCAACGCCACTTGGGATTGGCCCAAGAGCTTTTAAAGCACACTGGTTCGTTCCACTCAATAGGCAAGGGCTCGTGGTTCCCAGTTTACAAAAAACATTTTTATTCAATAAATATACATTACCATAAAATCTAACATCACAAAATAAGAAAAAACTAATCGCTAAGGCCTAATGGTGAGAAGCGCCGGTGAAGGGGAAGGAAAATGAATAGAACAAACTTAGAGAAAACAAACCAGAGTTCACCCAGTGATCGCACAAAAAACCAATGGGACACGACACACGAGGAAGACCACCACCACCCACACCACCGGCGCCACCACCAGCCTACAGCCGCTAGGAAGGATGACAAAAAAAGGTTACAAGAGGATTAAACCAAAAATTTACAACACAAAACAGAAAAAGAAAATAATTCACATAAAAATCATCCTAATCAAACAATTCACGTAACCCAAACAAAAAGAAAATAAGTGAAACAAACCAAAAGAAATAAACTAAAGGATTAACTACTCAGTCAAGCTAGAATCAACAACTACACAGGTCCAAGTCTGGTGCCGGCAATAGACCTGCTAGGTACGTCGCGCCGGAGACCAAACTACTTCCTTCTGCATGACAACAGGAACTTGTTCTTTGCTCTTAAAAAGCCCATGAAATATCTTATGGAGATAAATATTGAAGGTTACCCAAACTCTGTTATATACAAACATATGACACAAATACATATGAAGTGTGCATTAGTGTCACGGAAGTCCAAATATAATATGTAATACTGTCCCATGTGAGCTTGTTTTGAGCATTAATCAGTCAGTAGCATTTATTCATAGAGAGATTGATCCCGATCGTCCTCTCATTGAATCATCTTCCTGAATCCATTTCACTGACGACACAAATTAAAAGCATTCACCTCAAAAAGAGAAGCATCCGGAAGCTTCCCATCAGGGAGCCAGGAAGTAGTCGGTGACGGTCAAGTCAAGTCAAGTCATTTTATTTTGTATAGCCCAGAATCGCAAATTACAAATTTGCCTCAGAGGGCTTTACAGTCTGTACACATACAACATCCTCTGCCCCGAAACCCACCATCGGCACAGGAAAAACTCCCCAAAAAATGAAAAAACCCTTACAAGAGGGAAAAAAGGGAAGAAACCTTAGGGAGAACGTCAGAGGAGGGATCCCACTCCCGGGATGGACAGACTACAATGGATGCCATGGGTACAGAATGAACAATGTATAATACATGAGACTATATGACAGAAATGATTCAAGTAATTGTGAGTAGTAAGCCAGGCGCACAGCAGGACCACTGCAGGGACCACCACCATCAGATAGAACCACCATCAGATAGAACCACCATCCACAGAATCCTGTGGGGAGGGAGAGCACAGAGATTTTAGGAGAGGGTAATGTCGGTTTATGAGTAAAGTAATATGATTAATATCTAAAATAATGATGATGATGATGATGGCAGCAGCAGGCGTCAGCATGGCCACGGTAGGTGTCAGGACCAGGGTCCCGAAGGAACCACGATCTACGGAGACCTGATAGGGGCTCCCGGAAAGAAGCTGAATTAGTCATGTGCATTAATAAAACTTGAATTATGGTAGAACGAGAGCGTGAGAGAGGAGCTTGGTGTGTCCTAAGAATTCCCCCGGCATTCTAAGCCTATAGCAGCTTAACTAAGGGCTGGTCCGGGCTAACCTGAGCCAGCCCTAACTATAGGCAGAATCAAAGAGGAACGTTTTAAGTTTTACTTTAAAAGAGGTCCTCATGCGTTTGTGCGTGAGGAGGTGAAGCCGAGCCATGAAACCTGGAGAAACGTCCACATAGAATCACCTTGGACCTTCATATCAGCCCTGGACATGGCTGGAGATCAAAGTGACCTACGATGAGTTTGACACACCTGCTTTAGAGCAGAATGAGGATGTACTTTATTGTAATCATTTCTTTCAGCTACAATAACCATGTTACATTACATTACATTACATTACATGTCATTTAGCTGACGCTTTTATCCAATGTCCAATGTTATTAAGAGATGGAAAGTTAAAGCCGTGCAAGCCTGTCCACGCTGCACAACGCGTGTTTCATTGCATTTAGTGGCAATGCTGCTGCTGTTTGTCTTTTATTTTGGCGGGAAATCCCATTTAACGCTTTCAATACTCCACTTTGTGAGGAGATAAACTCCACCCTGTTATCAAATGTGTGCTTGTGCTTTGTGTGTTTTTGTTGGTGACTTAAGTGTGATATTTGGTGCAGAATGAAAGCTTCAACTTGCACCTGAAGTAGCGAGCTCAGTAGTTTGTGTTGTTGTGAGACGGCTCTGCGTGAAGGTTAATAAGGTTAATAAAGCAACTTATTCATTACTCATTTCTTTATTTACTCACTTCCTTCTTCAACATGCTGCACCACCAATGTTTCCTCTGTGCTATTGACACAGCAACAGGGCTGTAGAATAAATACAGATATTATGGAGGAAATAGTACAAAAGTCAATAATACAGCATCTTTAAAAAGGATCAGAGTATTTCATGTCAAAAGAAATAATACAGCGTGTTGAAAGCATCTTTATTTGATGGCCTGTTTAAACATGTACAGTTGTTTCCAATAAAAGTCATTTATTAACATTAGAGCCAAACAATTCTATTTCTGTTAAAGTAACACATGGAGTAAATGTTGTAAATGACATTATAGGGAATAAAAACACAAGTAACGCATATTCAATATTTCCTTGAGAGGTTTGCTGAACCATTAAAAAGCTTCTTGTTCAAAACAAACCTGATTATGTGAAATTAGATTTGATTTCACTCAACAGATTTAGAAAGATTTGAAGTTAAAATGGGCTCAAAAAGAATTACACATTCATATTTTCCTTCTTCACCTTGTTTTTATTATTGCTGATGAAGCGCACACACACATAAGGACACATTTGTCTCATATGGGGGGACAGATGAAAGAGCGTCTTATAAAATGTCTTCTTGAACACATAAAGATGAAGATTAAAGCCTAATTAGGAGCCAATATCTAAATGATCATCTATTGATTGAAGGAGCACAGCAGCATTAAGCTGAGCTCTTTCACACTTCCATCTGAGTCCCAGAGAGCTGTGGACCCCCCAGAGTCCAGACCAGCTCAGGTACCCCTCACCTGCTCCACCTGCATCTACACCCACATGAACCACCATCAGCTGTACAGACTGAACTATGTGGTGAGCAGAGAGGAAGGTTCTCCACCAGGAGGAGACTCTCCCTCCTGAAGAGGACACAGAGACACTGAGGAACCAGAAGACCTGAACCAGAACCAGAACCCAGGATAAAGAGGTTCAGTGAATGTGGTGCTGAAGGTGTGGAGGTGGATCAGTGTGTCAGAGGAGACTCTGTAGAAGGACAGAGAGCCAGCAGGACAGTCCACATACACTGCTACTCTACCAGAGGAGGAGGAGGAGGAGGAGGAGGAGGAGGAGGAGGAGGAGGAGGAGGTGGTGATGTGTGTTACTGTGTTATTGTGACAGACAGAGTAACCTACATAAGAGCAGCTCAGACTCCAGGACTGATCATTGGATCCAAACACACAGTCATCACTGTCTCCTTTCCCGATTCCTCTGTAACTCACTGATACATCAACACTTCCTCTCCACTCGACCTCCCAGTAACAGCGACCAGTCAGACCAGTTCTACACAGCAGCTGAGGCCTGCAGTCAAATCTGTCTGGATGATCAGGATACGACTGATCCTCCTCCACACGTGTCACCTTCCTGTTGTTGTCAGACAGTTTGAGTCTTTTGTTTACTGTGTTTGTGTCGATTGTGAGTTCACAGGAATCTGATGAGAGAACAAGACACAATACAGCTGCAGTTATTAATCATGTGTTCATCTACTGACACGTTGATGATGACATCACAGAGGTGAATGAGTGATGTCACAGTGTGAAGATGGTTGAATCTTCATGAATCAAAGCACACTTACACTTCCTCAGACCTGGTCTCAACCATCGGACTCCATCAGGCTCCACCCTGAAAGGAGGAGGGGGGTCAGAGCAGCATGGAGACATGGACATTACATCACTCTCACACACAGCTTTGTCCTTCATGTCCACATGGAGCACCTCTTCTTCTTCTACCACTACTTACAGACGACCACAGACTGTCAGTCAGGCGTCACACAGCGACGAGGTGCTGGAATATATTCATGAAGAAGATGAATGGATAACAAATAAGAAATGGAACTGTCACTGTACTTTCACCAGATGTGAATTCAAACGGGAGAAATGACGTCATGCTACAGATCAAGCTTCATGGGACGTCTGCAAAGGAACATTCACATTAAACTGTTTCATAAAGATAAAGCAGATACAGACCATTCAGTATTCACACAATGTGCATGTTTCCATGTTGTCCCCATTTGTGGACAATGTCTCTCCCTGTGGTTCGCTGGAGTCCCAAAACTTTACAAATGGCTTTGTCACCTTTTCCACACTGATGGATCTCAATGACTTTGTTCCTCATTTGTTCCTGAATGTCTTTGGATCGCAGCCTGATGTCTCGCTTGTGAGGATCTTGTGGTCTACTTCACTTTGTCAGGCAGCTCCTATTTAAGTGATTTCTAGATTGAGAACGGCTGTGGCTGGAGAAATGGAACTGGGCTTTCCAAAGATGTGATGAACCTCACTTCATTTATGTTTTCATCACGTTTTCACACAGGGCCATTTAGGTTTGGATTCTTTTCTCCCCTTGATGATAAAAACTGCATTTTGTGTTTACTTGCGTTATCTGTGTCTAATATTTACATTAGTTTGATGATCTGAAACATTTAAGTGTGACATGCAGGCATGAAAACGGGTCACGGGTGAAAAAGGTGAGAAGGATGTTTCCCCTCTAGGGGTTTTCAGCTGGTTTTGTCCCAGGGACCAACATTCTGAATAGAAAGTCACTGGCCTGTAACCGTCCCCCCACATATTCCGCCTGTAGCACTTGTCAGTGGAATCTCTTCCATATTCTTCTGGATATTCAAGTGACTGAATCTCTTCAGCTGGACGCATCGGTCTTAATGTGCCGGTAATGATGGTAAATGATGCTTGTAGCTGGTTGTCATCTACGCTCCACTACGGTTACATAAAGGTGGCGTTTGTGTTTTCACAACGTTTTATCTCATAATTTAGACTTTCTATCCCCTTTCTTCAGTGCGGAAATGGGCTTCTATAGTGGTGTGAATGCATCACTCCAGCCAATCCAAAGACGGGGTTTGTAACCAATCAGGTGTAGAGACCATGTTACTGGCTCCGCCCCCTTACTGTCAGAAAGAACAACAGCAAGCGCGTAGAAAACTCCTTCGAGCGCGAGCAGAGATTCTCCTCGAGCAACGAAGTTCACGTTCAAAAGTCCGTCTCACGAGAGATATTTATTTATTTATTTGTTTATTTATTTATTTGCTCGCGGATGTTTGATTTACGCGCATCAACCTGATTTGCGCTCTGGAATTTTGACAGTGATTTGCTGCCATACCCCCCCCAAAAAAAGGTGATGGATTTTCATGCCTGAACATGAAAGAAATGAGGAATCAGGAAGGCAGCAAACACTTTATCACACAACTGTAACACATAAAAGCAGAAGCCATTTTCCAGTGAGGCTGAATGAGGCGAGTCGGAGGACGTCCACGTTGTCCCATTGATCAGGTGGACTGCAGTGTCTCCCCGTTGTACTACTTCATGGGGGGGCACCCCTGTTATAATGATGGAAACACTGAACTGGCTTCGGTCGCTTATCAAAACATCGGCCAAATAAGCAATTATCTACGATATAGTTGATACTAATTCCAGGTCCACCATCAGCTGTTGGTTCTTTACTGAGCGTCTGTGTCCGACTGTCACCTGTAGCTTCAACAAGTCCACTCTTATCATCCAGGGAACCGTCTCTCAAAGCAGGTGAAGCTGAACTCCTTTAAAACACCAAACGTTCCTCCTGTGATGATCCATCAAGACGCTTTGAACAGATTGTTTCTCTGACTGTTTGTCTCTTAATAATAATGTCTGGACTAAAGGACAAACACACACTGGAGGCAGAGGACACGTATCTAAACATCCAAGTGTTGTTTGAGTTGTTAAGAGCCCAAAAACCTGCAGCGTGACCACGTTGACTCATATCAACCCACCATGATGCCGTCAACGTGTCAGGAGACACTGTCCTCTCTTATAACGTGGAGACAAGACAAAGCTCCAGAGAAACAAGGTTTTCATCACCTTCCTCCCTGTTCAGGCTCACCCTGGCTACTGTTCCTCACTACTTCTGTCTGTGTTGATGGTCTCATGTGGGACACAAACAGTTTGATGAGTCTCTGGTAGTTTGAGGTCAGCTTGGTGTGTCAGGGTCTTATTAACCAGGCTGACAGTGGGACAGAGAAAAGGTTTCCAGCTCTACCTCCTCTACCAGACTGATGGTCTGTGGCTGCAGCCTCTTCATACCTGAGAGACTCTAGTCTCCAGTGAGGGTCCTCCAGTCCAGCAGACAGCAGCTTCACTCCTGAGTCTCCTAGATGATTGTAGCTCAGGTCCAGCTCACTCAGATGGGAGGGGTTGGAGCTCAGAGCTGAAGCCAGAGAAGCACAGCCTTCCTCTGTGATCAGACAGCCTGACAGCCTGCAGAGCCACAGAATAAGACACATGTCACATGATCTGAGGGAGCTGTGAGGGCTGGAAGGTCACTGCAGTATTGAGATACTATCAGGTACAGAGGGGTCACATAAACATGGTTAGTGACTGGTTTCCAGTCACAACTAAACACCCACTAATGTAAATCAACAGCCTGATAACATTACTGCTAACTCTAGAATGTCAAATATTTACATTATATTGAAAATAAACACATTTTATGGAAATAGTTGGAAAATACATATTTGATTTAAATCACGCAAGCAGAAAGAATCTTATGAAGGTCAGAAATGTACCATGGATATAAATAAAGACACCAAGTGTACTTTAATTGAATCTTGACCTGAGAGTCTCCAGTTCACAGTGTGGACTCTTCAATCCAGCAGAAAGCAGCTTCACTCCTGAATCCTGCAGGTGGTTGTTACTCAGATCCAGCTCTCTCAGACTAGAGGACTGCGAGCTGAGAACTGAGGACAGAGCGTCACAGCTTCTCTCTGAGAGGTTACAGCCACTCAGTCTGAAGAGACAACAATAAACAAGAAAAATAACATTTGTATTCATATTAAATCCTCTGATGATGAGTTTGGACTAAAATACGATCAGTAAGAACATGAAAAAACATGTTCAGTGAAAGTGTTTACAATTATTTTTGTTCTACATAGAACAAGGAGGTTTATTGTGCTCTACTGTTTACAGGAATTACTGTGGTATTAATATCAGGATGTGGCAGGGATATTTATTGTTGTTTATTAGTTAAATTCAAAGTTAGGCTTCTCTATCCTCCTTCTAACTCCTTTCATAGAAAGAAAGAGAGAACAAAGTGAGTGTAAATGTGGAATGAATCTTCATCAAATCAGATATAATCAACCATCACTCAGCAGATCTTCACTGTAGAGACACACATTAAAATCTTCAGTCTCTTCCCACCTCTGCTTTTCATTCATTCATTGTATGAAACAGGACATTATAAAGCCTGAATAACAGGAACAACGGGATGAACATGTGATGTTTTATCGTGAAAGAACATTGTGTTTCAGACGGTCTATTTCAAGCTACTATGTAGTAAATATGTCTTGTCTACAAAGGTTCTTGTGATGTGATGGAAAAACAGATATTAATTCACAAAAAAGATTTTTAGCCCCAAGTTTTGTCTCTAAGATTAGATCCTCTGGTTCCAGAGTTCCCTAGACGCATCATTGAAGACAAACTAACTTAATCTGACCTGAGAGTCTCCAGGTCACAGTGTGGACTCTCCAGTCCAGCAGAAAGCAGCTTCACTCCTGAATCCTGCAGGTGGTTGGTACTCAGATCCAGCTCTGTCAGACTAGAGGACTGGGAGCTGAGAACTGAGGACAGAGCGTCACAGCTTCTCTCTGAGAGGTTACAGCCACTCAGTCTGAAGAGAGGGATGAAGAAGAAGCAGTAAGTATAAAATATTGCAGCATATTTAAGTTCTGATGCATGAATCTAACTCTCTGTGTACTTACAGAACTTTGTTGGAGGCTTTGACCACTGGCAGCAGCCTCAGAAGAGCCTCCTCTGAAGCAAAGTATTTCTTCAGGTCAAACACCTCCAGATCTTCTTCTGATGACAGTAAGATGAAGACCAGAGCTGACCACTGAGCAGGAGACAGTTTATATGTGGAAAGACGTCCTGATCTAAGGGACTGTTGGATCTCCTCCACTAGAGAACCATCATTCAGTTCATTCAGACAGTGGAACAGATTGATGCTTTTCTCTGGAGACACATCCTCACTGATCTTCTTCTTGATGTACTGGACTGTTCTCTGATTGGTCTGTGAGCGACTTCCTGTCTGTGTCAGCAGACCTCGTAGGAGAGTCTGATTGGTCTCCAGGGAAAGACCCAGGAGGAAGCGGAGGAACAAGTCCAGGTGTCCATTAGGACTCTGTAAGACCTTGTCCACAGCACTCTGGTAGAGACGCATTGGTTCAGGTTCGTCTTTAGAGACCTTAGACACCGGGGAGGTTCTTTGTTCTTCTGACAGCAGATTGACACCAGAGTTGAAGAAGGTCAGATGAACATGAAGAGCAGCCAGAAACTCCTGAACACTCAGATGGACGAAGCAGAACACCTTGTCCTGGTACAGTCCTCTCTCCTCTCTGAAGATCTGAGTGAACACTCCTGAGTACACTGAGGCTGCTCTGATATCAATGCCACACTCTGTCAGGTCGGATTCATAGAAGATGAGGTTGCCTTTCTGCAGCTGATCAAAGGCCAGTTTTCCCAGAGACTCGATCATCTTCCTGCTCTCTGGACTCCAGTGTGGATCCGTCTCATCTCCTCCATCGTACTTGACCTTCTTCACTTTGGACTGAACCACCAGGAAGTGGATGTACATCTCAGTCAGGGTCTTGGGCAGCTTTCCTCCCTCTCTGGTCTTCAACACCTCTTCCAGAACTGTAGCAGTGATCCAGCAGAAGACTGGGATGTGGCACATGATGTGGAGGGTTCGTGAGGTCTTGATGTGAGAGATGATCCTGCTGGCCTGCTCCTCATCTCTGAACCTCTTCCTGAAGTACTCCTCCTTCTGGGGGTCGGTGAACCCTCTGACCTCTGTCACCATGCCAACACACTCAGGAGGGATCTGATTGGCTGCTGCAGGTCGTGTGGTTATCCAGAGGCGAGCAGAGGGAAGCAGCTTCCCCCTGATGAGGTTTGTGAGGAGCACATCCACTGAGGCCGACTCTGTGACATCAGTCAGGATCTCATTGTTGTGGAAGTCCAGAGGAAGTCGACACTCATCCAGACCGTCAAAGATGAACACAACCTGGAACTCTTCAAACCTGCAGATTCCTGCTGCTCTGGTTTCACTGAAGAAGTGATGAACAAGTCCCACCAAGCTGTACTTCTTCTCTCTCAGCACATTTAGCTCTCTGAAGGTGAATGGAAATGTGAACTGTATGTCCTGGTGGTCTTTGTCTTCAGCCCAGTCCAGAGTGAACTTCTGTGTTAAGACTGTTTTCCCAATGCCAGCCACTCCCTTAGTCATCACTGTTCTGATTGGTTCCTCTCCTCCAGCTGAGGCTTTGAGGAGGTCTTCTTGTCTGATGGTTGTTTCTGGTCTGGCTGGTTTCCTGGATGCTGTTTCAATCTGTCTGACCTCATGTTCTTCATTGACCTCTGCAGTCCCTCCCTCTGTGATGTAGAGCTCTGTGTGGATCTCATTCAGAAGGGTTGGGTTTCCTGCTTTAGCGATCCCCTCAAACACACACTGGAACTTCTTCTTCAGGTTGGATTTGAGTTCACGCTGACAAACTGCAGCAGGAATTCCTGAATGAAGACAACAAAGAAGATCAATGAGTCACAGAATAGATTTCAACATGTCTTTCCTCAGAGAATGACTATGAATATATTCTGTCCATCTCTGGAGACATTAGTGAAGGTCTCATGTATCGGCATGGTAAGTCTGTAGAGAAATCCTCTTACTGCTCTGCAGACGCTCAGCCAGCTCCTCCTCCTTCATTCTCCTCAGGAAGTGCACTGAGATCTTCACAAAGGCCTCTCTGCTCCTCCTCTCCTCTTCATCCTGCACCTCCTCATCATCTTTCTCTAAGCATTCTGGGTAATCTGAACTCACAACCTTCTGGATCTTCTTCAGCTCGTTCTTCACAAAAGTGAGGATGTTCTCCTCCAGCAGCTGGAACAGAACATTCTATGAATGACACCAACTAGAACATGGAAGCCACCATCAGGTCCATGTTGGTAGGACGGACAATCCACTCGTCTACAAAGTGCAGCATGGCGATGATGGTGAACTGAGAGATGTTAAAGTAGTTGTTCATGTACACACCATGAAGATGGAGTCCAGGTGTGTTTGATGCTGCTGGGCAGACGGACCTGTGGGAACCTCTGAGCTCTCCTGGTCCTTTCTGTGGAGGAAAATGAACCATCAGCTCACATGGTGTTTGGACCATCAACACCAATACAACATTAGGTAAAGATATTGGCTTCTGTCATGATTGATCATGATGAAAACCAGATGCTGAAGACTGTCGATGATGACGGACAGTTTATTAGTTGAGTGACAGTTAGTCATCAGTTTCATTTGGTTTTAGTTCTTACTGTGGGTCATAAAAACAACGTCTGCAGACCTCTGCATCTGGTACAAAGTCCTATGGAACTACTCCAAACCTCTTTAGTCCATCCGCTGACCTCTAGAAGTCTCCTTAGATCTTCTGAAACTAGTCTTTGGACCTTTTCACAGAGTCTACTGACGATACTTTGTCCAAACCTCTGCATGGAGTCCAGAGACCACGTCAGCTGGTCCACAGAGCACTGAGTTTATTCTAATCACATGTTCAGTCCCAGTCATCTGTCTCCAGAAACCTGCAGCTGTCTCCAGATGTGACCACTGCTGATCCTGATGTGGAGGAACTAGCTCACATTTTGTTTACATCTGAGGATGTTTACAGTTAATGATTCACACTTAAACACACACAGACCAGTTAGATGATGGGTGTCTAACTCAAGGCCCGAGCGCCAAATCTGGTCTGCCGGGGGGTCCAGTGCAGTCCGCTGGATGACTTTAGAATTACAGAAAGACACAAATAGCTTTTCTATAAAAGTAGCTGCTATTCCTAATCAGTCCACTGGGGGTCGCACTCTGTGAGTGAGCGCATGTGTTAGACCAGGGGGACCAGGGGCCACATTTATAAAAGCTTGCGTAGGATTTGCGCCAGAAGTGGCGTACGGATGAAACGTAGGACGTGCGTACGCACAGAAATATTCAGACTTATAAAACGTCCTACGCAGTTTTCCCTTAATAAATCACAATCACTTCTAAATGCAGCGCAGCTTTTGCGGCTTCATGTCACGCCCGTAGTTGCCCATATATAGTCTGTGGAACGCCCACAAATTAATATTCATCGATTGCGAAATCATGACAAACACTGAGAGGAAAACGAAGAAACGGAACTTCACTCAGTGTGAAGTGGAAATGATCATTGGGAGGTGGGAAGGAGAAGTAAGATGCTCTTTGGAGGACACAGTGTGGACATCACTGATGCCAACAAGGCACCTGAGGGGCAAAAGGTTGCAGAGCAACGCTGCAGCCTCACGACCTCGGACCTAAATAAAGAAAAAATAGTCTGACATCAAAGTGGATGCAAAAAAGCGTTTAGCGCGCCATCGCCAAGGTCTGTCCCCACGGGTGGGAAAGGGGACACCGGAGCTGTCCCCTCCTGATGAGAGACAGGCGGCAGTGATTGGGGATCGGGGACAGGGTCTGGGCCAACATCGGCGTCAGGGGGTCGAGGCGCGTTTGGAAGCTGTGCCACATCATGTAGCACAGCACATGCAGCACGATGTTTCACACCTTTTCAGGAGTAAACAACAACCTCCCTCCAGTGCAGTCGAGGCAGCGCCATCTGCTCTTAAACAGGCCGATGGTGCGCTGCACTACAGCGCCAATCCTTCCATGTGCCACGTCTTCTAAGAGCGCAAGATCAGCCATCAGCGTCATTACGCATTGTGACGGCATCATGGCGTTTTATTACCGTCCATCTGATTGCATCTGACAACAGCTGTGTTTAGAGAATGAATTTAATAACATGCCGATATTATTGCAGAACATATTTCACTTTTCTTTTTGAAAATGTGTTAATTTGTATTTCTGTTTGTTTTACGCTGCAGATTTTTTAGTGTAAATGACCACTAGCAGTGTTCTTTTATTTTGATGATCCCGTTTCCTAATTAGATTTTATGTGACTTTTATTTTGACATCATAGTATCTGCTCACGTGATTAATCGCTCGTGCTCATGCTCACGCTCACATTTGTTCAATAGAAGACACGAGAAGCTAGCTAGCAACTTAATAAATTAAGCTAATGGCGGCGGACTTCCCTGGATTACCACTTTATAGCACGCTGAGCGAGGTATGTGGTTCATTGTAATTGTATTTCATGTAAATTGGTTTCATATAATGACTGTTGCCTGCTATGCTGTTATCCGTGTATGCTAAAGTGCATTTGTCAGAGGATTATTTTGTATCTGGCTAAATTGCCTTTGTTAATTCCCTTTTTAGTTTTCACGTGTTGGTGTTGGTGTATTGAATTAAAGTACACCCGTCTGGAAACACTCCCAAGCCTGTTTATTGCAAGTTGAAGGGATGCTACATTTATGAGAGGCAGTATTGGCATTTCTTTCACACTTTCACACACGTTTGCGTGTTTCTTGTATTTGCCGACGGTTCTCATTTCACTCGTTTTTGTGCGTACGCGTGGGTCCGAGCTTGCGTGAAGGACATTTGTCAGGTTTGCTTTTTATAAATACCAAGTACCATGCTGTGAATGGATCGGGTCCAGCTTACATCCAGGACATGGTCAAACCCTACATCCCAACCCGCACTCTCCGCTCTGCATCTGCAAAACTACTCGTCCCTCCCTCACTGAGAGCAAAACACTCGACTAGGTCTCGACTCTTCGCTGTCCTTGCGCCGAAATGGTGGAACGCGCTCTCTGAAGACATCAGGACCGCAGAGAGCCTTCACATCTTCCGCCGCAAACTAAAGACACACCTCTTCAGACTCTACCTCGACTAAAGACTAACAAATTGTAGCACTTAAATTTTACTTGTAACGTCACTCATCTATAGCAAATTGTAAATTGGCTTATTTGAGGAAATTGCACTTTCTTGTTTCTTGTTCTCCTGAGTTTGTACCCTATGGTTGAATGCACTTATTGTACGTCGCTTTGGATAAAAGCGTCAGCTAAATGACATGTAATGTAATGTAATGTAATGTAATGTAATTATTGCGTAGAGAGCGGCGTACGCCTTCTTTTGTGCGTACGCAACGTTTATAAATGAGGCCCCTGGTCCTTCACCAACGCAGTGCTGGTAGATCACCGAACATTGAAGAAAGAACCACGTCAGGTCACTACGCATGCATCAGTGCAAGTCATGGAGTGAGGTAACGACCAAGAATGTCTGCAGTAACTTTTTGTTGCTTGTTTCTTTACATGGATTCGTTTTGTGCTCCCGGTCTGCAGCGCTGTTGTTCCCTTGGTTACCGCTGCTGCTCGTTGTTATTATTCGGGCGATCGCCATGACTTGGATTGAAGCGTTGATGACAAGTAGCTTGCGAGCTGATAAAGTGTGGGCTCCCCTGTGTTAGACCTTTTAGACCACAGCGTTCCTCCAGGCAGCAGCGCCTGCTTGGAAATGACGGCCCCCCGTCGACCGGACCATCGCCCACGATTTTACTGGTCCGGCCCACTTGAGATCAAAGTGGACAGTATCTGACCCAAACCTAAGATGAGTTTGACACCCTGGAGTTAGATGAAGATAATGAGTTCTGTCATGATGGATCGTCATGGAAACAACACTTTAAACAATGAACAAACATTCATGTAATTCATGACTGAGGATCAGAACAGTTCTTCATCTGTTTAAGAACTTACTCTGGGTCATAAGAACGGCGTCCATCTTTGAAGTCAATCCATCGACCAATAGACTGATCACTCTTCATGGACAAACATCTGGGTTCAGGAGACTTTCCTCTCTGCTGATGTGAACTGAAAGAAACACTGAGATTACATCATCATCTAATCATGAAGCATCAGCTCACATGGTGTCCGTCCTCACAGACACCAAAACAAGGTAAAGGTCCATGACGTGAGGTCTGGATGTGGACCACATGACTCCCTGTAGTGGTTTAGGTCTACTGGTCCTGCTGGTCCCACTGAGAATCAACAGCTCAGTCTTTCAGCTCACTGGTTTCTTCACCAGTCAGTTTGGTTTAGTCCAAACAGGTCTCACCAAGTCCTCCATGGAGCTCTCCCTCCCTCACTGGACACTGCTGAAGGGCCCTGCAGCAAGAAACCCAGAACCTCCACCAGAGAGTCTGGTAGAAACACCTCATCATCAGCCTGAGACCCTCACCTTGCATCAACAGAGGGACCAACGTCTTTGAATTTTTGAGGACGATCCATAAACCGGTTACTCTTCATGGACACACAGCTGGGTCCAGGTCCAGGTCCTGGTCTCTGATGGATCCTGGTCACACATGTAGAAGCAGAGTCAGTGAGTCAGAGACGTTGGGACATGGAGACGAGTGGAGGATAGTTGGAGATGGTCTTCTCACCTCTGAGATTTGGTCTGGCTGTCATGTTCCCCACACAGAGGGGCTTCAGAGGGAGGGACTCCGTCCTCTGGGTCCTCAGCCTGATTCATAGCAGAGTCCACACCTTCACACCTTCACACCAACCTGCTGGGAGAGCTCACACGTTATTATCTTCATCAGGACAAATACACAGAGCTCATTCACCTCAACACTAAAACTCTCATGGGACACTTTGTGTTGTTGTCTTGAGACAACGTGTCAAGAGACGTCATTTTAAATTCTCATCCTATAAATGTTGTGTTTCTTTTAAGCGCTTTCCTTTGGCAGGAGGCAGCGGTCCATCAGGACGTTATTTATGTTAAATCACTATATAGGCTACTAAAACTCAGCATGCAGAATGACAACACGAGATATGTATAGTTAATAATATCAATATTATAAGTAAGTATAGGAATCAGGAATCAGGAAACATTTATTAGCCAAAATATGTCAAACATACAAGGAATTTGTCTTGGCAGTTAGTGCGCGACAGTAGACAGACAAGACAACAGTGCACAAGTAATAAAATAAAGTGGAATGAAATGCTAAAGCAATGGGTTAGTAGAATAAGGCTAAGGCTATGGGTTAGTATAAAACAAGGGAATAAAGTTAAAAAAATTTAAATATTAAAAAGTTAAAAAGAAAAATATTAAGCATAAAAGTGCACTAACGAACAAGTAACAGACAAGAGACAAAGTGACAAAGTGATGAATTGCAGTTAAAGTGACATGTGCAGTATGAGGGGGAGTGACCGGTGGAGTGTTATAGTCAGGCAGTGGGGGACCGGGCTCTGTTGATGAAGAAACTGTTCGTGTGGCGGGAGGTCGTAGTCCTGATGGACCTCAGCCTCCTGCCAGATGGAAGGGGCACAAACAGTTTTTGTCCGGGGTGAGAGGGGTCGGCCGCGATCTTTTTAGCTCGCTTCAGAGACCTGGAAGCGAACAAGTCCTGCAGGGACGGCAGATTGCAGCCGATCAGCCTCTCTGCGGAGAGGATGACCCGCTGCAGCCTGCCCTTGTCCTTGGCTGTGGCTGCAGCGTACCAGACGGTGATGGAGGAGCAGAGGATGGACTCCATGATGGCCGTGTAGAAGTGGACCATCATCGTCTTTGGCAGGTTGAGTTTCTTCAGCTGCCTCAGGAAGAACAACCTCTGCTGAGCCTTGTTGGTGATGGAGCTGATGTTCAGCTCCCACTTGAGGTCCTGGGTGATGATGGAGCCCAGGAAACGGAAGGAATTCACAATAGTGACGGGGGGGTCACACAGGGTGATGGGGGAGGGTGGGGCTCTGTTCCGCCGGAAATCCACAACCATCTCTACTGTCTTTAGAGCGTTGAGCTCCAGGTTGTTCTGGCTGCACCACGACACCAGATGGTCAGACTCCCACCTGTAGGCGGACTCGTCCCCACCAGAGATCAGTCCAATGAGGGTGGTGTCATCCGCAAACTTCAGGAGCTTGACGGACTGGTGACTGGAGGTGCAGCTGTTGGTGTACAGGGAGAAGAGCAGAGGGGAAAGAACGCAGCCTTGGGGGGAACCGGTGCTGATGGTCCGAGAGGCTGAGACATGTTTCCCCAGCTTCACGTGCTGCTTCCTGTCAGACAGGAAGTCTGTGATCCACTTGCAGGTGGAGTCGGGCACGTGTAGCTGGGAGAGTTTGTCCTGCAGCAGAGACGGGATGATGGTGTTAAAAGCAGAGCTGAAGTCCACAAACAGGATCCTGGCGTAGGTTCCTGGGGAGTCCAGATGCTGGAGGATGTAGTGGAGGGCCATGTTGACAGCATCGTCCACAGACCTGTTGGCTCCGTAGGCGAACTGAAGGGGGTCCAGGAGAGGGTCGGTGAGGGACTTCAGGTGGGACAGGACTAGCCGTTCAAAAGACTTCATGACTACAGAGGTCAGGGCGACGGGCCTGTAGTCATTGAGTCCTGTGATCCTGGGCTTCTTGGGAACAGGGATGATGGTGGAGGCCTTGAAGCAGGCTGGTACGTGGCATGTCTCCAGGGAGGTGTAGAAGATGTCAGTCAACACCGGAGACAGCTGGTCAGCACAATGCTTCAGGGAGTGAGGGGAAACGGAGTCCGGACCGGCTGCCTTACGGGGATTTTGTCTTTTAAGGAGCCGGTTAACGTCTCTCTCCAGAATAGAGAGGGTCACTGCTGGTGGGGGAGGGGAAGGTGATAAAGATGAAGAGGCGTGAGCACCTGATGGGCTGGGGGAGGGAGGGGAAGTCTTTGTCACCATTCCTAAATGCCTGATCCTTCTGCAGGCGTAGTGTTCTGAGTTCCGCTGTGAACCAGGGTTTGTCGTTGTAACTCACCCTGGTGCATGATGGTACACAGCTGTCCTCACAGAAGCCGATGTAGGAAGTTACAGCCTCTGTGAACTCATCCAGACTGTCAGTAGCCGTCCTGAAAACATCCCAGTCTGTGCAGTCAAAGCACGCCCGAAGATCCTCCAGCGCCTCACTAGTCCACTTCTTGAATTCCCTCACCACAGATTTGCAGAGCTTTAGTTTCTGCCTGTATGCAGGAATCAGATGGACCATGACGTGGTCAGAGTGTCCCAGTGCAGCACGAGGGACGGCGTGATAAGCCCTGCTTACTGTGGTGTAAGAGTGATCCAGCGTCTTCTCCTCTCTGGTGGGCATTTAATAAACTGTCTGTACTTAGGAAGTTCATGGGTGAGATTTCCTTTGTTAAAGTCCGCGAGGACAATAACTAAGGAGTCCGGGTTGGTCCGCTCCACACGCCGTATCTGGTCGGCGAGTGTCCGCTGAGCCTCGTGCACGTTGCCCGCCGGCGGCATGTAAACACCGACCAGGATGAATGAAGCGAACTCACGGGGGGAATAAAAGGGTTTGCAGTGGATGAAGAAAGTTTCCAGATCAGGAGAACAGTGTTGTAGGATCACCGTTACGTCGTTACACCAGCTGTTGTTGAAGTAGAAGCAGATTCCTCCACCCTTCGTCTTGCCGGAGAGCTCCGTGTCGCGGTCCGCTCGGAGCAGCTGAAGCCCGCCAGCTGGAGCGCGGAGTCCGGTATCGATCCGCAGAGCCACGTCTCCGTGAAGCACAAGACGGAGGATGTAGAGAAGTCTCTGTCTCTCCTCACCAGCAGCTGAATTTCCTCCAGTTTGTTGCACAGTGAGCGCACGTTGGAGAGAAAGATGCCCGGCAGCGGAGTGCGAGAACCACGCCTGCGGAGTCTCACCAGCGAGCCGGCCCGTTTTCCTCTCCTACGGCGTCCCACCGCGTGACGAAAGGTGAGCGCACCTTTGACTAGAATGTCCAGTAATTCCACGGAAGAAAGCAGGAAAGTTGGAAGTAACTCCGCTGGAGTTGTTCCACGGATGTTCAAGAGCTCATCTCTGGTATATATATATATATATATATATATATATATATATATATATATATATATATATATATATATATATATATATATATATACATATATATATATATATATATATACATATATATATACATATATATATATACATATATATATATATATATGTATATGGTCACACAGAGTTTAACAACGTCTCACTGAGCAGCTATTAAACCAGGAAGTGTGAATGTGTGAATATATTTCCAACTTTAGCGAAGTGTAAACGTCGTACGTTCGATACCCGCTCACTCCTCTCTCATAACAAACAAGACGTCCGACTTTTAGCGGAGTCTAAATTATCTTCCGTATTTCCGAGTCCGAAATAAATCGAACTTCTAGGGAGATAAAATACGTTCCGGGTGGTATTTATTACGTAGTTGTCGTGATTAGTAACGATTGAAAAGTTCTTCTCTCTTTATTGAACCAGTATTGGCAATTTCTCAACGAGGAGAGACGCTGCAGAATCGGCGGCGGCTTTGCGCATGCGCGCGTTGATTTCAGCCTGCACGTGACGTGTGTCTCCTCTGACTGCAGCTGGACTGCTGCGAGCCGCCAGGTTCCTGCTTCAGTGACGTCACGCCACGTCAGACACCACAGAAGTCTCCAATAAAACCAGATAAGGTCGCTGGTCGCTTTTGACCAGAAGTCGCCAAGAGGGTTTATAAAGTCAATGTACTAAACAACGAAGGAGCCTGCGCATGCGCACATCTCAAGACATCATTTCGACTTTCTAACTCTTTTTTAGTGGCGGAAATGGACTTTCATAAAAATCACCGTAACTAGCAGAAAGAAACCTGTCAGCGGACCTGACGAGCGCCGCTTCAAGCCTTTGCGCATTAACTCTGCGCAGACATGATCCCCTTGAGTATCGCGACGTGCTAGTTTAGCCGCTACAACAACAACTAGCCAGTAACCGCAGATTCCATTTCAACAATAAAGATACAAACTTCTCAGTAGTAAATGAATTCACGTTTCAACTGCTCTATGCGGTGTTTACTCAGGTCGGTGATGTTTTAACGTGTGTAGTGGAATAAATAAAACATATTCCGGTGGTGGCTGTGTGGCAACGCACAACACTCTGAACGGCGGCCGCCATTTTGTTATGCGCACACGCCGTCTGCGCATACATGCCGCTTCCCACGTGATCCCGTTTTTCCTTCAGCAGGAAAAGTAGAAGGCAAAAATGGCACCTAAGAAAAAGATGAAACCTCTCGCTGACCAGAAGACTCTTGCATCTGTATGTTCTGCTCCATCTGCCTCTGCACCCTCCCTGACTTTGATCCGCCTCCCGACAGTTCTGCTTAGTATTAAAATATAAACACGCACACTTAAGCCTAGTTTATGCTTCTGCGTTTCAGTTTGTTGTCTGTTCAAGTTTAGACTTCTGGAGAAAGACAAACTTCCTTTTACCTTTTTAAACTCTGTTAAAATGCTCATCCTATAAATGTAGTGTTTTACAAGATGAATGTTATCACTCTTCTTCCAGCAGATGGAGCTGTGCTGTTTCTCCTCGTCAGAGTCCAGAAGTCAGTAAAACACAGACCAGTAAGGTGACCTGTAGCTGTCCTGATGGAAACACTGTGGTTACCATGGTAACAAGGGGAAGCTTTCTCCTGATGGGATGCTTCACTTCACCATGTGATCAGTTAGTAAAAGGTCGACTACAACCTGCTGATCAATGAGAGAAAAACTGAACACTAAAGAAAACAAACACAGTCAAACACTAAAAAGTGACTAAATGTGTTTAAAGCAGATGAAGAAATGAACATGAAGCTTTGTGGACTTAAAGGAGTGAAGCAGCAGGTGAGACAAACAGAGCGTCTCTCAGGTGTGTTTCAGGAACAAAGGCCCAGGTGAGCTCTGTGGTCCCTGCTGGGTCCTAGTGCCCCTCCGTCTGCTACCTTCCCCTCCTCATCAGTAACAGTCCTCACAGACCCCAGATCAGACTGAGCTCCTCTTCTTCATCACAGCGTCATCATTCAGACTAACAGCAGCTCCTCTCTGCCTGCTCACACAGGCGCCATCTTGTTTCCCAGCTTTAAACAATCACACCTTCACGACCATCAATGATGTCATTCAACCAATCACAGCTGCACTTACTGAGCTTGTAGACATGAACTTCCTCAGTGAGCAGCTCTCTTCTGTCCTCAGCAGGTCCGTGTAGAAAAGGAGCTCCGTGCTTCACTTCAGCTTCCATCAGACGGAGTGAAGTGACGCAGCTTGCTGTCCTTCATCAGAGAGGGTGTGTCCTCACGTCACCATCAAAGTATGCAGTCTGACTGGTTGACTGAGTCTCAGTGTGAGATGTGTTAACAGGGTCAAAGGTCCTCGTGAACAGAATCCTCCTCACGGCTCAACAAGAGTCTTTCAGGAACAAAACCAGCATCTGTGGAACGATCCTTCCACCTTGTAAAGAGTTGCTATGACAACAGACTGGATGCTGTTGTTGTACCAGATGTTTCAGTGGACCCGTGCACGCCCCTCTTTGTCACCTGGTCTTCTTCTACATGTAGACTAGTAGGGAACACGTGATGAAGCAGAAACCTTTGTAACAAATGTAGTGAAGAGTTTATATTGAACAAAAACATCCACTAAGACAACAGAGTCTGAGCTGAGAGTGTTTTTATTCTTCTCTCCACTTTGATGATCAGGTTGAACCTGTTGGGGCGGAACAACTTCCCCACGTATCAGTCTGAAGCTGCCTGCCAAATCACAAAGGACATGTTGTTACATGCAGTGTTCTACTTCCTCATCACATGGCACCTTGAACCCTCTGGCTCATATACCTGCTGTGCAAAGGATTGTGGGTAAGAACAGCCAGTAAAGCAGCCTGCTTGCACACAGTAAGATGTGACTGAATGTAGAACACAAACTGTAATTCCTCCAGCTTCTGTCATTGATCATCATGAAAACCAGATGCTGAAGACTGTCGATGGACAGTTTATTAGTTGAGTGACAGTTAGTCATCAGTTTCATCTGTTTTTACTTCTTACTGTGGGTCAAAAAAACAACGTCTGAGACCTCTGCATCGAAAATACAAATTGTAATGAAAGTACTGCAAAGCTCTTCAGACGGTCCTCTGACCTGTAGAAGTCTCCTTAGATCTTCTGAAACTAGACGTTGGACCTTTCACAGAGCTGCTGGCAGTGACGTGCGGTGAGGTTGGTGGCTGGAGGCTCTGACTCTTTCAAAGTCACATTCACAAACATATGAATTCAACAAAGTAGCATAAATTCACCATCAACTGGCTGCTTGCACTTGGACTACTGGTTATGTTTCATGTCCCGTGTCGTATATTCTTTTATAATACGGGTGAAATCCAGCGCTCTGATTGGTGGAGAGTGAGTCACGAGCTGCACTGAATTGAGCCATAATGTCATGTTACCTGTCTCAAGCGATTTAGGGCACTTTTTAGCCAAAGAGGAACATTCAGGTGGACGTCATGAGCCAAGTGAATGAATGAGACGGTGCGACATCGAGCAGGGAGACCTGCCATGTTTTCACACCACAAATGAATGTGAAATCCCTTACTGACATCAATCCATATTCACTTAATGTTACAATACAACTAATCATCTGGTTCTTCTGTTCAAGAGCTTAGTGAGGCTCATAAGAAACAGGAAAGATTTATTGCCATAATATGTCAGACATATAAGGAATGGATGGACTCCATGATGGCCGTGTAGAAGTGGACCATCATCGTCTTTGGCAGGTTGAATTTCTTCAGCTGCCTCAGGAAGAACAACCTCTGCTGAGTCTTCTTGGTGATGGAGCTGATGTTCAGCT
Organism: Gasterosteus aculeatus; assembly: GCF_964276395.1. NCBI lineage: Eukaryota > Metazoa > Chordata > Actinopteri > Perciformes > Gasterosteidae > Gasterosteus > Gasterosteus aculeatus. The sequence goes on along the minus strand of NC_135708.1, from coordinate 1,211,461 downwards.
CCCACTTGAGGTCCTGGGTGATGATGGAGCCCAGGAAACGGAAGAAACCCCAATAGTGACGGGGGAGGGTGGGCTCTGTTTCGCCGGAAATCGGAAATCAGGGAGAAGAGCAGAGGGGAAAGAACGCAGCCTTGGGGGGAACCGGTGCTTATGGTCCGAGAGGATGAGACATGTTTCCTTAGCTTCATGTGCTGTTTCCTGTCAGACAGGAAGTCTGTGATCCACTTGCAGGTGGAGTTTGGCACGTGCAGCTGGGAGAGTTTGTCCTGCAGCAGAGACGGGATGATGGGGTTGAAGGCAGACCTGAAGTTCATAAACAGGATCCTGGCGTAGGTTCCTGGAGGGCCATGTTGACAGCATCACCCACAGACTTGTTACATTACATTACAGGTCATTTAGCAGACGCTTTTATCCAAAGCGACTTACATTACACTTTAAACAGGGGGAGGGGAGACTGAGTCCGGACCGGCTGCTTTACGGGGATTTTGTCTTCTAAAGAGCCGGATAACGTCTCTCTCCAAAATAGAGAGGGTCGTTGCTGGTGGGGGAGGGGAAGGTGATATAGATGTAGAGGCGTGAGCCCCTGATGGGCTGGGGGAGGGAGGGAGGGGAGGGGGACTGGGGCAGGTTGGTGGAGCTGTGGGGGATGGGATCAGGCCATTCAGCGTGGTTACATGGATTCGAATAACTGTCTTAGTCGGACTGAAATCGAATTATCCGTTTCATGTAAACACCTTTGTCCGACTATGTGCGGTCCGACTACGATCCGACTAACACCCCTGGATAACTCGATCCGATTCAGTTGATAGTTCGACTATTGCGGCATGTAACGGTGATTCGGATGAGGAACTGGACTTTGCGTCTTTGCGCATTACTGTGTACGCCATTAGCGTACACAGCCAAACTTCTATTGGCTTTCCATAAAAATGTCTGTCCGGGTGGGGATGAAGCCAGGAAACTTGTGCAAGAACATGTTTAAATGCCGTACCCTTTGACCCAACATTACCAACTATAAACTGCTTTATAATGGCTGGTCGTAGTTCTGCTAGAGGGTCAAGGACGGGTTCTTTAAAACTGTTAGTGTTTCCACACCACTTAGCATAAACACATGCTGACCTTTATGCTCTGCATCTATCGATTGAGTAAGTTACATTCATATATGTTACCCGTTTACATGTCATGGCAAAACATTCAACCTCAGTGACACAAGGGTACATGTGATGATACATTGTCAGCATTGCATGTCTGTCAGACTCAAGAGTGTCTGGTGGAATGGAGAAAGAGGCACCACTGTACAGTTTTTTAGGGAAAGTTGTTCTGCTGACACCAAAACAACCAATTGTCTTCCTAAAATACTGGTCCGTCCGTATAACAATAACCTTGTATGTGATTGGAGGACCCTTAGACTCCTCGTCCAATCACGTGTGAGGTCATAGGCATGACTGATACAGCAGTACTTGCAAGACGAGCATACAAACAGACACGTGTGTTACTATATTCAGAAGAACTGTATCTCCAGTTCCTTTGTTTGGTTTTTGCTGCTTCGTGAATAATGGCGGGACGACGTCTCGCGTTCAACTCGCCTTCAACTCCTCTCCGCGGTCACCAACTTTCGGCCAGTCCGCAGACAGACAGAAGAAGCTGCTGAAAGCTCTCAGTGGATCGTCTCGTCAACTCCAACAACAAACTGCTGATATCAACGAGCGGTTCGCTCCACTGGAGCGTTCGGGACTCTGCGGGTTTCTGTCCATGGAGGAGAGGAACCGACTCAAAGAAGAGGAGACGGGCGCACGATCCCACGATAGCGGTAAGAATACGTTCGATGACTGCAAGCTAAGCTAAAAGTAGCGTAGCCTCAAGCTAAGCTAAGAGTAGCCTAGTAGCCTTACAAGTGAGCAGAAACAGCTTTATTAAAGTGTGGTTTCTTTGCCGTGTCGTTTACAGGAAGCGGTGCGCCGTCTTCACAACTCCGAGACGAACTACAGGCGCTACGAACCGGAGCAAGGGTCAGATTTAAAGAATATGCTTTCATTCTGCGCTATAAGGGAATATATACGTATAGATACCGATCATAACTGTACATTTTGTTTTCACAGACTAATCTCGCCTCATAATGAGGCGGTGACCTCGTATTTGCTCCGGGAAAAGTCCAGATTTAGACGACGTCATTGTGTGTAAGTGACACTGTTTCTCCTTCCTTGTTAAATGTTACTGTGACTTGCGTTTGATTTTTTTTTATTCATACCACACTCATTTGTTTTCCAGCCGCCTGTAAGACGTATTGTGAGACGGGACGCAGGAGCTTCAGGTTCAGCCGGAACACTCATTGCGGGTGGAAGCTGCGAAGGATTCAGCGCGGAGTCGAGCGAGAAGAAAGAGGGTCAGAGTTTATTTGCTGACTTGTTTCAGGTGCATTGATCGATGTGTTGTGTCCGTACACATCGCACAGTACTGATTCATTGTTGTTTTACAGCTGCTGGAATCGAGACAAAGTGCGCTGGCTGATGACGAGGTGGAACTCTGGAAATCCGCCACCGTAGAGCTCACGTCGGACGGAGGGGACGGCGTTGTTGGCGGGGTCTCGGGGGGATTGTACGGTCGCCACACACACACGAGGCGCCTGCACAACAGACCTGCCTCGGAAAACACGGCGCCAGTGACGGTCAACAACCCCGAGGAGGCAAACGGACAGTTTACTGAGCTGTAGTTTTTAAACCGCCGTTACCCAAGTGTGGGCAGATCTTCACTTTGTATGTAGTTGTTGTTTGTGTGTTGTTAATAAAGCTCTTTCTTTGCATAAACATGTGGCAAATGTTCATTTTCTCTATAAATGCATTGATGTCCTGGTTGGTATCCTAATAATAGTGTAGTAGCCTACATATGATAACCATGAAATGAATATACAGCATAATATGAATATATAAATAAAATGAGGCGGGTGACCAATAGCGACAGATCTGCCAACCAATCACGAGTGATTGAAAGTTGTGGTTTCATCCAATCATGAACAAGGAAACTCAAGCCTGGTCTGCCCACGTGTGGTTTTGCTGCCAATCACGAGTGATTTTATTTGTTAGTAAGTTGTGGTTTCCTCCAATAAGGAGTAAGGATATTCAAGCCCGCTCGGCCACCCGCGGCTTCGCTGCATTCATATGCTAATTCGGGCCATTCGCACCTCCGCCAGCTCTCCCCCTACGTCTGTCAGGCAGGAAGGAGGAGGACTCGGACGCAGAGGGTTCAGCTGATATTGCTTTTTATTAATAACAAGAAAAAACTGAAAATCTCTCTTAACGAGGAAACAAAGGTCGCGATCAAAGTTCAAAAGGAAAAAACTCAAAATCTCTCTTAATGAGGAAAAAGGGTTGAGATCAAAATTCAAAAGGCAAAAACTCAAAATCTCTCTTAAACGAGGAAATGTAACAGGGATCAAAAGGACGTGACAAACGTTATCGGACTTGACTTGACTCGTGACGTGAGGGCTGGTGTGCAGGGCAAAACAACAAGACACACTGGCACAGGACAAGGGGCGACGCAGACTATAAGTACCCATGAGGGAGTTGTGGGAACAGGTGGACACAATCAGGAATCAGGGGAGACAATCAGACTGGTGACACATGAGGAAGGGCAAGGGACCTGAAACGAGAGGGAGTTAGTTTCCAAAATAAAACAGGAAGTCAAAAAACAACTGGAGACAGGACAAAAACGCAACTTGACATACAGGTGTGACAACGTCATGGTTCGTTTCCGACAATTTGTGGCACAGACAAACGCGACGTGCGCGGGTTGCAAATTGTCGGAAATTGTCGGAAATTAGGGAGATTTCCGGGCGTTTACGGGGACGAAAATCGCACTTTTCATGCAGTGTGTATCACAACTAGCTATAATGAAAACATCGCCACCTATTGTATCGTATATATGACATGCTTTCGGCCAATAATTCGATTTATTCACTTCCATGTATATTGGGATAATAGCACCTCCCCCAGAAAGATAGCATAGTCCGACTAAGCAAAGATTCCAATTATACCATCATGTAAACACACTGAGTGTCTTTTGAATCTGCAGTAGAACTCATTCAGCTCGCCTGCCAGGCGGAGGTCATTCATGGAGTGGGGGGTTTTAGGCACGTAGTTGGTGAGGTGTTTGTCTCCAGACCGAAGCAGAGTCACTTGCTGAGAACTGTTGTTGGAGTTTCTCAGAGTACAGTCGTTTAGCATCTCTCACCGCCTTGCTAAACTTGTATTTTGACTCCGTGTACAAGTCTTTGTCCCCACTCCTAAATGCCTGATCCTTCTGCAGGCGTAGTGTTCTGAGCTCCGCTGTGAACCAGGGTTTGTCGTTGTTGTAACTCACCCTGGTGCATGATGGTACACAGCTGTCCTCACAGAAGCCGATGTAGGAAGTTACAGCCTCTGTGAACTCATCCTGACTGTCAGTAGCTGAAAACATCCCAGTCTGTGCAGTCAAAGCACGCCCGAAGATCCTCCAGCGCCTCACTGGTCCACTTCTTGAATTCCCTCACCACAGGTTTGCAGAGCTTTAGTTTCTGCCTGTATGCAGGAATCAGATGGACCATGACGTGGTCAGAGTGTCCCAGTGCAGCACGAGGGACGGCGTGATGAGCCCTGCTTACTGTGGTGTAACAGTGATCCAGCGTGTTCTCCTCTCTGGTGGGCATTTAATAAACTGTCTGTATTTAGGAAGTTCATGGGTGAGATTTCCTTTGTTAAAGTCCGCGAGGACAATAACTAAAGAGTCCGGGTTGGTCCGCTCCACATGCCGTATCTGGTCGGCGAGTGTCCGCTGGGCCTCGTGCACGTTGCCCGCCGGCGGCATGTAAACACCGACCAGGATGAATGAAGCGAACTCACGGGGGGAATAAAAGGGTTTGCAGTGGATGAAGAAAGTTTCCAGATGAGAACAGTGTTGTAGGATCACTGTTACGTCGTTGCATTCTGGATCACACTCACTGTTTGAGTTCCTTTGCTCTCAGTGAGGAGGAACAAGCAGTTTATCACATGCAGAGCGGAGAGTGCGGGTCGGGATGTCGGGTTGGACCAGGTCCTGGATGTAAGCTGGACCCCATCCATTCACAGCACGGTACGTGAGCACCATGTTTAGAGGACTTAGGAAGGTTAAAGAGCAGTGGAGCTGCTGCATTGTGGATGAGCTGCAGAGGTGGAATGGTGGTAGCAGGAGACCTGCAGGAGAGAGTTACAGTAGTCAGACTGACGACGCTTCATGAATGAGACCAATGAATAAAATGCATTTTGTGTCCACCAGGATACAGCCCTGATTCTGACACTATGTGATCAATAAAGACATGAGAATAGTGTGACACCGCTGTCATGTTGACACTAATCAATAGAATAACACCAATGCACAGCTATGATTGTGTTCAATGTAATGTAACCAATCAAAATGCATTCATGTAATACTTTGCACCACTTATATTGACCCAGAGAGTTACAGTGAACGCGCCATCCAATGTAATACCTCATTGCACCACTATATTCTGTAAATAACTAGTCAACTTGAACGCACCAGGAGGCGTCACGTGTCCAGGGGTGTGGACACTGCTTCTCACACCTTTACTGAACTCTATAAATATCTGTAAGCACCCATTGTTCTTGATTGGTTGGTGGAAGCAAGAGACGGTCACTATGTGATAGTCAATGAGCTCCTCTGTGGCCTGTTGATGCACAAACCAGCGGATCCTCAGCTGAGATCTTCTTTTTAGCACAACACCTTTTCTTTTATTAAAGGCTTTTCATTTGAACTTTTCAGTCCAACATGTCTTCTGTCTGTCCGGAGTTTCTTCATTTTTTGAACACAAGTGGGTGCGGTGCGCCACTGGGAGTCACTGGGGGTCACTGGGGGTCACTGGGGGTCACTGGGGGCTCCTGAAGGTTCCCAGCTCGTGTGAAAAAGTGAAAAACGTCTACAACACTGTCTAGTTCCTTTGTCAGTGTTTATGTTCTAAGTGACTTTGCATCAGCAGATGAGAAGATTCAAATCCAACTGCCTGCTGTGGTCGACCCATTGCCCTGAACATCATGATGCACAAGACTGTCGGACTTTGGCCAAGACAACAAATGTTATGGTAAAATGATGAATGATGAAATGTCAGGTCCTGATGAAAGACACGAGTGCACAGCCACAACAAAGGCTCAGCAGCATCCCTCTGTGGTGGAAAGGGTAGTAGAGTCCATCTGCTGTATTCTGACTCTGCAGGGACCCTGAACCCCCACATTGAACACTGAGCCTTTATACACACGCTACAACTTCCTTTGCATTCTCATTTTCAGGAGATGCTAAATTTGATCTGCTGGCAGAATAATGCACAAGTTATTGATGAAAATAGCCACAGTTAAGCTGCAAATAAATAATACCATGTCTTTGGTTACCTTTGAATTATGTTAACTAAAACGTGTTATTATACATATTGCAAACATCTCACAAAAAGCCAAGATATTAAAATTTAGAAATGAAGACATTTATAAACAAAATAGAAAAATGCATCATTTGTGTGTAACTCATAACTGAGGTGTTGAAATGTAGCACATACTTGGTGCTTTCCTTCTGTGCAGCATCACATACGTGCCGTGATCAACAAATAAGGTTTTCACACATCAGCTCAAGGACAGAGGGATCAAGGGGGGAGGAAGAGGAGAGGAGGAAGCGTGACAGGAAACTACAGTAAAGACACAGCGAGCTGAAACTGACATCCAGATGAGGTGATGTCACTGAATCAATGCAGCAGGTTTTTGCATCTTAGAGTTGAGAAGTTCCCACACCAGAGACAACGTTTATTACTGCGTGGGGACCAAAGTGGAGCATTTAGCAGCTAGAGAGACAGAACAAAAAGCAGAGTGAATATTGGACAAAGCATCCGGTTGACTGGAACAGGACACTAGTGGACACTTAGTGTTGGTGTTGCTCTTTGGCTCAGGTGTGTACTGGCAACCGTTTGGCTTTCATACCTATCAATGTTTTCTTTACAGCTCGTCACACTGTGGCCCAAAAACCCAGTGATGCACTTTTCTCCATCCTACATTTGTGTTGTGGCCAAAGTAATAATAAGAACAAGAAGAAGAAGAAGTGACGCTGCATTCATCCCACATACAACATCACAGGACGAACACGGCAAGACTCACAACACACAACTCCTCACAATGACATGATCAGAAAATATGACACAATCACACCAGCTCAAAGTAATAAGCAACATATGTGCAACAGTCCATCTTACTCCAGTGTCCCTGAATCATAGGAAAATGATACAATGCATGAACGTAACCGTTTATCGCTCTAAACAAGAAATAAAATACATGAAACCTGAGAGACAAAATGTCTTAAAGTCTCTGTAGCTGCAAAGAAGTTCTTCCTCCTTTCATGTGAGTAGCGCTGCACTGCTCTCTGATGGAGGCGGATACTGAAACTCCTCTTGTGCCTTGTAGATATTTACAGTTTAGTTCCCACAGATCTTCACTCGTCTGATGCATCGGACCGGAGAGGAACACCAGCATGATCTTCACTAAAATACCTTCTATATTTAGTTAAAGTATAAATGAACGTGTTTCCGTCTCCAGGTCCCAGCAGCATCGGGTCCGACCTCTGTCTCCACGGGTTCAGCCTCGTGTACCAGAGCACGCCGACGGCCTTCAGCCCAGAGACACCAGGTACACACATGAACTACAAGCAGACGACACGAGCAGGAACATCCATGTTTCATTCTCACAATCCCTTGATGATCTTTAGTTCATGTGCCGTGGCAGTGACGGGGACCCTCACCGGCTGTATGAGCCGGATGTCTTTGCGTACGACTTGTACAGCCGCCTCGGCCCGTACGCCTCTGTTCCGCTGTTAGTGGCCCACAAACCAGACCGGACTTTGGGTGTTCTGGCTGAACGCCTGAGACGCTTGTTAACGTGGGTCACAGCGTGTCGGCTCCTCGGGCGAGTATTGTTCCTGTGTGCTTCTCATACAGTATCTGGTCCTCGGTCAGAGAGCTTCTTCTTTCAGCTGCGTAGTTCATCCCGTTTGTGTGACTGGGAACGATTGATCCGTCCTGCAGACTTTGCTGCTGCTTTTTGTCCTCCTGCTGGCAAACAGCCAATAAACCCGTTTATTACGACATTTATGTTGGAAAACATATAGAAATGCACATTTAACCACTTTACAAACCCCTCCCTCTCTAAGCACGGCCAAACTCCCCCACTGAAGACGAGGCGCATGGAGCCACAGACTGACAGAAAGAGGTGTGATGGACAGCGTGGTTCTGCTCGGGCCCGGTCCACAGCAGCTGTTCACCCAGTACCAGTGTGCAGCACACAATATATTGGACTATTTGCATGTGGAAAGAAACCCCCCACAACAGGATTAGATAAGGATGATAAGGATGCAGCGTCAGATATCAGGTTGTTTACTGTTTATTGTGTCTTGTATGTTGCAAATTACACACATTAATGAGAAGGAACACGATGCTTTCTGTATCACTTCCCCTCTTAGTTTGTTTCTGCACATGTTGACAATATTCACATGATCCATAAGTCACGGCTACTCGTCTCTCCTCCCTCTCTCAGGATATCAAGCCCCGCCCCCTTTGTTTCCTCTCGGGTACCACCAGAGCCGCTGGATCTACGACGAAGAGGCTGACGTGAAGGCTGTGGACGCTGGATTCGACCGCCACGACATCCCGTGCGACGTTATCTGGATGGATATCGAGCACACGGAGGGGAAGCGTTACTTCACCTGGGACGCCGCGCTTTTCCCCCCAACCGGCCAACCTGCAGCGCCACCTGGAGGAGAGGAAGAGGAAGGTGAGTTTCTAGCGTACATTGTCGGCCTTGTTTGTTTTTGGGCGTCACGAATCATTATGGTGCATTTTTTTCTTCTCTGTCAGTTGGTCGTGATAACCGATCCTCACATCAAGATCGACCCCGGTTGGTGTTTGTCTAATGAGGCCAGAGATGGGGGGCACTTCATCAAGAACAGAGACGGGCAGATCTATGAGGGGTCTCGTTGGCCTGGTAATGTTTCTCTGACTGAATAGAGTTTATGTCTAAAATGGTCAAATGGAAGTAGAGTTGCTCCCAATGAGGGACTTTGGTGCTGTAACATTGAACTGGAATGTTCTGTCCCGGTGTCAAACTGTTGAGTGGTTGAGGCCTCTCTCTTGCAGACATTTTAGGCCCTTTATAAAAACGTTCCAGAACTCTGCTGTGGTGGTGGCCGTGGTTTTTGCTCGTCTGCAGAGGGGGGAGAGAGAGGGGGAGGGGCTCAGGGAACGTGGCAGGTGGAGGCGATTGGCCTCAGCTGAGCTGAATGTGTTTTGATGGCGTTGGTCTGGTTTTAAAATGCAGTAAGGGCGATCAGGAGGAGAGAGCCGCAGAGCGAGCGAGACGCCGGGAGCTCTCGCTGCGTTGACAACTGAAGCAACGAAATAAAAGGATCGTCTACCAAACCTGCTGTGTCCTGCCTGTACCCCAAAGAACATACACCGTGACATCTGCATTTCTGCAGACGTGGTCTCAGGGAACTGCAGCAATGTGACATTAAACACAGGTTCATTCATCTAAGCCGGAGACCGATGAGGACAGATCAACAAAGAGGATATAAACAAGTAAATACATTCTCTTCTTGTGAGGCCAGAGCCTAATCAGGCAGGAAAGAATATACAATAAACCCTGACGATTCTACATGCGATATTGTCGAGGTAACACAGCAAAGTGCTCTCTTTTTGCGGCCTGAGGGGGGCGCTGGTCTTGGGCCGATGCCTCACCTGGCGTGCAACGTGACCCGGAGCCGGAGATGCTGCCGCGCTGGAAGCAGGCGGCCGCCCTGCAGCCGTTCTTCAGAGGTCACTCTGCAAAGGGGACGAAGCTGTTTGGGGAGAAAGTCACCGCCGCCATCCGCACTGCGATCCAACAGAGCTTCTCTGACTGTTTCAGTCAAATGAGTCACAGACATTTGGATCCACCAGGAAAGACTGCTTTCCCTTAATGAATATCATCTCCTAGGTCTTTTTTCAATTAGCGTGAAAAAACAATAAACCGGACGAATCGTCAAAATGTGTCTTAGTGGACAAAGAGGAGGTGGCCTTGTTAAATATCAGCGTCGACGTGCACAGTCCTCTTTGTTCAGTGTGTAATGATCCGAGTGTTGCCTCTTGTGCCCTCAGGTCCTGTTTGCTGCCTTACTGGTTCACTCTGTTCCACCTGGCTCACACCTCCGTCTGCCTCCCTCTGCTGCCCAGTGGAAGTACTGCAGGCTGTTTGTCCACTTTACCTTCTGCTTTCTGACACTAGAGGTCCATGTTTGTCACGTTTTAAGTTGGTCATTAAAACATCAGTAGATCCACTTTTTAAGAAGAGCTTATGGAAATGCTTGTTTTATTCAAACGCGCACAGACCTCTCTGGGTGGAGTTCCCAGGAGAACAGAGCACCTTCGCTGTGGACCACCAGTATATGATTGGTGATAAATACCTTTTTTTACTGGGTGAAGTTCTCACTTTTATGATCTTAACTGTCTTTGATTGTATGTAGGTGGAGCACTGCTGGCCAGTCCTGTAACCAAGCCGCGTGTTCAAGCTGTGCGAGTCCTTCTTCCAGGATCTGGTGAGGTAAATCAAGCAGCAGGTAACAAACGTCTTCTGGTGACTCACAAGTCACGTCATGGCGCCTGTTACATGAACGGCTGCTTGTGTTTTAGGTTTGGTACGACGTCCTCACTGCAAAGGCGCATAAAGGAGGCCGGACTCTGGGTCTGCCCGTCACCCTGGACACAGTTAGTGTTAAAGTCTCAATTCACACAGCGAGGGTTACTTCCTATGTCATATTCTATATGAAACGTGTGTTTTCCTCTCAGGTTTCTGTGTTCCAGCGTGGCGGCTCGGTGGTCTGCAGGTCAACAGGAAGTGGTTCCTGCACAGCCGAACAGCAGCAGCTCCCCCTCTCTATCACGGTGGCCCTGAACTCTGAGGTGAGCATCAAAGGGTTTCAGGTAGGCAAATTAAATACAGGTGACTTTCTGACCAATAGTGATACAGAACAATGTCATTCAATGTCTTGTATTAAAGTCTTTGTTAATGGCTGACATTTTAGAGACGTTGTTGAACGTGCTGCTTATGAGATGTGTGTGTATACATATTTTACTGTGCGGCGTGTTTGTACCCCGTCTCCATGGTGACGGAATGCTCGCCCCACATGAGTGCGTATTATTCCAACATTCATTTGCATACGGAATCAGAATATTTGCAAACGGAATCAGATGTTTCTGTTCATTGTCTTACTGAGTTCAGAGGGAGCAGTTCAGATATTTTCTCCAGAGAATTTATCAGCGACATCTGTCCGTTACAGAGTTAAGTAGCCTTTTGAAAGATTCAACACCCTTTTTCACAGACCACATTCAGTCAGTCATTTACCATCAAAACAAAAACCTTTTTACAGGATTTGAGCCTTTTTACAGGCTTTCCACCGGTCTTTTTAAAGACTACACTGAGTCGTTTACCGTCTATCAAACGCCTTTTTACAGGCTTTCCACAAGTCTTTTTATTGATATTCACCATGTACCACGGAAACAACCGGAGACCCGGAGCTGGCGCTTCACTGCTCTGGACTCCTCCGACAGGATACAACGTGAATATGGCACTTTCTCGTGCCCCCAATGAAGTGCACTACCTGAAAAGGCCAGTGAGCGAGCTGCGTGCCTTCATTGGCACTGAGGCCAATATGTGCCGCCGGTTACAAGATCAAGAGCCGGCCTACGATCGCATGGTTTGTGAGCACACAACAATGCTTTCAGACCACAAGATTCACACCACTAGCTGCGTCCTGAGAAGGGAGGGCGGTCGACTCGATCTCATAGACGGTTCACATCTTGTTTGGTATTCATATCCGCGTTTCTTCTTTTTTGGTCTATTAATTGTAAATTGCACCTGACACTGAGGATGGCCTTCACATGTGTGTATAAAAACTCTTACTGCTCGGAACAAATTCCATCCAGGATTTTAAAAAGGGTCTCGAAAGACTTTCGACCAAGTCTCAACGGAGTGAGAAAGGGAAAGAGAGCTGAGTGGGCTGAAACAAGGACGACCATCTGTTTGTTTACGCCATTCGCTTCCAGTGTGTACTACTTGTTGTACCATTACAGGATGACCGTCTAACAAGTTTCCCTATTTCATGTACTGCTGCTATCAATGTTCCTTTGATCTGACGTTTGCTTCCATCATCCAGATACTGTATCATGTGTATCGTGCACTTTACATTCAATAGCAGCACTCAACAATTTACAGCCCATCTCTGAGTTTAGGAGGAGACTAAAAAACGACAGACATTAATACAAAAAACGCGTTTGTCTGTGCCACAAATTGTCGGAAACGAACCATGACGTAGGTGGAGAGCTGGCGGAGGTGTGAATGGCCCGAATTAGCATATGAATGCAGGGACACGTTCTCCGTCACATTCCCTCGCAAAATGCCCAGGCTGTTGGCATCGCCTACATATGATGGAGCTATTGTAAGGGGGAGGGCTACGCCGAGAAGGGCTCTGCCAGCGTGCCACACTTTGGGTAAGCTGGTGGAGCTGCTCCTGTTGTAGTTTTAGCATCGCCCGAACCTCACTCAGCTCTGATACTGGGGGGAATTAACGACTGGCCGTAGGGCACTCTGGACGCCGAACTGAACTCCAAGGTTTAACGGAACAGAGAAACCTCGACCCCTAGCGCCCCCTGGAAAACCCTCCCGCTCCCACCAAATAGCCTCGGCTCTTACCTCCAGCAAGGTGGCGACCGGCTGTCTACGCACACACTGCTTAAGCTCCCGACGGAGCGTGCCATCGAGCACATGCTCGACAAATTGATCACGCAGCAGAACCTCAGCGTTTGGTATGCCGTCGGGGGCACGCTGCTTTACTGCCATCATGAGGCCCATCAGCGCGAGGGAGAACTCTTGTAACGTCTCGCCTTCTTGCTGCCGACGAGAAAAGAATGCTTCCTGTAATGCTACGTAAGACTCCGCACAGCCGTAAAGCTCTTGTAAAATGGAAATTATTATAGCTGGGTCTTCACGTTCTATACTAGGGCGAAACTTTATTTCCTCGCGAGCCCCCCCTTCCAAATGGTCGAATAGGAAGAACGCTTGATCTGACGTAGATAGATGGCGGGCCCTCATGCAGGCTTGTGCTTCCCCTATCCATTCCGACAATCCGATGCCTGATCTTCCCCTAAACATCGGACACTTCCGGTGACCGGAAGTGTCCGATGTTTAGGGGAAGAGCACAAACACTAGCCTATCCTGGGTAGGGGTTCTAGCCATGGGGGCGGCGGTAGGTGGCACGCTAACGGGGGATGTACTAGGCCCAACCACGGCTGCAGCCTGTTCCAGGCGAAGCCTCTCATTGTCGACCTTCAACTGGGCGACTAAGTCCCTCAACTCTTGCAGCTCTTGCTCCATACTTACCCCGACCGTTTAAGGGGGGGAATCCTACCGTTATGAGACGGGGGTGAAGAGAGGGCACCGGCTGCTGTTTTGCCTATGACACACACAAAAACAAAGAAAACAACAAAAAAGAAACAAACGAAATACTGGACCACAAACGAGCAGATAAACAGAAAAAACAAAAACAAAAAGCAAATCCAACTGAACACACGTCTTGGCTTTTGAAATTTGCAAAGTCCTGCCAGCAACGCCAATTTGTGGCAGCACGAGATTACATAATCGCGCCAATTTATGGCGATTTAACTACAGTGCCACCTTGTGGCAGAACAGGGACCAGCAACGCCACCCTGGGAATTTCACCCGGGGAATACTAACTAATAAGGTCACGCAGGTAAGTATCACAAAAGATGCCAAAGACGTGGTTCAATGTACAAAAAGGGGTTATAAGTTTATTACTAAAAATACGAGGATCCATAAAACAATTTAAAACACTCTCACAATTTCCACAACAAAAGGGGAATTAATGGGGGTAATAATGGTCAAAATAATAAACAAAATAATGAACGCTGAGGCTTACCAGTGGTTGTGGAGGGGACACGAGGGCAGCGGGGGAGATTTCAAGAGAAGACACCCGTGAACACAAAAACAAAATAGTGAGCACAGCAAAACAAATGAAAACGAAAGACCACAGCAAACGAGCGAAGGGACACCACCACCCGGACACCACACCACCGGGACACCACACCACCACCTTCGGCGTTCAGCTCTGAAAAAGAATAAAAAAAACAACAAAACGTTAAACACGCGTACATACAACCGGGGTCACTCACCCGGTTATTGTGGTGGAAGATTTTGCACAGACAATCGTTAAGTAAGAATCAAAGGCTCTGAGTCAAGTATGTCTTTTCTCCGTTTATTTCCTTGCAAGGGAAAAAGGGTCACAACAGCTACGTGGTCAGTAGACTGTCAAGAACCTCCTTTTTTTCCTCTCAACACATCGAGGCAGTTCTTATACCTAAACTTAGATATCGGTGGCGTCAACAGAGACCGTTAACCATCTTGTTGAGTCTCTACAGCCAGGGTACTGGGAACACCTCGTCCATGTGAGACACGTCAGTTCTTTGACCGTATCCTTGCTCTCCCAACATGCTTAAACAAAGGTGGTCATAGACATAACAAACACTTTGTTCAATCTCTACAGCTATGACGCTGGAAACATCTAATCCAAGAGGGAGACATCAGTTTTTATGTCAGGGCCTTTGTGACCTAAGCACTTGCAACTAATAAACTGGTTATACAAATGAAGCATTTAAAAGGGTCACATATCATTTTCCCATTACATTCCACTCTTTTGATTACATAATAATCACAAACTATGCAATCAATTTAGAATGTCTACTATAAAAATTTACCATCTGATATCTACCACATCAAATATCACAAAACATGAACATCCGGACATCGCTCACAAAACTTTTCCTGCCACAGAACAAAAACTCCCTAAAAAAACCCTCCGAAATGGGAAAATAGGAAGAAATCTGTTAGGAGAAGATAAAGACTGGAAACCTTCTCACAGGATTTGAGCGTTACACCCCAGATGTCATGTGTACAGTATTGAAATAAAAAAGAAAGGAGAACATGTTTAAATCACAGTACCAGAACTTGTTCCCCTTTCACACAAAACAGATATAGAATATTGTGGAAAGGTCATTATATCAATCATATTTACGTTACATACTAATAAATGCAGGGATAAAAGCTGTTTTTGTGAGAATGTTATTTCTCATTGTTTTAGCAAGCTACTGTGAAACCAAAAACATTTAGAACACCAGGAATGCACACAGACAGTGTGTCACTATGTCACTATGCGTACGTGTCGAGGTCGTAAGTGTTCAGCTCGTCAAGGGAGTCCGAGTCACTGTTGGGGTTATTGTCAGAGTCATTCCATGATAAGAGAGAACCACTCTTTAGATAGCTGATTACAAAATCTAAAAAAACCGTAGTGACACAAACGACTACTGTGTCTATGTGGAGGGGTCCTGGCCGTGTTCTTCTTCTTGTGTTGGTCCGCAGGTACACGTTGGGATGTGGAGTCTGCCAACCCTCTTTCTTGTGAGGCATCCGCGTTGTAGACAGTCAACACAGATCACAATGCACTGTGTGTCTGTCGGTCAACTGCCCGTCCGTGGTCACTGGATCGGTGGTGTCGGTTGATTGACACTTGTTGTGGAGGTAGGGTCGCCTGAGCCCACTGCTGGTACTGGATCTGGAACCTTCTTGCAATGGGATGCGTGGACCCAAGTTGCTCTTTCAGCTACCTTGACCGCTGTTTGGGTGACCAGGAGAATCTGGAATGGACCCTGCCACCGTTTAGCTTTCCAACTTTTCCTCCTGAAGTCCTTTACCACCACGAAGTCACCTGGTTGCAGTCGGTGTAGTGGACCCGTTGCTTCTCTTGGAAGTGCAGCTACAACCTGTTTTCTTACATCAGACAAAGTGGAAGACAGTCGAATGCAATAGGTTAACATGTCATTCTCGCACATTGTGGTGGAAGGGAGTGGTGTTCCTGGAGCTTCCACACCTATATGGGGAGGAACTGCGAAAAGGATTTCAAATGGGTTTAGGTTGCTGCGTGTTCGTTTCCTCATCCGCATGTACATCAGAACCAAGGGCAGTGCTTTTGTCCACGGTAGACCTGTGTCTGTGCAACATTTGGCCAGTTTTGTTTTCAATGTTCCATTTTCTCTCTCTACCGCTCCCCCACTAGATGGGTGGTATGCGCAGTGTGTTTTTAAGTCAATACCCAGGTATGCACTTAATTCTGTGATCGCTTGGTTGACAAAATGTGAACCATTGTCGCTAGAAATTTTGCTTGGGATTCCCCAGCGGGGAATGATCTCTGAAATCAAGGCTTTAGCCACTGTGGAGGCTGTCTGCTTACTGGAGGGAAACACCTCAACCCATTTGGACCACATGTCTACCATTACAAGACAGTGTTTCTTACCTTCCGATGGGGAGAGTTCCACAAAATCCATCATTACATGTTCAAATGGTCTTGCAGGCGGTGGATGTGCTGCATGATGTGACACCTGTACTGAACGACCTACATTGTGAGTTGCACCTGTTATGCATGCTTGGCAGAACCTTTGTGCGTAAGCTGCAAAACCTTTTGTGAACCATGTTGCACCAATGATACTTAACATTCCCCCTTTTGACACATGGTCTAACCCATGAGTCAATCTCGCATAGTGAGGGAAGAAATGTTTAGGTAAGCATGGATTACCATTTGGACCATACCAGATGCCGTCTATGAATTTGGAGCCTGAGGAGGACCAAAAACGTCTCTCATCTGAAGTAGAGAGGGACTGCACGGCTGCAAGAGAGGAGGGAAGAGAACACATGGCAGGAACTGGGCGTGATGGTTTGGGAAGAGGACGTCTAGCAGCCGCTTTTGCAGCTAAGTCTGCTCGCTCATTCCCCTTTGCGATGTCGCCTGTGCCGGATGTGTGCGCTGCACATTTACAAACGGCAATAGCTGTGGGCAACAAAATGGCATCCAATAGTTCTGCTATCAGAGTGTGGTGTAACACTGGTTTGCCATCCGATTTGAGAAAATTTCTGTGTCTCCACAGCGCGCCGAAATCATGAACCACGCCAAAAGCGTATCTGGAATCAGTGTGAATGGTTGTCGTTTTATCCTTAGCTAGTTTACAAGCTTCTGTTAGTGCGATTAATTCTGCTGCTTGGGCTGAGAGGTGACATGGAAGAGGGCCGGAACACAGAACAGCTGAGTCTGAAACAACAGAGAAACCCACAAGATTAGAACCAGTCAGGGGATCCCGTGTAGCAGATCCGTCAACATACATTACCATGTCACTGTTGAGCAGAGGTGTATCTGCGAGGTCTGGTCGAGGTGTGCACTGAGCTTCCAGCTCAGCCAAACAATTATGCTCCTCTCCATCCTCCGGAGTGGGGAGAAGAGATGCAGGATTGAGGACATTGCAGCGTTTTACTGTAACATTCGGCATGTCTAGGAGACATGTGTGATATCGAAGGTAACGCGCTGCAGATAAATGAGACGACTTCTGTTCGAGAAGAATCAGTGAAACCGAATGTGGAACCAATAATGTTAGCGTAGCATAGCCTACAATGTCACGAGAGGCTGTAAGAGCCTTTTCAGCAGCTGCCACAGCTCGAAGGCACTGTGGTAAGCCTGCTGCTACGGGATCGAGTTTTGCGGAGAAATAAGCTACCGGTCGTAGTTTATCGCCATGGGATTGTAGGAGCACTGATGTCATACATCCAGAACGTTCGTCAACGGTTTGTGTGAACGGTTTGTGAGGATCAGGAAGACCCAAAGTCGGAAGAACTTGTAACGCGCATTTCATGTCCGTGAAAGCTTGAGAGGCTGCAGGGAGCCACTGAATTTTATCATGCGCGCTGAGATTTTTCCCATGTATCAATGAGGACAGAGGTTGCTCGAGTTGGGAGTAATTTGGAATAAATGACCTACAGTAGGAACACATTCCCAAAAATGACATCATCTGTTTCTTGGTTTGTGGTTTTGGAAGTGTTACAATTGAGGCGATGCGTTTTGGTGATAGTGTCTTCCCTTCACCGGAAATGTTATGGCCTAGGAAATGAACGTTTTGTGAAACAAACTGTAGTTTGGATAGGCTGGCCTTGTGTCCTTCCGCTGCTAAGTGTTGAAGCAATTTGAGTGTGTCCTGTTCACACTGCTTTTGTGTTGGAGCTGCAATTAAACAGTCATCAACATACTGCAAAAGAGCTGTTCCTGGAGACAAAGTGAGGCTCTCCAAACTTTCCCTGAGTGCCTCGTTGTAGATCGTAGGTGATTCTGTGTAGCCCTGACACAAGCGTGTGAAAGTGTAAGGCTTGCCATTGAAATTAAACGCAAACCAAAACTGACTGTCAATGTCCACAGGGACACTGAAAAAAGCATTTGAGAGGTCAACCACGGAAAACCATCGAGCATCAGGTGGAACCTGTGCCATAATGGTGTACGGGTTGGGAACATTTGGGGCTCGTGCGTGGACGGCTGCATTAACGGCTTTTAGGTCCTGCACGAAGCGCCACTCAGTTGGTTTGCCTGCATCTCTGATCTTTTTAACTGGAAAAATAGGTGTTCTTACCGGCGAGTCAGGACATGGAACAATGACTCCGGCCTTTAAGAGGGAGTTGAACACCGGTGTTATACCGTCAATGGCCTCTTGGCGCAGTGGGTATTGATGTTTGTGGGGACGGAAGTCTGATCGAGGAGTGATGACCACAGGTTGACATTTTTTGATGAGTCCCACGTCATATTTATGCGCTGCCCACAAGGTGTCTGGGACAGAACTGAGGGCAGGAGAAATAGAGGAGACATTAGTCAAAAATGTATCAGTGTGTGTGTCAGAAAATATGTTATTTTCATCTATGACATAAACAGATCTGAGAGCAGGTGTGCAAAATGCGAATGGCTGTTTAAAGAAGCCTGTCGACGGAGAGCGCATCACAAGTGGATCTGGTGTAGCCTCCCAATCTGTCAATGCCTCGCACGCTGCGACAAAGGGTCCCAAATCTCTCCATTGGTCTGTTGCTGCTTTAGACAAGGAGATGTGTGGGAAAGAAGAGTCCACATTAAAGAGGTGCTGCTGAGAGGGGGTGAGAGAAACGGAAACAGCACATTTAAGTGTGGACCAAAACAATGTCATACATGCAATTTGATCATTCAGATCCTGTAGAAATAATGCATCATATTGCTTATCTGGCCCATGTGACACATGAGCTGTGCAGTGGAGATATGAAGCATCCATGCACTCTGCCTCAGGCTGGACGCGTGATGCTGCCAGGTGGGACAGTTCTGATTGTGAGTCAACCGGAAGCCACCACTGGTACACAAACATTGGATCACATATAACTGTCTTTGCCATCTGGTCAATGGCTCTGCATCTCACCACTTGCAACCCTGTAGGAGTGGAGATGAGGCTAATGCCGAAAGAACACATGAGGTCTCTGCCCATTAGATTAATGGGACAGCAAGAGGACAGCAAAAAGGAATGTTTTACTGTGATGTCTGGTTCAGGGTCAGTTGAGTCAGTGTGTGTACTGGTCATAGGTGCCGTAAATCTCTCTACAATAGTCATCCCTGAAGCTCCTTGTGAGAAAACCTGTTTTCCACTAAGTTTCTGACCTGGAAAATACTTTTGTTGTATTACAGAATGTGTAGCCCCCGAATCAACCAAAAACGATAAAAGTTTCCCTTGAATTTTCACCATAGTGGTGGGCATATTTTCAAATGATTTTCCTGAAAACTTTGCGTATGTGTGTTTAAGTGAAAGCTTTTGTTGTGTTCTCAATTACTCTGTGATGTCCACGAGAGCTTGTTGTTGCTCCAGTGTGTGTGTGTGAGTGTGAGTGTGCGTGCAGGGAGTTAGTGCAGAAAGCGTTTCTTCATTGCAGGCTGCGGTGTGTGTGTGTTTTACTTCCCTTATCATGTGAGGCCTCAGCGTGGTTGCCGTCTCCCCCTCACATGCAGCCTCCTCCCCCTCCGCCTCACGTCAATCGGATTGTGCGTTGCCACCCCTTCCTCGTCTGGCCAGTCCACGCCCCCATCCTCTACGAGGTGCATTTTGTGGACATTCTCTGTGCCAATGTCCCCGCTGCCTGCTTGGTATTGTTGATGGGAGTCATATCCACTTTGTCAGGGAACAAAGTCTTTATGCCGTCGTTCAAAGCCGTGAGTGCGTCTCTGTACGGCTTATTTTGATTTGAACTCCATTCAACGTCTGCCGCACTGGTGTCTCCTGCAACCAGCTGGTTGAGCTTCTGGTAGTGAGTCGGACCCACGTGACTCATTAGAACACGTCGAATTTCAGCAAAGTTGGGCAGGAATTGCTTACAGAAGTCCATGAATGCTTCAGCAAACAGTCTTCCCGAGTGCTGTATCGGCGGGAGATGAGCCATTGCAGCTCTAATGTCCGTATCAGTCCAAGGCCGGAAAACAAGTATGGGACCCGAGTGTCCTGGTACTTGAATCATTGGGGTTTGGAGCACAGATTTTGCATCCGGGGGAACTCCCTCTGGGTCGAAGGAGGGGGAAAAAACATCTGATGTAGATGGTTGCTCTGCAATCAGTTTGTTGATGGCAGAAGTGTCCCCTCCGGTTGCTCCTGGAGAGCGAGTGGGGAGAGCAGCCTGTCTCTTTTCCTCCTCTTCGCCGAGGAGTCGTTCCTGTGCTGCTTTCACTGCCGCTTCCTTTTCCTCCCTCTGCCGGGTGTAGTGAACTTTGATATGTGCTCCTGCAGACGAAGGTTGCTGGTTCGCAGGTGAAGCAGGGTACGGTGGTGGGCATGTGTTGAGGAGAGGGCCGCCAGCCCCTGTGAGACTCGGATACAAGGGAGAAGAAGCACATCGGTCATTTTGTTCAATAACATTTGGATCTGGTTTTTCAACCGATGTGGTTTTTGCGCATGTCAATTCGTTAGCCATTTGTTTCCTTTCTCTACATTCACATTCATCCTTCCACCATTTTAACCATTTACTTTGTTTCTCAATGTCCTCCAAGTCTTTGCCTTTTATCACCCTCTGAGTTTTTATACCCTTCTCTTTTCCCTCTAAGCCTGTTCGTAACATGTTCAGTTTTATTCTACTGAAAGAACCATTTGCAGGGAACCCAAAATCTTTTGACCACTCGGGCAAAAACTCTAGAGATTGATGTCCATATTTCCTTCTCATCAGATCCACAATGGGTCCCTCCGGAGAACCCATTTCCTTTTTACCTTTACCGTGTACACCACCCATCTTTCAGGCGTGGTGAAGTATACTTTTTATTCCTTAAAATATAGTCGTCACTATAAGTCTTGATTTTCTTTTACGTAGGAAAAATACAAGTTAAAACCCAACCAGAACTATTGGTTAATAAATATAGGTCAAGGGCGCAAATATCTGTTTTCAGATTACTGTCCGAAAATCCCGATATTGTTCCTGTCTTCCTGTTAGGTCAAGGGCTGGGATTTTGCGATTTCAGTGAACTCCCAAAATCCCTCCTGTCTTCCCCTTCGGTCAAGGGTCACAATTGTCAATTGCCCCTGTCTTCCCCTTTGGTCAAGGGTCACAATTATGCGTTTTCAGAGTGTTAGTCTGAATACAATCGTAATACGCAAATTGCTCCCTGTCTTCCCCCTTGGTCAAGGGTCACAATTATGCGATTTTCAGATAGTTAGTCTGAATACAATCGTAAATGCGCACATTGCTCCCTGTCTTCCTCAGTAAAAAGTTGGATGCTGATGAACCGGAAATACTGTACAATTACTCTTATAATTTTATACACATTTTTCAAATAACCGGATAAAAAGACAAGTTATCATCATTAGAAGCCCAATCAAATAACCGAAATTTGGATTTTCTAAGAAGAGAGAAAAAATCATTTTTTTAAAATCCCAAAGTACTAAATACCCTTCTTTGTAATCTGTTACCACCCGTTATAATTCAGAAAGCCCCGTTTGAAAATCAGAATATCAACTTCTTACCCGATTCGTGTGAAAATCTTCCTCATCGGATCGTGTTGAAGCCAATCAGGTCTCTTTTGGTCGCCGGTCCCCTCTCTCTGAGTGTGATGAGGTATAGGGCAGAATCACGTTTGGTGGATCCTGAAGTGGCCACTTCCCGGACGTCCTCGGAGTCCCGACGGAGCTTCAAACGATCCCACTTCTGACACCAAATTGTGGTGGAAGATTTTGCACAGACAATCGTTAAGTAAGAATCAAAGGCTCTGAGTCAAGTATGTCTTTTCTCCGTTTATTTCCTTGCAAGGGAAAAAGGGTCACAACAGCTACGTGGTCAGTAGACTGTCAAGAACCTCCTTTTTTTCCTCTCAACACATCGAGGCAGTTCTTATACCTAAACTTAGATATCGGTGGCGTCAACAGAGACCGTTAACCATCTTGTTGAGTCTCTACAGCCAGGGTACTGGGAACACCTCGTCCATGTGAGACACGTCAGTTCTTTGACCGTATCCTTGCTCTCCCAACATGCTTAAACAAAGGTGGTCATAGACATAACAAACACTTTGTTCAATCTCTACAGCTATGACGCTGGAAACATCTAATCCAAGAGGGAGACATCAGTTTTTATGTCAGGGCCTTTGTGACCTAAGCACTTGCAACTAATAAACTGGTTATACAAATGAAGCATTTAAAAGGGTCACATATCATTTTCCCATTACATTATAAAGAAACAAAAAATACAGAACAAACTAAACAATAAAGGGAACAAGATAACTCCGTCGTCCCAATAAGTCAAGGGGAAGATCGAACGTCACGCTAAAATTCTTCATCCGGGTAAAGCCGTCCGAGCCAAACGGTGTAGGCGGTCCGGCCCAAAACAATTGAGGCAACGCAGTCCAAAAAAACACATGTACGCAAACCGAGGTAGAAGGCAAAACAGCAGCTAGTTGGACTGCTAACGGTGGCCAAGATCCACCGGTACGACCGCCCAGTCCCAATTGAACAAGTTACTGTCGTCACCGTGAAGGAGACAGCTCGGGCGATCACGCTGCTCGGCAAGCTTCGTGGCGGTCGCTCTGTGTTAGGGAGCTACGCGGCTCCGACAGCCGGGGATCTGTAGCAGCGCCGAACAACCATGCAGGGTGAATGACGCGGAAGACTGACACAGTTCCGTCACCTGGCCAAGAGGGCGATAGGAGGGAGGAGACTACTGTGGTTTGTTTATACCGGTCCCTGCGCTCTGATCGGTCCCGCGGGCATCCGGTGATTAGGAGTCTACTCCTACTGCTACACCAGCATCATTTCTGCCAGTTGAGCGCATTGCTACAAGATGTGTGGTTAATACATCCTCTGTGCATTTAAGTAAGACCAAAGAAAAGGTCACTGTAGTCCTGCCACTATGCACTGTAGTTGAGCTCTAGGAGACTGATCTCTGCAGACCCCACATGCTGATTCAAATGTTGTTTGCATGGAATTACATTTTATCTTGATTAAAACTCATCTTTTAAAGAAGTTATTTTGTGTATCTTTTTTACATAACATTTGCCATTGCTAATGGCGTACACAGTAATCTAGCATATTTGAATTAAATAAATCAATTCAAGCCAAAATGTAAGAGTCTATAATTAGGCTACTGAGCCTGATCTATTTGTACCAGCGATTTTCTTACCTTTTAAAAAAAAATGTCAACTGGGCTAAAACTCCCTCTGCGAGCCTGATTTGCATTTGTATAGCTCACAGCATTTATTTACATGTCAAAGCCTCCCCTAGAATTAGGAGGAGGGGGGTCATGGGGGCACAACTGCCAAAGGAGGCCCACGTCAATTTCTGACAATTTACGGCAGTTTTCGGCGTTGCCCGCAAATTGCCGCAAACCTGAAATTCCACGACAATTTACAGTGCCGCATACTGCAGAAAATCCCACTTTTCATGCAGTGTTTGGTTTTATTATTTAAATGTACATTGATGAAATTAACGTATAATACTGTACATATTATTCTGTATATAGTAGGCTTTCCTATTGTTTTTCCTGTTCAGTAATATTCTCATTTTGTGTCACTGCTGAATCTTCTCTCCTGATATTGTCTGAAATCATCTTGTCTAAATAACTCATTACAATGTTAACATTGAGTATTTTGTGGTTATATGATAATCAAATGTTTACATCTGATCTCCATCAGTTTACTGTAAAGATCCTGTAGTTGTACACAATGTGTCAGAAAACAGCTGGCTCTGCTAATTGTATTTAAAAACTTTGATGTGATTTATGATGTAGAGAGAGAATGTAGAATAGGAGATGATAACAAGAACTGTGCCAGTGGGCCTCCAGCAAAGTGCCTGTGACAGAGCCAGTGATGAGGTGGCGTGACAGGAAATCAGCTACGCTCATCAACGGCCTCACATGTGGATATCAGGACAGCATGAAGCCTGTAGAGCTAAACACACATATCTACCCACTACAGCTGTGGTCAAACGTTTACATACACTTGTAAAGAACATGATGTCATGGCTCTCCTTGAGTTTCCCCTTATTCCTACAAGTCTGATTTTCCTCTGATAGAAGAATCTGTTCCAATCACTCTGTCACAAAAACATTCATGAGGTTTGGTTCTTTTAGGACTTAATTATGGGTTAACAGAGAACATGACAGAATCCGCTGGGTCATAAATATACATACAGCAGTGATAATATTTGTCCTTTGGCCATTTTCACTTCTATTAGGCGCTTTTGGTGGCCGTCCACAAGCTTCTCGTTGAATCTTTGACCGCTCCTCTGGACAACAGAATTGGTGCTGTTCAGTTAAATGTGAAGGTCCTCATCTTGGTCCACGTGATCGGCAGCAAACTTCAGTCGAGCCTTAAGGTGGCGCTTTTGGAGCAAGAGCTTCCTTCCTGCACGGCAGCCTCTCCGTCCATGGAGATGCCAAACACGACTGTGGACATGGACACTGTGTTCCAGCAGCTTCTACTTCTTGGCAGATCTGCATTTTGGTGGTTCTCTGTTGACTGTTCCCCCTCCTGACCAATGTTCTCTCAGCAGCAGGTGATAGCTTGTGTTTTCTTCCTGATGGTGACAAAACAGCGTCGTGCTCTTTATACTTACAAACTACTGTTTGCACTGTTGCTCTTGGGACCTGCAGCTGCTTTGAAATGGCTCCAAGTCACTTTCCAGACTTGTTCAAGTCAATGATTTGCTTTGTCAGATCCATGCTGAGCTCCTTTGACTTTCCCATTGTAGCGTTTGTGGGCGTTTGTATCCAATGAGCTCTATTTAAATGCCTCAGAGTCACCAGCTGTAGTCACTCATAAGCACTCACAAGAGGTTAAGAGGCCATGAAGCTCATTGCATTGACACAACGTTCTAAGGCACCAAAACTGCTAATTCATGTTGCTGTATGTATATTTTACACCCAGCAGATTTGATCACTTTTATTTATATATATATTTCTGTCCAACACACACTTTCAATACTCCACTTTGTGAGGAGATAAACTCCACCCTGTTATCAAATGTGTGCTTGTGCTTTGTGTGTTTTTGTTGGTGACTTAAGTGTGATATTTGGTGCAGAATGAAAGCTTCAAGTTGCACCTGAAGTAGCGAGCTCAGTAGTTTGTGTTGTTGTGA
The DNA here is from genome assembly GCF_964276395.1 of Gasterosteus aculeatus. Lineage (NCBI taxonomy): Eukaryota > Metazoa > Chordata > Actinopteri > Perciformes > Gasterosteidae > Gasterosteus > Gasterosteus aculeatus. Next base: position 1,185,893 of record NC_135708.1, on the reverse strand, counting down.
GACGGCTCTGCGTGAAGGTTAATAAGGTTAATAAAGCAACTTATTCATTACTCATTTCTTTATTTACTCACTTCCTTCTTCAACATGCTGCACCACCAATGTTTCCTCTGTGCTATTGACACAGCAACAGGGCTGTAGAATAAATACAGATATTATGGAGGAAATAGTACAAAAGTCAATAGTACAGCATCTTTAAAAAGGATCAGAGTATTTCATGTCAAAAGAAATAATACAGCGTGTTGAAATCATCTTTATTTGATGGCCTGTTTAAACATGTACAGTTGTTTCCAATAAAAGTCATTTATTAACATTAGAGCCAAACAATTCTATTTCTGTTAAAGTAACACATGGAGTAAATGTTGTAAATGACATTATAGGGAATAAAAACACAAGTAACGCATATTCAATATTTCCTTGAGAGGTTTGCTGAACCATTAAAAAGCTTCTTGTTCAAAACAAACCTGATTATGTGAAATTAGATTTGATTTCACTCAACAGATTTAGAAAGATTTGAAGTTAAAATGGGCTCAAAAAGAATTACACATTCATATTTTCCTTCTTCACCTTGTTTTTATTATTGCTGATGAAGCGCACACACACATAAGGACACATTTGTCTCATATGGGGGGACAGATGAAAGAGCGTCTTATAAAATGTCTTCTTGAACACATAAAGATGAAGATTAAAGCCTAATTAGGAGCCAATATCTAAATGATCATCTATTGATTGAAGGAGCACAGCAGCATTAAGCTGAGCTCTTTCACACTTCCATCTGAGTCCCAGAGAGCTGTGGACCCCCCAGAGTCCAGACCAGCTCAGGTACCCCTCACCTGCTCCACCTGCATCTACACCCACATGAACCACCATCAGCTGTACAGACTGAACTATGTGGTGAGCAGAGAGGAAGGTTCTCCACCAGGAGGAGACTCTCCCTCCTGAAGAGGACACAGAGACACTGAGGAACCAGGAGACCATAAACTGAACCCAGGATAAAGAGGTTCAGTGAATGTGGTGCTGAAGGTGTGGAGGTGGATCAGTGTGTCAGAGGAGACTCTGTAGAAGGACAGAGAGCCAGCAGGACAGTCCACATACACTGCTACTCTATGAGAGGAGGAGGAGGAGGAGGAGGAGGAGGAGGAGGAGGAGGAGGGTGTTTCTGTCTCATTGTGACGGACAGAGTAACCTCCATAAGAGCATCTCAGACTCCAGGACTGATCATTGTATCCAAACACACAGTCTAAACTGTTTCCTTTCCTCCTGATTCCTCTGTAACTCACTGATACATCAACTCCTCCTCTCCACTCGAACTCCCAGTAACAGCGACCAGTCAGACCAGTTCTACACAGCAGCTGAAGCCAGATGTCAAATCTGTCTGGATGATCAGGATGTGACTGATCCTCCATCACACGTGTCACCTTCCTGTTGTTGACAGACAGTTTGAGGTATTTGTTTACTGTGTTTGTGTCGATTGTGAGTTGACAGGAATCTGATGAGAGAACAAGACACAATACAGCTGCAGTTATTAATCATGTGTTCATCTACTGACACGTTGATGATGACGTCACAGAGGTGAATGAGTGATGTCACAGTGTGAAGATGGTTGAATCTTCATGAATCAAAGCACACTTACACTTCCTCAGACCTGGTCTCAACCATCGGACTCCATCAGGCTCCACCCTGAAAGGAGGAGGGGGGTCAGAGCAGCATGGAGACATGGACATTACATCACTCTCACACACAGCTTTGTCCTTCATGTCCACATGGAGCACCTCTTCTTCTTCTACCACTACTTACAGACGACCACAGACTGTCAGTCAGGCGTCACACAGCGACGAGGTGCTGGAATATATTCATGAAGAAGATGAATGGATAACAAATAAGAAATGGACCTGTCACTGTACTTTCACCAGATGTGAATTCAAACGGGAGAAATGACGTCATGCTACAGATCAAGCTTCATGGGACGTGTGCAAAGGAACATTCACATTAAACTGTTTCATAAAGATAAAGCAGATACAGACCATTCAGTATTCACACAATGTGCATGTTGCCATGTTGTCCCCATTTGTGGACAATGTCTCTCCCTGTGGTTCGCTGGAGTCCCAAAACTTTACAAATGGCTTTGTCACCTTTTCCACACTGATGGATCTCAATGACTTTGTTCCTCATTTGTTCCTGAATGTCTTTGGATCGCAGCCTGATGTCTCGCTTGTGAGGATCTTGTGGTCTACTTCACTTTGTCAGGCAGCTCCTATTTAAGTGATTTCTAGATTGAGAACGGCTGTGGCTGGAGAAATGGAACTGGGCTTTCCAAAGATGTGATGAACCTCACTTCATTTATGTTTTCATCACTTTTTCACACAGGGCCATTTAGGTTTGGATTCTTTTCTCCCCTTAATGATAAAAACTGCATTTTGTGTTTACTTGCGTTATCTGTGTCTAATATTTACATTAGTTTGATGATCTGAAACATTTAAGTGTGACATGCAGGCATGAAAACGGGTCACGGGTGAAAAAGGTGAGACGGATGTTTCCCCTCTAGGGGTTTTCAGCTGGTTTTGTCCCAGGGACCAACATTCTGAATAGAAAGTCACTGGCCTGTAACCGCCCCCCCACATATTCCGCCTGTAGCACTTGTCAGTGGAATCTCTTCCATATTCTTCTGGATATTCAAGTGACTGAATGTCTTCAGCTGGACGCATCGGTCTTAATGTGCCGGTAATGATGGTAAATGATGCTTGTAGCTGGTTGTCATCTACGCTCCACTACGGTTACATAAAGGTGGCGTTTGTGTTTTCACAACGTTTTATCTCATAATTTAGACTTTCTATCCCCTTTCTTCAGTGCGGAAATGGGCTTCTATAGTTGTGTGAATGCATCACTCCAGCCAATCCAAAGACGGGGTTTGTAACCAATCAGGTGTAGAGACCATGTGACTGGCTCCGCCCCCTTACTGTCAGAAAGAACAACAGCGAGCGCGTAGAAAACTCCTTCGAGCGCGAGCAGAGATTCTCCTCGCGAGCAACGAAGGTCACGTTCAAAAGTCCGTCTCACCAGAGATATTTATTTATTTATTTGTTTGTTTGCTCGCGGATGTTTGATTTACGCATCAACCTGATTTGCGCTCTGGAATTTTGGCAGTGATTTGCTGCCATACCCCCCCCCCTCAAAAAAAGGTGAGGGATTTTCATGCCTGAACATAAAAGAAATGAGGAATCAGGAAGGCAGCAAACACTTTATCACACAACTGTAACACATAAAAGCAGAAGCCATTTTCCAGTGAGGCTGAATGAGGCGAGTCGGAGGACGTCCACGTTGTCCCATTGATCAGGTGGACTGCAGTGTCTCCCCGTTGTACTACTTCATGGGGGGGCACCCCTGTTATAATGATGGAAACACTGAACTGGCTTCGGTCGCTTATCAAAACATCGGCCAAATAAGCCGTTTTTCAGACTTTATGAGCAAATACAGAATCCCTTTGTGTTCATTTCTAAAGCCGCATAAAGACACACGTGACTTTATTTAAGGCGCTGCGCTACTTGCAAGTCGCTGTGTTGTGGCAGATTCTCCATAAAGGTAGAAAACAACAAACTCATGGTCATGAAGGTCCTCATGTAACGTTACATGGAATCTGCATGAGGAGGAGGAGGAGGGTCCATGTCGCTAAATACCAACTGAGATCGGCTTGTGGCTTCTGACAAAGGATCCTTCCACCGACCACTTTTCACACCCGCCGTCGCTCTGATCTGCAGGCGCATGGCGGAGAAAACCAATCGGGTGTCTGGATGCTAAATGTTCATACTTCTGTTGGGCCTCCACCCTGCTAATGAACCTCACCACGTGTTTCTTCACTGAGGACAAAGGAAGAACACAAACATATAGGGGTCCCCCGTGGCCTGATGCCAGGGGCTGATAACAGGACCCCTGCAGCTCTCCAGACCCCCTTGGCCATAAAAAGAGGACGTACCAAAGAACACCGAGCGCTCCCATTGGCCGAGGACAGTGACATTTATTTATGGACCTCAAGTTCATAAGAAGAGATTGCGCCAAAGGATCGATCTCTTTCGCCTGACTTCCCGTTAGTGACAGATCGAGACAACACAACGTTGTTTGGTTTCTTTTCTTTCCCTCCAATTCCCAAGTTTCAGTCTTAATCTCGCTGGACGAACTCAAGACTCGCGCTCCACTACGTCCCGCTTCCTTTTCCCTTTTGATTTCATTCCTGTTGACTCCAGAGGAGCGGAGAGACAGCTGCTCTCTGACCCCCCGCCGCCTCTTTTCCCAACGAGAAGTTCGGACCCCACGGCCGAAATCGCCTTCATCCACTGAGTTTCCCTACGCGGAGCTCAACTGTCCTCTGTCAGCTGGAAGCTGATGACCAACGCCCATCAAACAGTAACACTGGTTTTCTGGGCAAACTAATTTAGCGTGTTGATATGAACTTGATGTTTATTTGATTTGTTCAGTCATAACGTGGTACGATAGAGTCCGGATCAACGAATCCGCCACCTTTGATTTATGTTTGAATGTGTACCTGCAAATGTCGTAATGTCCCCTGTTGATCTGATGCTGTGATAGGTTTGCTGTAAGAGAGTGAAAGCGCCGACTGTGTTACGCTGTTGAATGATGTCTCATGGTCAGAATAGTTCCTTATTTTCTTTTCTTTTCCCGGGTCTCCGCCGTGAGATCCGTTTGCCTGTGGTTTCATTTCGTATCGCCAGCCACATCGTTGGTTCTGTAACTGCACACACATGGATCCGACCATCCTGATTCACGTTGCTGATCTACGTTCCGCTGGTCGCGGGACAGAATCTCCTCGCGCCGCGTCTAAGTATCCCCCCCCCTCCTTCGTCCAAGCCATAGTCCCTAGCAACAGATGGCGTTGCCATAGCAGTGCGACTGTAGTCTTCCTCGTTGCTTTAATACAGGGGTGTCCAAAGTACGGCCCGCGGGCCAACTGCGGCCCGGGATCCATTTTTTATTGGCTCGCAGCAAATCATAGAAATAGAATGGAATGTGGCCCACACATGAAACTTGCCCTTGACTGTATTGTAGTTCTTAGTTTGACCAGTAGGTGGAGCTACTCACTAGCTGCAGTCCTAATGCAGCTTTTCCATAAAAAAAAATGTTTAGATAAAAAATTTCCGCGACGACAAAATGGCAGAAGCAAAGAAACGCAAGATAGCAAGTGAATGCAGAACATTTCAAACACGGTGGGAAAATGAATATTTCTTCAAAGAAGTTAAGGAGAAGTGTGTCTGTTTGATTTGCAATGAAACGGTTGCAGTGATGAAAGAGTCCAATGTACGACGACACTACGAAACCAAGCATCCGACCTTCACGTCCTACACTGCTGCTGAGCGAGAGGACAAAGTCCAGCACATGGCAGCTAACCTGCAGGCTCAACAACAGTACTTTTACCCTGCTAACAACACACAAGAAAACGCTACAATAGCTAGCTATGAGGTAGCTCAACTCATAAAGCTTTCTCAGACGGTGACTTGGTTAAACAGTGCCTCATTAAAGTCGCTGGAATAATGTGCCCGGAAAAGATGCAGGAATTCAACAACATGAGCATGTCCACAAACACAATTGTGCGTTGAATGGAAGACTTGTCAGCTAACATACAGAACCAAGTGTCACATAAAGCTTGTGCTTTTGACTTTTACTCCATTGCATGTGATGAAAGATGCAACAGACGCCGCACAACTGTTCCTTTCTTTGCGGGGAGTTGACGATAACTTTTGCATCACGGAGGATCTGCTTGATCTTCGGAGTCTAAAGGGCACAACAACGGGTGAGGACATTTTTGAAGCCGCGTCAGGTGCAATTGACAAGATGGAACTTAAATGGGACGAGCTGTGTGGAGTTGCAACGGACGGGGCTCCCGCTATGACAGGCGAGCGCAAAGGAATGGCATCTATGGTGTGCGCCAAGGTGCCAGAGAGTGGAGGCGAGGCGGTAAAATTGCACTGTATCATCCACCAAGAAGCTCTCTGTGCCAAGACAGTCCAGCTTGGCGATGTGATGACCACAGTTGTGAAAACTGTCAACATAATTCGAGCACGAGGGCTCTACCACAGAGAACTAAGCTTTCCTATCTGATGTCGATGCTGAATACGGGGACGTACTCTATCATTGTGACGTGCGCTAGCTTAGTCGCGGCTCCGTGCTGAAGCGGTTTTATTCCCTTATTGCCTTTCTAGTTGATCTTACTGGTCATCTGAACTCACTGAACAAGAGCCTACAAGGCAAAGACCAGCTTGTACCACAACTTTCTGTGCGAAGCTTCGTCTTTTTGAGACACAACTACGCAACTTCAACCTTGCGCACTTCCCTACGCTGTCCGAAATCAAACGTGCTCATCCAAAGGCCGACCTCTCTGCTAAAAAGGGGAAATATGTTTCTGTGATCACAACTCTTATGACACAATTCAATCAGCGCTTCCAAGATGTTTCTGTCATTGAGAAAGAAATCAAGCTGTTCTCAACTCCCTTCCTGCTGGATGCAGAAGAAGTGGAAGAGAGTCTGCAATTAGAACTCATCGAGATGCAGCTCCTCTCCCTACCCGACTTCTACCGGAGCTTGGAAAAGGCCAAGTTTCCTCTGATGCGACGCCACGCAAAAAGAATGACCAGTCTGTTTGGCACAACATACATATGCGAGCAAACATTTTCTCTGTGAACTCTGAACAAAAGCAGATTGAGAACCTAAATGAGCGACAGCCATCTCTGTGATGTCCTTCACATCTCAACCAGCAAACTTACTCGTGACCTGCCAGTCGTCCTTCAGTCCAGAGCAGCATCACTGCTCCCATTAAGTGCAACACTGTTCCCATTGTAGGCGAGTTCAAATATATTACACAGTATTCATGTGTTCAAAAGCCCAATTACTTAATAAATGCAGTCAATTAAAGTTGATAACATTTTCTAAAACACGTTAGCTGATAAATGATTTGCATAAGTACGTTAAATAAAGCCTTCCCTCTTTATACAGGGCTGTGAAGGGGGTCCCCATCCTGACGAAGAAGCAATCTGAGGATGAGCTGCCAACCCTTTTTGTAAAAAAAATGAAAACCCATTAATGGAGACATGTGATGTATGCAGTTTTTTCTGTCAGTATAATAAATTATCAAGCATCATTTACCTACATTTGATTGAATGATTTGTATTACTGTTAATACACTAGAGGTGATATACCTTAACTTTAGTGAGCGGCTCAACCTTTTGCATATTTTTCTGTCTGTGGCCCTCAGTGAAAAAAGTTTGGACCCCCCTGCTTTAATACGTGGAACACTTCCTGCATTTCGCTCTCGCTCGCCCCTCGCGTCCAGTAGTCGTATTACACTGTTTAACGTTCCCGTCTTCCTCGGTGGTTTGATTTAACGGTCTCACTTCCGCCCCGCTGCTCTCGCTCGCCCCCTAGTGTGATAACCGGCACTCCGCTTGTTGTTGCGCGCAATCGCACCGCCGTTACTTCCCTGCACCCCCCTCGTCTCCCCCCTCTCTCTCTCTCACCCCCCTCTGTGCTCACACACACACACACACACACACACACACACACACACACACACACACACGTTTTGATTGCTTGTTTAGTGAGTAGGTTTAAAATAAGTGTTATGGGGATTGTTGGTTGCAGTTATAGGTGATCTTGATCGGTGTTCCTGTGAGTTAATAAACCCTGTTATACTTTAAAGAACCGTTTTCCTGTGTTTACTTGTGCATTTATATGGTGGTGACCGTTGACATACATCGCCAGTGCTCAAACTTAACTCCTTCCAACATCTTCACCCTCAAGGAGTGAATATCAATTATGAGACTTGATTTATAGTTTTGGTTATTGGTCCCTGTTAGCTCAGGGTGGTGCCCCGTTATTTATTCATTCTGAGAAGTATCTTGGTGATTATTAATAATTCTGTTAATGTCCATAAGTTAGTTCCTCATTTGCTAGTAACCTAATACGACCCCCTAGCCGCTCCCAACACTTCTCATCCAACCACAATCACATTCACTCCATCCGGATGGAAACATTTATCTGGATAGGGTGTTTTTGGTATGTTCTGTTCATTTCTACGATATAGTTGATACTAATTCCAGGTCCACCATCAGCTGTTGGTTCTTCACTGAGCGTCTGTGGCCGACTGTCACCTGTAGCTTCAACAAGTCCACTCTTATCATCCAGGGAACCGTCTCTCAGTGCAAAGCACCAAAAGCAGGTGAAGCTGAACTCCTTTAAAACACCAAACGTTCCTCCTGTGATGATCCATCAAGATGCTTTGAACAGATTGTTTCTCTGACTGTTTGTCTCTTAATAATAATGTCTGGACTAAAGGACAAACACACACTGGAGGCAGAGGACCAGCATCTAAACATCCAAGTGTTGTTTGAGTTGTTAAGAGCCCACAAACCTGCAGCGTGACCACGTTGACTCATATCAACCCACCATGATGCCGTCAACGTGTCAGGAGACACCGTCCTCTCTTATAACGTGGAGACAAGACAAAGCTCCAGAGAAACAAGGTTTTCATCACCTTCCTCCCTGTTCAGGCTCATCCTGGCTACTGTTCCTCACTACTTCTGTCTGTGTTGATGGTCTCATGTGGGACACAAACAGTTTGATGAGTCTCTGGTAGTTTGAGGTCAGCTTGGTGTGTCAGGGTCTTATTAACCAGGCTGGCAGTGGGACAGAGAAAAGGTTTCCAGCTCTACCTCCTCTACCAGACTGATGGTCTGTGGCTGCAGCCTCTTCATACCTGAGAGTCTCTAGTCTCCAGTGAGTATCCTCCAGTCCAGCAGACAGCAGCTTCACTCCTGAGTCTCCTGGATGATTGTAGCTCAGGTCCAGCTCTCTCAGATGGGAGGGGTTGGAGCTCAGAGCTGAGGCCAGAGAAGCACAGCCTTCCTCTGTGATCAGACAGCCTGACAGCCTGCAGACACACAGAATAAGACACATGTCACATGATCTGAGGGAGCTGTGAGGGCTGGAAGGTCACTGCAGTACTGAGATACTATCAGGTACAGAGGGGTCACATTAACATGGTTACTGACTGGTTTCCAGTCACAACACCCACTAATGTACATCAACAACCTGATAACATTACCACTAACTCCATAATGTCAAATATTTACATTATATTGAAAATAAACACATTTTATGTAAATAGTTGGAAAATACACATTTCATTCAAATCATGGAAGCAGAAAGAATCTTATGAAGGTCAGAAATGTACCATGGATCTAAATAAAGACACCAAGTGGACTTTAATTGAATCCTGACCTGAGAGTCTCCAGTTCACAGTGGGGACTCTTTAATCCAGCAGACAGCAGCTTCACTCCTGAATCCTGCAGATGGTTGTTACTCAGATCCAGCTCTCTCAGACTAGAGGACTGGGAGCTGAGAACTGAGGACAGAGCGTCACAGCTTCTCTCTGAGAGGTTACAGCCACTCAGTCTGAAGAGAGGGATGAAGAAGAAGCAGTAAGTATAAAAGATGGCAGCATGTTTAAGTTCTGATGTATGAATTAACTCTCTCTGTACTTACAGAACTTTGTTGGAGGCTTTGACCACTGGCAGCAGCCTTAGAAGAGCCTCCTCTGAAGCAGAGTATTTCTTCAGGTCAAACACCTCCAGATCTTCTTCGGATGACAGTAAGATGAAGACCAGAGCGGACCACTGAGCAGGAGACAGTTCTTTTGTGGAGAGACGTCCTGATCGTTGGATCTCCTCCACTAGAGAAACATCATTCAGTTCATTCAGACAGTGGAACAGATTGATGCTTTTCTCTGGAGACACATTCTTACTGATCTTCTTCTTGATGTACTGGACTGTTCTCTGATTGGTCTGTGAGCGACTTCCTGTCTGTGTCAGCAGACCTCGTAGGAGAGTCTGATTAGTCTCCAGGGAAAGACCCAGGAGGAAGCGGAGGAACAAGTCCAGGTGTCCATTAGGACTCTTTAAGGCCTTGTCAACAGCACTCTGGTAGAGACGCTTTGGTTCAGGTTTGACTCTAAAGACTTTAGACACCAGTGAGTTTTTTTGTTCTTCTGACAGCAGATTGACACCAGAGCTGAAGAAGGTCAGATGGACATGAAGAGCAGCCAGAAACTCCTGAACACTCAGATGGACGAAGCAGAACACATTGTCCTGGTACAGTCCTCTCTCCTCTCTAAAGATCTGAGTGAACACTCCTGAGTACACTGAGGCTGCTCTGATATCGATGCCACACTCTGTCAGGTCAGATTCATAGAAGATCAGGTTGCCTTTCTGCAACTGATCAAAGGCCAGTTTTCCCAGAGACTCGATCATCTTCCTGCTCTCTGGACTCCAGTGTGGATCCGTCTCAGCTCCTCCATCGTACTTGACCTTCTTCACTTTGGACTGAACCACCAGGAAGTGGATGTACATCTCAGTCAGGGTCTTGGGCAGCTCTCCTCCCTCTCTGGTATTCAACACGTCCTCCAGAACTGTAGCAGTGATCCAGCAGAAGACTGGGATGTGGCACATGATGTGGAGGCTTCGTGAGGTCTTGATGTGGGAGATGATGCTGCTGGCCTGCTCCTCATCTCTGAACCTCTTCCTGAAGTACTCCTCCTTCTGGGGGTCAGTGAACCCTCTGACCTCTGTCACCATGCCAACACACTCGGGAGGGATCTGATTGGCTGCTGCAGGTCGTGTGGTGATCCAGAGGCGAGCAGAGGGAAGCAGCTTCCCCCTGATGAGGTTTGTGAGGAGCACATCCACTGAGGCCGACTCTGTGACATCAGTCAGGATCTCATTGTTGTGGAAGTCCAGAGGAAGTCGACACTCATCCAGACCGTCAAAGATGAACGCAACCTGGAACTCTTCAAACCTGCAGATTCCTGCTGCTCTGGTTTTACTGAAGAAGTGATGAACAAGTTCCACCAAGCTGAACTTCTTCTCTCTCAGCACATTCAGCTCTCTGAAGGTGAATGGAAATGTGAACTGTATGTCCTGGTGGTCTTTGTCTTCAGCCCAGTCCAGAGTGAACTTCTGTGTTAAGACTGTTTTCCCAATGCCAGCCACTCCCTTAGTCATCACTGTTCTGATTGGTTCCTCTCCTCCAGCTGAGGCTTTGAGGAGGTCTTCTTGTCTGATGGTTGTTTCTGGTCTGGCTGGTTTCCTGGATGCTGTTTCAATCTGTCTGACCTCATGTTCTTCATTGACCTCTGCAGTCCCTCCTTCTGTGATGTAGAGCTCTGTGTAGATCTCATTCAGAAGGGTTGGGTTTCCTGCTTTAGCGATCCCCTCAAACATACACTGGAACTTCTTCTTCAGGTTGGATTTGAGTTCACGCTGACAAACTGCAGCATGAAGTCCTGAATGAAGACAACAAAGAAGATCAATGAGTCAAAGAATATGTTTCAACATGTCCTTTCCTCAGAGAATGACTATGAATATATTTTGTCCATCTCTGAAAACATTAGTGAAGGTCTCATGTATCAGCATGGTAAGTCTGTAGAGAAATCCTCTTACTGCTCTGCAGACGCTCAGCCAGCTCCTCCTGCTTCATTCTCCTCAGAAAGTGCACTGAGATCTTCACAAAGGCCTCTCTGCTCCTCCCCTGCTCTTCATCCAGCTCCTCCTCATCCTCCTTCTCTAAGCATTCTGGGTAATCTGAACTCACAACCTTCTGGATCTTCTTCAGCTCGTTCTTCACAAAAGTGAGGATGTTCTCCTCCAGCAGCTGGAACAGAACATTCTATGAATGACACCAACTAGAACATGGAAGCCACCATCAGGTCCATGTTGGACAGACGGACAATCCACTGGTCTACAAAGTGCAGCATGGAGATGATGGTGAACTGAGAGATGTTAAAGTAGTTGTACATGTACACACCATGAAGATGGAGTCCAGGTGTGTTTGATGCTGCTGGGCAGACGGACCTGTGGGAACCTCTGAGCTCTCCTGGTCCTCTCTGTGGAGGAACATGAACCATCATCTCACATGGTGTTTGGACCATCAACACCAATACAACATTAGTTAAAGATATTGGCTTCTGTCATGATTGATCATGATGGAAACCAGATGCTGAAGACTGTCGATGATGACGGACAGTTTATTAGTTGAGTGACAGTTAGTCATCAGTTTCATCTGGTTTTAGTTCTTACTGTGGGTCATAAAAACAACGTCTGCAGACCTCTGCATCTGGTACAAAGTCTTATGGAACTACTCCAAACCTCTTTAGTCCGTCCCCTGACCTCTAGAAGTCTCCTTAGATCTTCTGAAACTAGTCTTTGGACCTTTTCACAGAGTCTACTGACGATACTTTGTCCAAACCTCTGCATGGAGTCCAGAGACCACGTCAGCTGGTCCACAGAGCACTGAGTTTATTCTAATCACATGTTTAGTCCCAGTCATCTGTCTCCAGAAACCTGCAGCTGTCTCCAGTTGTGACCTCTGCTGATCCTGATGTGGAGGAACTAGCTCACATTGTGTTTACATCTGAGGATGTTTACAGTTAATGATTCACACTTAAACACAAACAGACCAGTTAGATGATGGGTGTCTAACTTAAGGCCCGAGGGCCAAATCTGGTCTGCGGGGGGTCCAGTGCAGCCCGCTGGATGACTTTACTATTGTGAGAATTACACAAAGACACAAATAGCTTTTCTATAAAAGTAGCTGCTATTCCTAATCAGTCCACTGGGGGTCGCACTCTGTGAGTGAGCGCATGTGTTAGACCAGGGGGACAAGGGGCCTCATTTATAAAAGCTTGCGTAGGATTTGCTCCAGAAGTGGCGTACGGATGAAACGTAGGACATGCGTACGCACAGAAATATTCAGACTTATAAAACGTCCTACGCAGTTTTCCCTTAGTAAATCACAATCACTTCTAAATGCAGCGCAGCTTTTGCTGCTTCATGTCACGCCCATAGTTGCCCATATATAGTCTGTGGAACGCCCACAAATTAAGATTCATCGATTGCGAAATCATGACAAACACAGAGGAAAACGAAGAAACGTAACTTCACTCAGTGTGAAGTGGAAATGATCATTGGGAGGTGGGAAGGAGAAGTAAGATGCTCTTTGGAGGACACAGTGTGGACATCACTGATGCCAACAAGGCACCTGAGGGGCCAAAGGTTGCAGAGCAACACTGCAGCCTCACGACCTCGGACCCAAATAAAGAAAAACTGGTCTGACATCAAAGTGGATGCAAAAAAGCGTTTAGCGCGTCATCGCCAAGGTGTGTCTCCACGGGTGGGAAAGGGACACCGGAGCTGTCCCCTCCTGATGAGAGACTGGCGGCAATGATTGGGGATCGGGGACAGGGTCTGGGCCAACCTCGGCGTCAGGGGGTCGAGGCACGTTTGGAAGCTGTGCCACATCATGTAGCACAGCACATGCAGCACGATGTTTCACACCTTTTCAGGAGTAAACAATAACCTCCCTCCAGTGCAGTCGAGGCAGCGCCATCTGCCCTTAAACAGGCCGATGGTGCGCTGCACTACAGCACCAATCCTTCCATGTGCCACGTCTCCTAAGAGCGAAGATCAGCCATCAGCGTCATTACGCATTGTGACGGCATCATGGCGTTTTATTACCGTACGTCTGATTGCATCTGACAAGCAACAGCTGTGTTTAGAGGATGAATTTAATAACATGCCGATATTATTGCAGAACATATTTCACTTTTCTTTTTGAAAATGTGTTAATTTGTATTTCTGTTTGTTTTACGCTGCAGATCGATCAAACGGGTGTTCGTGTTATTTATGAGAGGCAGTATTGGCATTTCTTTTACAACAGTCTAGTTTTACACACTTTCACACACGTTTGCGTGTTTCTTGCATTTGCCGACGGTTCTCATTTCACCTGTTTTTGTGCGTACGCGTGGGTCCGAGCTTGCGTGAAGGTCTTTTTTTCGTCAAGTTTGCTTTTTATAAATACCAATTATTGCGTAGAGAGCGGCGTACGCCTTCTTTTGTGCGTACGCAACGTTTATAAATGAGGCCCCTGGTCCTTCACCAACGCAGTGCTGGTAGATCACCTAACATTGAAGAAAGAACCACGTCAGGTCACCACGCATGCATCAGTGCAAGTCATGGAGTGAGGTAACGACCAAGAACGTCTGCAGTAACTTATTGTAGCTTGTTTCTTTACATGGATTCGTTTTGTGCTCCCGGTCTGCAGCGCTGTTGTTGCCTTGGTTACCGCTGCTGCTCGTTGTTATTATTCGGGCGATCGCCATGACTTGGATTGAAGCGTTGATGACAAGTAGCTTGCGAGCTGATAAAGTGTGGGCTCCCCTGTGTTAGACCTTTTAGACCACAGCGTTCCTCCAGGCAGCAGCGCCCGCTTGGAAACGACGGCCCCCCGTCGACCGGACCATTGCCTAAGATTTTACTGGTCCGGCCCACTTGAGATCAAAGTGGACAGTATCTGACCCAAACCTAAGATGAGTTTGACACCCTGGAGTTAGATGAAGATAATGAGTTCTGTCATGATGGATCGTCATGGAAACAACACGTTAAACAATGAACAAACATTTATGTAATTCATGACTGAGGATCAGAACAGTTCTTCATCTGTTTAAGAACTTACTCTGTGTCATAAGAACGGCGTCCATCTTTGAAGTCAATATATCGATCAATAGACTGATCACTCTTCATGGACAAACATCTGGGTTCAGGAGACTTTCCTCTCTGCTGATGTGAACTGAAAGAAACACTGAGATTACATCATCACATCATCATCTAATCATGAAGCATCAGCTCACATGGTGTCCGTCCTCACAGAGACCAAAACAAGGTAAAGGTCCATGACGTGAGGTCTGGATGTGGACCACATGACTCCCTGTAGTGGTTTAGGTCTACTGGTCCTGCTGGTCCCACTGAGAATCAACAGCTCAGTCTTTCAGCTCACTGTTTTCTTCACCAGTCAGTTTGGTTTAGTCCCAACAGGTCTCACCAAGTCCTCCATGGAGCTCTCCCTCCCTCACTGGACACTGCTGAAGGGCCCTGGAGCAAGAAACCCAGAACCTCCACCAGAGAGTCTGGTAGAAACACCTCGTCATCAGCCTGAGACCCTCACCTTGCATCAACAGAGGGACCAACGTCTTTGAAGGCTATAGGAGGCTCCATAGACCGGTTACTCTTCATGGACACACAGCTGGGTCCAGGTCCAGGTCCTGGTCTCTGATGGGTCCTGGTCACACACATAGAAGCAGAGTCAGTGAGTCAGAGACGTTGGGACATGGAGACGAGTGGAGGACAGTTGGAGATGGTCCTCTCACCTCTGAGCTTTGGTCTGGCTGTCATGTTCCCCACACAGAGGGGCTTCAGAGGGAGGGACTCCGTCCTCTGGGTCCTCAGCCTGATTCATAGCAGAGTCCACACCTTCACACCTTCACACCAACCTGCTGGCAGAGCTCACACGTTATTATCTTCATCAGGACAAACACACAGAGCTCATTCACCTCAACACTAAAACTCTCATGGGACACTTTGTGTTGTTGTCTTGAGACAACGTGTCAAGAGACGTCATTTTAAATTCTCATCCTATAAATGTTGTGTTTCTTTTAAGCGCTTTCCTTTGGCAGGAGGCAGCGGTCCATCAGGACGTTATTTATGTTAAATCACTATATAGGCTACTAAAACTCAGCATGCAGAATGACAACATGAGATGTGTATCATATATCGCTACGTTTAGCCGCTAGCAAGACACCTCGTTAGCAATGTTAATAAGCTTGTTATAGCACGCTCGTACATTGATGCTAGTATTAAGGGCTCTTGCGATGGCTTCTTTGTAATGTTACTGTGAGCTACAGAGCTGACACTTTTTCACTAAACCTTGGAGTGAGATGTTGTCAGGGATGAAGCTGCAGCCGACAGCAGAAACATGAACATGCAAAACAACCTACAATCTCACTCATGTGGGCCTTTATGATCATGAGGTCAGAATGCACACAATTGTACCAAATACACACCTGATGCAATAGGCTACAAGCGACTAGATCTCCACTCTTTGCTGTCCTGCTCCTAAATGGTGGAAGGAGGTCTCTGAAGACATCAGGACCACAGAGAGCCTTCACATCTTCAGACTAAAGACACACCTCTTCAGACTCTACCTCCACTAACACACTAACTAACTGTAGCACTTACATTGGACTTATAATGGTTCTTATCTACAGCCAGTTGTAAATTGGCTTATTTGATGAAAGTGCACTTTGTTGTTTCTTGTTCTTCTGGGTTTGTGTCCTTATGGTTGAAACGCTCTTATTGTAAGTGGCTTTGGATAAAAGCGTCAGCTAAATGACATGTAATGATTTAAAAGATGAACATTAGCACTCATCTTCCAGCAGATGGAGCTGTGCTGTTTCTCCTCTTCATCTCCTTCAGAGTCCAGAAGTCAGTAAAACAGTCCAGTATCACATGACATGTGTCATGGTCAAATATGTTAGAACATAATTATCACTTTTAGCATAAGATTGTCTATATTGAAGCTTGACGTGTGAAAAGCAGAATGACCCAACGTTTCCATTTGCAGCGGAGTCTAAAGAAAGGAGGGCGAGTCAACTTGCTCTCACACAAACGCTGGAACAAAGGAACTGTCTGTTACTTCATCTCAACCTTCATATCTCACTTCGCAATTTGTCATACTGGCCACTGGAGACGACCTTCATGTGTGTGTATAAAAGCTCAGCGCTGCTCGGAGACGCGTCTCCACAGAGCTCTGTAATACGTGCGCGTGTATTTGACCTCCTGCTAGCAAGAAATCAATTGACTTTTACAACTTTGATCATTCATCAAGACTTTATTTTTATTAGATAACATAGAAATAAATGATTCTCTTCTCCCGAACTAGTTACAATGAAATATTCCACAAGAGTGTTGCTCGGTGTACCGGTACTAGAAATACTAGCGACGTGTCGGTCGCAACGAACCGGCTCTGAGAGCGACTCTTTGACGCGAACGACGGGAGCTGCTTTGTTTCTCTCTCTCTCAAGCCGCATTTGATTGGTCAATATGCGTGGGGGCGTGTCTCTCTCTCAAGCCGCATTTGATTGGCCAATATGTGTGGGGGCGTGTCTGCGCTGAGCACAGGGCGGAGGGGCGGGACTTACACACAGCAGCAGCGAACAGGAGGGAGGAGTCAAGAGAGTAACAGAGCGGTAAAATAAAAGTTACGAAAGTGAGTGTCAACAGGAAACGCAGCAAAATCTGGACACATGTCAATGACATTGATCCATCTAATGCAGAATGTAGAGTCTGCAAGACTAAAATCTCTATCTTCTCCAAAACAGGGCAGATAATTTCAGAGAGAAGAAACAGGATCAGCCCCTCAAAGCGGAGCCACTTGGTCTCAATGTAAATCTTCCCTGAAGGACAAAACTCTGCATGCTGATTTTTTTTCTTTTTGTTTTACACATTTTAATTTATATTTTGTTGTGTGATTCTGTAAGCTTCTGTATGTTGTTTCACTTTAAATTTGTTAAGTATTAAAAAGTTTAAAATATCTAAAAGTTAGTTAAGTTCATTTGTAAATAGTTAAACGTTTGTTTTTGCACTAATTTATTTTTTATCACTCTGTAGAGTGTATAAATAAAAGTGTATTTATATAAAAACATTTGAGAGTGTTTTTTTTACATTAGTAATTCATATTGCGCATAATTTTACATTATTGTTGGTGATAAATTAATTTAAGCACCAAAAAAATCAGAAGAGCTATTTGGGAGCCGAAAGAGCCGGTTCTCTATAAAGAGGCGTAATTCCCATCACTGCCGGGTAAAAGAGGACGTCTGCTTTGTCTCTGACTTCTGGCCCTGATCTGCTTAGAGGGCGTGGCATCAAGTGAGGGGCGTGTCCTCAACTGTGTTGCTTTCAGGAAACGTCGGCACTGTGAGAACTATGAATCCACACTTTCTATCCACCATGTTCTATTTCAACTTTGATAAACACGACCTTTTTAAACAGATGTGAGGAAAGAGAAGAACGTTTAATCTCACAGAACCAAAACACGTGATGGTGGGCTCGACATGTGGACGTAAAACCGGACCAGAACCAGTACCGGAAACCATTATTTAGGGTATATATCATGATAAAATACATCAACGCATTATCTTGTTTTTATTCGGCAGAGTCCTGACTACAATAAGCTGGAATCCACATTAAAATACTCCAAACACACCTTTAGCTGGTGGGGAAGAGTCACATATGACGTGCAGGTTTGTCCACAACCTTTGGACCGAGTGGGACATTTTGTCGGTGCTTGAAGCTCGCGGACGTTGGAGCCAAAGAACAGCAGCGAATCGGTGGATTATGAATCATTGAGTGAGACAAAGCCTGCAGAGTTACTGTGAAATACACAGCGAGCCAGCAAAGACACACACACACACACACACACACACACACACACACACACACACACACACACACACACACACACACACACACACACACACACACACACACACACACACACACACACACACACACACGTCTTACCTCTGCCGCTTCTCACGGGAATTATGGATTTAATCTGCTGTTTCTGCAGTGAGGAAAGTCCCCGAGCCGCTTCACCTTCTGCTTCAGGTGTGACAGGTGAAACCGCCTCAGAAATCTGGCAGGTGTTTTTTGAGTCAATCAAAAAGCTTGAGTGTCATGTGACCGGTTTTTCCTGCCTGGGGAAGCTGGCGATGGTGTGTGTTACACAGTTAAGTGTCATGTCTTGTTTATTTTGGCTACAAAGATCATGTGATGACTACAAAGATGATGTGATGACTATTGAAACAAGGAAAATCCTTGATGGCTATGGTGTGTGAAGCATTGAATTGGATAAATGAATGATGTTTGTGGTGCGTGATACATAACTTATGAACGTATTAATATGGTGTCTGTATTTATGATACAATGGCGGGGTCAAAAGGGAAAGTGGAGACAAATTGTGATGTGAAAAGTAAAAGAATAAAACATGCAAAGATGGAACCACCAACCTTGTGATTACTGAGTTACCGTCTCTACCCATTGAGCCACGGGCACATACGCAGGAACCTTTGGGTTTGTGACTCTACTTATTCTACTTGTTTGTAACTGTGCTTATGTTACTAGTGACAACATGTAACACGCAGAACATTTCATTCATTTCCATTTAAAACTAGCAACTTGTCCACAGGGCTTCAGGCGGGTTCTTTTCCTGAGAGTGTTTCACCTTTAGAGACTTTCACAGGGAGCAGATGAAGCTGGGGAACAAAGTCACAGCAAGTTCATACAAGTGAGGATACACTTCTTATGTTCTTAGCTTCTCCAAACGTCCAAGGTTTGGTCCACCTTGGTTGGTCTCCTTGTTCTCATGCAGGCCTCTATGATGCCTCAGCATAGATGAGCTGTTGTATCCAAGCTCCTTTAACACAACAGACACTTCACCTTTTAAATCACCAGAAATAAGACGACATTAGAACAAGCGATACGTCACATTTATTTACGCTAGTTATTAATAAGACGTTACTGTGTGCACACCTTATTATGAGGATCAGCTCAAAATGTTCCCAGACAGGAAGGTTCCCAACGTCACCACATATGTCACGGGTGTCAAACTCTGGCCCGCGGGCCAAACTTGGCGAGGCAATATCGAATTACTATTAGAGCTGGCCCGCCGGTTATTCCAGCGCATTCACCGCTAATACTACAAATCCCATAATGCTCTGCTGTTCTGTCAATCAGGACAGGAGTCAGTCATCTCCTCTGTGTCAGTAGCGATCCGTAAAGCCCCGCCTCCCTCCCACACTGTCACGTTCCCAAAACGGGCGATATGAAAGTATATTTGTTTACCTGTTTGTCTTGTTTGTGGAGCCCACGTGTCTGTAACTAAGGAGCACAACACGAGAAGACACTATGAGACGAAACACCAGGACGAGTACAAGGACCTGGACGTGACTCAAAGGAGCCAGAGAGTAGGAGATGAAAAGAAGTTTGGTTTCACAGCAGAATAAGTTGAAAAAGCCACATCACAAAGGGAGGCTGCTGTAAAGGCTCCTTATAGAGATCAGAATCAGCCCGGCCCTTTAATGACGGACAGTTTGTAAAGTGCATTATGAGTGAACCCAGAGAGAAAAAGCCTTTTCAAACGTGAGCAGGAACACGGGAGCTGAGCGCACATGTGATCTGTACGAGCAGCTGATGGAAAAGGGAAAAGACGTCGTTCCTTCCTCCCTTTGCTGTGGACGAGAGCACGACAAGTCTGATGCTGTCCGTGTTCATCCGCCGGGTCGACTCAAACCCGTGTGTCACGGAAGAGCTTTTGGGATTTACATCCACGCACGGCACAACCACTGGGAAGGAAACCTTTGAGGAGGTTTGAAATGTGTACCTGGAATAAAGCTGCCGGGGGATTAACCACAGATAGAAAGAAGGGACTGGTCTCCTGATGAGACAACATGTCCAAAGGGCTCAGAGTGTGATTGTTATCAGACACGTTGGTTCTTCAGGTGATTCCGTGTTGCCGAATAACAGATGAGCTCCGCGTGGTTCACAAAGGCTCTTCTACTTGATGTTAGTGGTGATGTTTGGGCCGGTTAGGCAGCAGCGTTTGTTTAATTCAACCCTTTCTGAACAGAGTTCTGCAGCACACGTCACCGTCAGGCTGAGCGCTTATAAGCAGCTGCTTGGTTTGGCCACGTGGGGGCGCTGTGGCCCACAGAGCCACCGGTTAGTTCTGTGACGTCACATAAGTGCGTTTTAAGTGTTTAAAAGACACTAGAACACAACACACTGAACTAAACCAGAGACGTGTGTGGGACAACGTCCTGTAAGAGGACAACGAGGGAACTCGTGTTGATGTCCAGCAAGGGGACGTTGTCCCTCCAGATGTTAGTCCATCGTGTCCAGAGGCGCTGACGTTCTCAGTGAACTACAAGCAGGAAGTGAACTAATCCCACATGTGCTGCTGCTCGATGACTGAACCCGTTGTTGTGAACAAGAAGAGGCTCTTTAGTCACCAAAGAACAACAGTTACTTCATTATCGTGGCTCCACTGACCTGTGATTGACAGGTGACATCACGTCACTACCTGAGTTAAGACAATGACGTCACTACAAGGCTCACCGCTACTTGAGCTTCTCTGCATGGCCTCAGCGCGCTGCATCGTGCCGCCTTCATTCACGTGTCATTCAACATGATTGACAGCTGTATGAACAGCAGCTGAGGGGCGCGGAGACGTTCCTGCAGCAGGAAGAACGGAGAGAACTCAGAGCACCAGTAAAGGTCTTCAGGGAGCCCCGGTGGTGGAGCTCAGTGGTTCCATTAGCGCCTCGGTCCAGGGGAAGCTTCAGGAGAACGGCTGGTCATGGACGGGTAATAAGCAGCAACAGAAACATACGAGAAGACTGTCCACAGCTGCATCATGAGGGACCTCTGTCCTCGTGTCCCCTGTTGACTGGACGACACGTGGAAGCAGCTGAAGGTCCTGATCTCCACGCTGCTTGTATTAACCTCCCAACGTGGGGCCCTTTCTCAACGATGGGACGCAGAGGACGGACTTGCGTTCTGGGGAGAACAGACTCGGGGGTCCTGACTCACGGGGACAACAGAGGACGCTCATTTCATGGGACAGCAGCTGCTTTGATGACGTCAGCTGCTCTGAAACATTTGAATACGCTTCTTGACTGTCGGGTGTTTAACTATCACGCTTTTTTTTGCTTCTCATTTCAAATAGAAACGCTGTGTGTGACGGAGCAGCAGAGGAAACTAATTCACAGTAAATATAAATATCAGACATGAAAGTGTCTCAATGGAGCAGATCAGAGTTGTTGGAGCCTCGAGGGGCGACGAGCAAAGAGGAAAAGGGCGGCGTTTACCCTGAACACCCGTCCACAGCAGCACAGAGAGAACGGCCCCCCCTCACCCACTGAGGGACACCGTGCACATCAGGAGCCCAACGACACGACCAACGTCCAACAAACAGGCGTTTAAAAAGGGCGGCAGTGCTACTTTCTGCACGGACGCTTCAGCTTCACCATTGGTGAGATGCTCTGTGTTTCAGTGTGTGTGTGTTACTCAGCTTCATTGTGTTCTATTTGTAGCCGTTTACCTGCTTCATCTTCCTCCGTCTGGATGTAGCGTGTCCTTCAAGACAAACACACAAAGTGAAACTATGTCTTTGTGATGACGGCTTTAAAGCAACATTTAGTGGCTTCAATGAAACGTCTCACTGTCTCTTGACTGTAGAACACGAGACATAATCTACACGTCCACAAGGAGACACGTCCTGGCTCGACTGCTTTCTGTCCCAACATGTTTTACTGCTCATCAGTAGCTGAAACATGCCTCTAAAACAGCTCATAGGATGTTTAGATCAGACGGTTTGATTGTCAACGTGTCACTGGCAGTGATTGACAGCTGTGTTGGAGACTCCAGCCTCTGATTGGTGGCTTTCCTTTGGGCGCAGTGAAACGTGCCAAAGGCCATTAGGAGCACTAAGCGCAGGCCGAGCATCCTGATCACCATCACTTTTGCCTTGTTGACAAGTCGTCTTTTCCTCCTGCAGGAAATCCATATGGAGTGTGTTGGAATGAGTGCGAGCTCCAGTTTTGACAGGAGACGCTCCAACGTTTGAGGCCGGAGGACATGCTGTGGAGAACCATGATGTCCACTTTAGGAAAAAGATATTCATTGACTGCTGTAAAACGTCTCTCTAGCGTGTTGTGGGGGATATCAGCTTATAAAAACAACAACATGTGAAGATAGTTCTTTGAATCTTGTGTCAAATCAAAACTGAATCATTTTGACTGCAAACCCTTGATGCTGCTTTTAATATTACATGTATTTGTAAAGAAAGTTTAATTCAGTAGATATTTAGCTAACTTTTAAATATTTTCCTATGATGAGTTTATTCAGTTATGACATCATAGCATTATTATTATTATTATCTCATCAGAACTTTGATTGGACTCTGCAGTGTTTTTTAAAGGTTGTTAACAGAAAACGCTGATACCAGCTATCTAATGGCAGCTAATGTGCTACTCAGCTAACGGTGATTTACAGCAATGACTCATAGTGAAAGTAAAACGGAAGTGACATAGATCTCACCTGAGGGGTTTCCACAGCCATTTGTGAAGAAGACAGAGAGGGACATTGTCTGTCTTCATGTACCACTTGCACACCTCAGGTACCGTTAATCCGATCCGTTCATCCTGCTCCATCAGTTCTGGGGATTCACAACGGTCAACAGGGACGAAATCCAGCCAATCCAAGGACGAAAAGTGGAACCAATCAGACGTGGAGATCCCGGTGACTGGCTCCGCCCCTTTACTGTCAATAACAACACCTTCGAGCGCGAGCAGAGATTAACCTCGCGAGCGAGGAAGTTCACGTCCACGATGTTTGATTCACACGCATCAACCGGATTTGCCGCCAAACTCTTTGTCTTGTAGCTCTGGTTTTGCTGAAGCATCAACCAGAAGAGAAAAGGGGCGTGTCTAGAGGAAGCAGGTGAGGAGGCGTGGCCGTTCATCCTGCTCCATTCCTACACAGCTGATCCACATTCCATGATCCACCCCTGCAGTATTTAGAGCCGGGCTGTTCACCTCTCCAGTGGCACCTTGTTAATACTCCTACGTGGTAACGTGGCTCAGTAGCTCTGCTCGTGTTGTCCAGCAAACTCCTGTTCTGTAGTTCTTTCTGTGTGACTTCAGTTCCTCTGATTCTACTGTTTACTGAAAACTATTGTTTTCAGGTTTGACTTGTGTCCTTGTTTGTGTATTTCAATTCTCTGTACATTAACAAGAAGTGGAACAAACACTTATCTATGTCTTTCTGCACCTTTGTGCATCATATACATACTAATATATACAAACAATACACATATATATATATATATATATATATATATATATATATATATATATATATATATATATATATATATACAAACCTTTACCCGAAGTACAGAAAGCACAAGACCCACCAGAGAGTCACCAAATAGCGCTTAACTACTACCGGACTAGGAGAACACCAAAATAGCCGAGGCTACAATTAGCGTAAACAAAACGCTAATCCTCTCCTCGCCTCCTCTGTTTGTGCTTCCTTTCCTCTTGGTCTTTCCTCATTGCTCGAGTCACGCTGACACGCTGCCCGGAGCTTTCGGGCCTTTCGTATCGGGCGAGCAATGGCGCTCTGACGCCGGTGTCAAGTCTCTGACGGCGTCGGACCCTCTTCTTTGGGATGCGCCCTTTGGATGAGGACGTTTTGTCCCAAGAGCTTTCATCGTCATCTACACACGAGGAACAACAGAAGGGAACATTTGTAGTGAACTAAAGCCACCGGCTGCGTTAAATGGTCTTATTTCATCCTTTCACGGCTCAGACACAAAAGACACCGTAAGAAAAAGGTCCCAACAGCGTGAATCAGAGGTTTATCTCCAGGTACCCACTTCTCCACCTGACAAGTCCAGTAAACCACCAACACCAGTTAATGCAGACGTCTGTCTGGATTCCCCACTTACCTCGAGTCCTTTTAGGGCCACAGAGTCATTGTGGCCTTTTCTCAATGTTCGGCCACTGCAAAAAACCTGTGTGCAGTTCCAAGGCTGCTAACTACCTGACCCGCGAGTGTTCTTAAGCTGTGGAGAACGGAACATGGACATGGAAGTTAGAACACGGAAGGTGGAACGTGGAGAGTCAGTGAGGCCTTCTGGAATATGCAAATGACCATTCAGAGTGAGTTATTTTATGGAGAGGTATAACTTTATTTGCATTGCTCTAAAAAATATGGTTGTACGTTTCATTTGTTTTTAGCTGATGGAGCCATCTGCTTACTTGAATTAGGTTTTTGTTTCTTTATTTGAAAAAACATAGATGGAGGAGCCACAAAATTCAACATGGACCATTTTGTTGGGGCATGAACGTCTTTTTTTACATTTCCAAAGTCCTCATATTATCTGTCAAAGGTCACAGCAGCTATTTATTATATAGCTGCTGTGACCTTTTTACAACTGACAAGTAATTCTGTTTACGTGTTTGTTGTATTTATGTTTAACACTAATAATCTATATGTTTCTATATGTTCATATATTACTCAGTTGGTGATGGGGGAAGGCAGAGGCAGCACCCAGACGCAGAGCTTGACAACAAAAAGACTTTAATAGTCAAAATTAGTGACGTTACCAGATGTGCCGACGCCTCGCGCGTGTCGAGTAACTGAGGGGGCGTGTCCTCGCAGCGCGTACCGAGGCTCGCTTCATTTAGGGGAGGAGCCATAAATGATGGCGTCCGAAGCCTCGCTGCCCGGCGGGACCACGTGACGCTTCGGGAAGGGCTTCAGATTTACTTCCATGTATAAACCCCTCAGGCTCCATTCAAGATGTGGGTTGTACAAATACTATAATAGTATAATACTATACTATACTATATAATACTATATAATAGTACAAATACTTTGGTACTGTACTCAAGTAGAAATGTTGGGTATCTATACTTTACTGCAGTATTTCTTTTTCAGACCACTTTTTACTTTTACTCTTTACACTTTCACGCAAATATCTGTACTTTCTACTCCTCACATTTTAAAAACAGCCTCGTTACTTCCGGCTTGTCGCAGTTCAACAACACAAAGACAAAAAAACGAGATAAATCCAGATAAACGTCGCTATGCGGACAGTGAGTGTGATTGTGGTTGGATGAGAATATAAACATTTAGCATCCAGACACCCGGTTGGTTTTCTCCTCCTCCTCTTCCTCCTCCTCTTCCTCACGCAGAGTCCATGTAACGTTAGATGAGCATCTTCATGACCGTGGGTTTGTCCTAAATGTTTGATTGAGAGTCCGGCACAACACAGCGACTTGCAAGCAGCGTATTAAATAAAGTGACGTGTGTCTTAATGCGGCTTTGGAAATGAACACAAAGGGATTCTGTATTTGCTCGTGAAGCCTGAACATTCTGCTTATGTTGTAAAGTTGTAAATACAGTCAAGAAGAGTGCTTTGCAAAGGCGTCTGTTCTCTAATCTCTGTGCTGCTGAGGGAGAAGAACACACTGGGCTACTGGACCATTCTGAGGGGCGACGGCTTTCACGGGGAACTACGCAAATCTATTGGGGAGTTTTTACTTTTCCATAAGCGCACAGAGCTGGCTGCACTTTTCACTGACAATGTGTCACCAAACTTTCATATCTTGCTGACGTTTTCGCTGAGTTGAACCAACTAAACAGTTCCATGCAAGGTGGCAACACACACGGCATCAGCTGTGTGACAGAATGGAAGGCTTTCTCATCGGGGAGGGAATATCTTCCATGTTTCTGTCAGTGGATGAGCTGGGGGATTCTGCTGTGCTCTCGCCTCCCGCAACACGCGCAATTCTTGTGGAGGCGCTGGAAAGACAATGTGGGAAGTACTTTTCTGAGGCTGACTCCCGGCGCAGGGACAAGGCTTGGAGACAGTTTCCATCCAGAGACAACGCAGCAGACGGCACACGCCTGACAGTGACAGAGGAGGATCAGCTCATCCAACTATCCACTGACCGTACGTTCAGAAACATTTACCAAACCAAACCACACAGTTCTGGATCTCTGGCCACAAAGACTTTCCACAACCAAAAGCAATGATGAGCCTTTTGCCCTTTGCAACAACTTATCTTTGCGAAAGTGGATTTTCCTCCCTCACCTACCTGACAAACCAATCCAGGTCGAGGCTGCAGCCTGAGGCTGATACGACCCTCTGCCTGACAACGTGCATCCGTCCCAGGTTACATAAGTCGTGTGCTACACATCAGGGTCAGACAGCTCACTGATGTGGGAGTATGTGTGCCATCCACCGATGCTCGAGGATTCACTGTCCCTTCTTTATGTGAGTTAAAATAACAACAGAAATCTGTGAAATATCGTAATAAGTTGTTATTAATATTTAGCTCAGAGTTGTTTGCAAGATGTCTGTTTTTAAATGGCAGCGGCACGGCCACCCTGTACCTTTCATGTTAAATGTTAAGTTCAATTCAATGTTAAATAAAAATCTTAATGAACATATTAAGCTGTGTATTATTTGAATAGCTTAGTATTAGATGCACAATAACAGGCTATGTTTATATGGCACTAGGCCCAGTATATAATAATCAACAACAACAAGTCAAGAGTCAGAATCTCCCGCAGTGGAGGGAGGAGAAAAGCTGGAAGGAGAAGGCGTCCAATCACAGATGAATACTGGCGAGGCGCAGTAGAAGGAAACAAAGGGCCCCTTGCAGCAGACTCATAACACACTGTGTGATACGCGGCGTAACGCAGTGTGTGTTCATCTGCAGCTACACTTTGGGCTCCGACGTCTTGGTCCAGGGTAACGGATCAGACTCAAGAGCTTTTGTGGGAAGAAATGCGTAAATATGAGCCGTCATTGGCGGACTATGAGGACGGCGGATGGCCTCTGATTCATGGAGGGAGATCTCCACAAACGAGGGAACAAAGTCGTGGAGGAAAATACGGGACAAATGTGTCCTTGATGAAAAGCAGCAGTGTGGATGCACGGGGCAATAAAGTCTATGATCAATAAATAAAGCCACCAGCGACTTCCACACACAAAGACGTGACTCTCCAGGTCGTCTTCAACAGAACACGTGACTCCACCTGTTGTTCTGGAGGTGAATCGCTCTGCAACACACGCAGGACTTTACAACCAGGAAGTGAAACCAGCGCGTCGACGCAGACGCAGAAACACGCGGCGGCCTTTAGCCTGGGGGGGAACAACTGTTCAGGCTGTTCACGCTCTCTTGGAGCGGTTTAGGTTTGTTTCAAGCGTATTTCTTCCACTGGTGGATGTGAGACAGACATAGTTTGATTGTAGCGCATAAGTGTGTTAGTGGTTGAGTGGACTTGTTGGGGGGCTTGTTTTCCTAAAGTGTGCGTTTCTTTGCAGCCGATCAGCTGTCGCTGGTCGGCATGCTGAACGCCACTATGGAACTGACCCGCCTGACGAGGAAACACGGCGTCAGGATCGCACCGGGTTCTTCGTGCTCGGTGGAGGAATGTGGCTTGGCCGTGGGGAGAGTGGTCGGCCACGGCAGCGTGAAATCCGCCGCCCGCATGAATAACGCGGTGGTGATTTTTCTAGGGAGCGTTGAGAAAGCCAACGTGGTGGTAGAGGAGGGGATCGTGGTGGACGACACGCTGGTGCCCGTCCTTCCTCTCACCACACCAGCCACCAGAGTCACGCTGTCTAACGTTCCTCCTTCCGTCTATCAGAGACGAGGCGCTGATTAAGGAGCTGGAGAGGCACGGAAAGATTATGTCTCAGATCAGGAAAGTGCCTTCGGGGTGCAGATCCCCTCTCCTGAGGCACGTGGTGTCACACAGGAGAACACTTCTCATGATATTAAATGACAGAGACAAGGATCTCAACTTGGTTTTCAGGATTAGAGTGGAGGGTTTTGACTACGTAGTGTTTGCGACCTCGGAAAACACCAAATGTTTTAGCTGTGGGGAGGAGGGACATCTCAGCAGGAAATGTCCAGCAAAGACCTCTTCTGTCCAGAACATTAGGGGAGGGGACGATGGGAGGGAAGGACGGGAGGGGGATGGCAAAGCGCAGCAGGGAAGTAGGGACAAGACCGGAGGGGTCCAGCAGGTTAGTCAGGAGGGGGCGGAGGTGACAGGCGAAGCCCGGGAGGAGGGTGAGGAGGGGACAGGTGAGGTTGAGCGGGGGGGTGGGAGGGCGAGGAGGGGACAGGTGAGGTTGAGCAGGGGGGTAGGGAGGGTGAGGAGGGACAGGTGAGGTTGAGCTGGGGGGGTAGGGAGGGTGAGGAGGGGACAGGTGAGGTTGAGCGGGGGGGGGTAGGGAGGGTGAGGAGGGGACAGGTGAGGTTGAGCGGGGGGGTAGGGAGGGTGAGGAGGGACAGGTGAGGTTGAGCGGGGGGGTAGGGAGGGTGAGGAGGGGACAGGTGAGGTTGAGCGGGGGGGTAGGGAGGGTGAGGAGGGACAGGTGAGGTTGAGCGGGGGGGGGGGTAGGGAGGGTGAGGAGGGGACAGGTGAGGTTGAGCGGGGGGGTAGGGAGGGTGAGGAGGGACAGGTGAGGTTGAGCGGGGGGGTAGGGAGGGTGAGGAGGGACAGGTGAGGTTGAGCGGGGGGGTAGGGAGGGTGAGGAGGGACAGGTGAGGTTGAGCTGGGGGGTAGGGAGGGTGAGGAGGGGACAGGTGAGGTTGAGCGGGGGGGTAGGGAGGGTGAGGAGGGGACCGGTGAGGTTGAGCGGGGGGGTAGGGAGGGTGAGGAGGGGACAGGTGAGGTTGAGCGGGGGGGTAGGGAGGGTGAGGAGGGACAGGTGAGGTTGAGCGGGGGGGTAGGGAGGGTGAGGAGGGACAGGTGATGTTGAGCGGGGGGGTAGGGAGGGTGAGGAGGGACAGGTGAGGTTGAGCGGGGGGGTAGGGAGGGTGAGGAGGGACAGGTGAGGTTGAGCTGGGGGGTAGGGAGGGTGAGGAGGGACAGGTGAGGTTGAGCAGGGGGGTAGGGAGGGTGAGGAGGGGACAGGTGAGGTTGAGCGGGGGGGTAGGGAGGGTGAGGAGGGACAGGTGAGGTTGAGCAGGGGGGTAGGGAGGGTGAGGAGGGGACAGGTGAGGTTGAGCGGGGGGGTAGGGAGGGTGAGGAGGGGACTGGTGAGGTTGAGCAGGGGGGTAGGGAGGGTGAGGAGGGGACAGGTGAGGTTGAGCGGGGGGGTAGGGAGGGTGAGGAGGGACAGGTGAGGTTGAGCGGGGGGGTAGGGAGGGTGAGGAGGGACAGGTGAGGTTGAGCGGGGGGGTAGGGAGGGTGAGGAGGGGACAGGTGAGGTTGAGCAGGGGGGTAGGGAGGGTGAGGAGGGGACCGGTGAGGTTGAGCGGGGGGGTAAGGAGGGTGAAGAGGGGACCGGTGAGGTTGAGCGGGGGGGTAGGGAGGGTGAGGAGGGACCGGTGAGGTTGAGCGGGGGGGTAGGGAGGCTGAGGAGGGGACAGGTGAGGTTGAGCAGGGGGGTAGGGAGGGTGAGGAGGGGACCGGTGAGGTTGAGCGGGGGGGTAGGGAGGGTGAGGAGGGACCGGTGAGGTTGAGCGGGGGGGTAGGGAGGGTGAGGAGGGGACAGGTGAGGTTGAGCGGGGGGGTAGGGAGGGTGAGGAGGGACAGGTGAGGACCACTACTAGACGGAGCACAGGAGAAGCTGGACCTGCACGCTGCAAAAGGGAAGGCAATCTATGCGCGGTGTGTTAAAGTATTGAAGTGGAGGAAGCTGAATGGGAGAGCAGACACATGTGGAGAAAAGAGCTGTATAAACACTGGCAGCAAAGTGGGATGGAAGGTTTTATACAAACCTCCGATCAAAAAGAGAACTGGTGACTTACAATGGAGGATTTTACACGGCGCGATTGCTGTAAACGCTTTTATTTCTGTTATCAACCCAGATGTAGCCAGACACTGTCTTTTTTGTGGCGAAGTAGAGACTGTTTTTCACTGTTTTTATTATTGCAAGAGGCTCTACTCCCTCTTCAATGCACTGCAGAATGTTTTTAACCGTTTTGAGGAAAGATGGTCTCAGAACACCTTCATAGTAGGTGTCAGCTACAATAAAAAACACGCCACAAAATGGAAGCTGCTCAACTTCATAGTAGGAGCAGCTAGCAGGAAGAACAGAGTAGAGGGCAGGGCCGGACAAGAGGCACTCCCGGCCTTCGTGTCCCTGGTCAAGGCCAGAGTCTGGGTCCATTTCAGGTTTTTCAAAAGTATGAACAACGTAGATGAGTTCATTGGAAAGTGGTGCTTCAAGGAGGCCATCTGCTGTGTTAGTGGAGATGACCTAATCTTTAGGCCACCTTTCTAGCTCCTTTTGAGGAGACATCGCTTTGTTTGGTTGTGTTTTATGGTCATGGAAAATGGTCAATGTTTTATGTGTCCTTGATTTTATATAAATAAAGGTTTTTCAAAAATCAAAAAAATCTCTCTCTCTGTCTCTGAGTGATGGAGTGTCGAGCGTGGAGCTGAGAACGATACCGTTTTTTCCGTGTTCTACAAGTCAATGTGGGGAACGTAGAGAGTTTGTGTGGACTTGTTTTTTAGAGCTTGGTGTTTTGCAGCCGATCGGCTGGCGCTGGTTGGCGTGCTCAACGCCGCCATGGACCTGACCCCACTGGGAAGGGGATGTGGTTGAGGAGGTGGGGGCTGTGGGGACGGATGCGGCCCGGGTGAATGCTGAAGGGCCAGTAGAGGCGGGCAGTGGGGGGGACATGGACTTTGTGCGTTTTGTGGAAATCGTCTGTGTTCACACCCGTTAGAACGTTGATTGACTTCATATTCAACAACATCGTCAATAAATACACGTCTTATGGAAGTAAAAAGTCAAATAAAGCCATCTGCAGTGATCATACAGGTATACATACATGTACATCAGGACCATCATTTTGGATTGTTGAGAAGTAACATTGTTTCTAAGAAGAAAGAAGAGGTTCCATTCAGCAACGCAACGTAAACACCACAGTTACTGCATTCAACCAGCTGAGCCCAAAAGGAGAAGGTTTCCTCATCT
The DNA here is from genome assembly GCF_964276395.1 of Gasterosteus aculeatus. Taxonomy (NCBI): domain Eukaryota; kingdom Metazoa; phylum Chordata; class Actinopteri; order Perciformes; family Gasterosteidae; genus Gasterosteus; species Gasterosteus aculeatus. The sequence goes on along the minus strand of NC_135708.1, from coordinate 1,154,420 downwards.
GCTTGGACTTTAGCTTCTAAGTCAGGGACGGGCAACTTAAATGATGGAGGGGGACACAATTTTTCATCAACGCTACCAGGGGGCCACATAGCACAGTGCACTTCCTAACCAGATTTATAACAATAATCAATAAATGTGTATATGTCTGTATGTTTATTGAACCAACATAATCACAGCATCTTAATATATTTCATGCTCAAATGCATAACAGATCTTCTTAAACAACAAAAAATTTGAAGCAAACAAATAAATAACCAGATTCTTTTTCAGTGCAAAGTGCTGTCATTCATAAAAATGCCAAATCCCTGCATACCTGCTCTACCTCCCCCCTAGCATGACTGGTTCTCCTTTAATGAGAAGCTTGTGGCTTTGCCTGTTGGCGCACAATAGAGTGGATATCAATGTCAATCTTCTCATCAGATAAAAAAAAAGAATCATCCGTGAGCCTGTTTCTCTTTCGACTTGAAAAAACTGCTCTCACGAATGGATGTGCTCCCAAACATACTGGTCATTGAGAGAGCAAAATCTCGGAGGAGTGGGAAGCGGCGTTCAGTCAGCAGACTCCAAAACGGAATTCCCTTCTCATTGCGCCTCGCCTGAAAAAACGGATCAGACTGCAGGTCGCAAAGTTCAAGCTGCAATTCGGAAGGTTGCTCGCTGAGCAGCGGAGAGGGGGTCCACGAAGAGCGCCATCTGTGGCTGCATTGCGTCGTCGTGGCGCTGGGGTTAGAGAAGGTGTGCTGGGAAGCACAAGGTTGGTGGTTCGAGTCCAGGCTGCCCCATGTTCCATGTCGAAGTGTCCCTGAGCAAGACACCCGACCCCTAATTGCTCCCTGGACAAAAATGTGGTTTATGTAAGTCGCTTTGGATGAAAGCGTCTGCTAAATGTAATGTGATCTGTTCAGGTCATTGAGGTGTGCAGTAATGCCAGTAAGGAATGTCGCACAGAAACGCCGGCTCTTTGAGTTTCCTGCAGTAAGCACTCATATCACCACGCTGTCTTCCAAAAACACTGGAATTTTGGAGCGCAGTGCAGAAAATCGCTCAAGACACTTCCCCCCGACTCATCCATCGGACCTCGGTGTGCATTTGTAAATCCACACCATAAGTCACCAAATCCGTAACATGGTTAAAGTTCAGTGTCTTGGCGCAGAGGGCCTCCTGTAGGAATAAATAAAGTAACCGTTAAAATGTCCCTATGTTTGTCCTGCATGTCACCCAAAATCAATAGGACTACTCCCTCCCCTGGTGTAGGATACAGGGCATTATAGGGCAGTTCACTCCGCTTTGTTGAAGGAGCCCTGCGAATCCGGTGCGTCTCCCCTGCATCGCTGGTGCGCCGTCCGTAACAACAGCCGATAGTTTGTCCAAGCCACGTTAATGCAACACTACTAACGGCGTAGAATATATCCGTGCCCTTGGTGGTATCGTGCAAAGACACCGTCTTTAGTAACTCCTCGTGCACTTCAACCGAACGGTCAACGGTCCTTGTGAAAATCAGCAGCTGGCTGACGGCCATCACATCTGTACTTTCATCCAAGGCCAGGGAGAAGTACTTGCAGTCATAACCTGTTTCATCTTCCCCTCGACATGATCATTAATGTCAAAAATTCTATGAGTCACTGTGCGACGAGACAAAGAGACCGTATCAACATTTTTAACCAGGTTAGTGTCACCAAACGCTCTGGCCGTTTCCACGGCACATCTCTTCACAATCTCGCCATCGGACAAGGGCTTCTTTGCTTTAGCGCGCGCAAGCGCAACAGCATTCGGCGCCGTGAGTGCAGCCTCCTGTGTGGTTGTGGCTCTGGTAAAAGAAAATTCTGTTGTTTGTGTACTTTTGATTTGAGGTCGGCAATGAGAGCAGCCCTGGCAGCTTCAGTATACTTCTCGTATTTAACCTTGTGCAAGGTGTTGTAGTGGCAACTTAGGTTGAAATCTTTCATGGCTGATAACGTCTCCAAGCAAACTAGGCACATGGGTTTGCCTTTAAATTCAGTGAACAGATGATCCACTTCCCATTTCACCTGAAAGACACAATTTTCTTGATCGAGTTTTCTCTTTGCGTTGCTTTTCGCCGTGGCTTGACCTCTCTTCCTCGCTGATGGAGAAGACCCGGTGGAAGCACGTAGGAAGCTGCGTCTGCATAGCAAGCGCCATCTAGCGGTGGACTCTGATATTACAACTAAAAAGTGATCGGGCGCTGTAGAGGACACACTTATAATTTTCAGAAATTAATCTAGGGGCCACTACGAATGAGGGCGAGGGCCCCCAGTTGCCCATCCCTGTTCCAAGTGACTGTGAGATGGTAAGTTGGATGTTTCTTTTAAAACAGCAGCAATAAATGCTCTGAATCCCTGATGTTCGGCTCAGCGCAGCCGAGGAGACGAGTTGGGAGAGACAAGTTGAGAATGCAGCTTAGTTGTGTGGAGCATCACATGTGGAGGAGACAGAACTACATTCCAGATGTTCTATGATGATGACGGCTCAATTGTTTTCACCTTGTTCTCCCGTCCTAAAGGGGCCAAAAAAACAGACTCAAAAACAGACACAAAAACAACAAATGATCATAACACAATGAAAAGATATTTAAATCCATATGAAAGTGTTTTATTTCTTATCTACAGTGAGAATTGTATTGCTCGTGTGTGTCTCACATTGCATATTGAAATGGTCCATCAATCGTTGGCTTCTAATCACACAGCTTTGTAAACTCTCTGGAGACTCTCCAATGAGGAGGAGGGACAGCGTTTGGATTTGTCTCCACAGGGCTTTGCATCCACAGCCCAGAGCTGAATGAAGAAACAATGGTGGCGTCCCGTGGAGCCACAGGGGAATTCTGATAGCAAAATACTTCATTAGCAAAAAGTGGTGTGTGATGTCTGACTACTGGTGAATATGGTTTATTACCAGAAGAACTGGTGTCACCATGACGACATCGACCACAAAAATACCTCAATGAGAGAAAAGGCAGACGGGCTGAAACGTTGAGCCAGTGGATAAAGGCCTTACTCTCTACTGGCCAGCAGGGGGCGACTCCTCTGGAGAAAACGACTACTTTTCAGTGGCAGCTTCACTGAGTTACAGACTTTAATACTCACACGAAGCAAGAATACACTTTAGCAGCACACACACAGCGCAAAGGAGAGGCCATCGTATAACACGCTACAGGGAGTCTACATGCTGCAGGAATGCATGATGGGCTTTGAAGACGCATCTCCGGGGAAACAAGTGGACTACTTGGCAGACTCCAAGACCACGTGAGGAACATGCAGCGGCCCGTGGATTGGAACTGGCAGTCAGATGCTCTCAGAGAAGTGGCTTCAGGAAGCAGCAGCTGAGCTCAACGTGCAGATATTGAAGGCTGGACCATATCTTCTCCATCAGATGGGTCTCCAGGAGCCAGAATACTGTAAACGCTGGATGAAGAGATTTCCCTGGTCTGGAACTTCACCAGCTGCAGAGAAGAGACACCACACTTGGTCCAACGAAGCGCTTATGTTGGACAGCCAGGTACAGCGCTGGTTGGACATTGATGAAGGAGGCTGAACAGCGTCTCACGGGTCTTTTCAAAGATGTGGAGCTGACTCGCTGTTCTGCAAACAAAGCATCTACTGGAGTCAAACTGGGTCCAAAGGCTGAAGGTTCTGGAGCAGCGTTTTAGGCCCAGAGAGCCTTTACTTTGTATGAAGAAGTACAGCGCCTGGATAGACTCAGCTTTGTGTAGCAGGCCAGAGGTTGTGTGGTTGTGTAGTCATTGTGTACAGCGGTTTGATGGCCTTTTATCGTATGCTTCACATGTCCTGTTGTGTTTACGGCCTATTTAGGACTGGAGCACTATAGAGGCTCGCCATGCGGCGCTCTCCAATGCGCTGAGGGCTGGATCGAGGCTCATAGACCAGAATCCTTTTGGGGTTCTTTGTTGTTGGACAGCAGCAAAAACAAGCTAACGTCAGCTAATGACGTGACAAAGTGTTGCTGACTTTAGAAGGAAAAATCTCTCCAGATGTCACACGAGCCGTCCTGTGAGGACACTTGGACCCAAACGCCACCAGCAGAGCAGCAGGTGAGGTGAGAAGGAGTCCTCAGGGGGGCACAGGGGGGTTGGGGCTTGGCACAGGGAGACCCGTGTAATGAGCTGGCTGGGGGACTTGGCAGACCGGAGAGGCTGGATGAGCAGGCAGGTGATCCTGGAGACCAGGAGAACAGGACTCAGGGACTGCTGGCAGGAGACAGACTGTCTGATTGGATGGACGATAAGCCGATAGACGAGCGCCTTAAGCCTCCACACAGATGGACAAGGAATGGGGCGAGAGTCTAATTACCGGGTTAGAGAGAGAGACAGAGAGGGGGCTCACACATACACACTCACAGAAAAGTAACACATGGAGCTGGAAATGGGAGGAGGACGAGGAGGACGAGGAGGTAACGGTGGGTGGAGGCAGTGAGTGAGTGGAGGAGACGGGGTTGGACTGAAAGGGAACAGTAAATAAGGTGAGGGGTTGGAGTGACTTGGAGGCTGGGGACACATCAGGGGCCGACAAGCGCAGCCCTCCCAGGAGGATGTGAGTGTGGGTTCCTCATGTCCTCCCCCTCGTGGTGAAGACCCCCTGGACAGAATATAGAGTCCACGTCCCACCTGCAGCATTTATGTGAATAAAGAGCAGCGCTTCCTGAACGCTGGCTTCCTTGTGCTTCATAGAGGCCTCCAAAGCAGGATGGGAACCAGAGCCTCCAGTTTCCGTCGTCTATGTATACATCTTGAAGAGCACGTATCCGCCCTAGTATTTCCAAAAAACCCTCAATATGCGTCAAAATCGTATCTGCAGAAAACCCACGTTGATCGATTTGATCTGCTAATGCTAGCATGCTAACTCGGAGTCCACCGATGTCTTCCATTATGTCAACACTCACGTCCCTCAGCCAGCCTTCTTTTGCACACGGCTCTGTTGTCTGTTCTGAATGTTAGATGTAGCCACGCCCCCTGATTTGCATATAAGAACGTGAAATTAAAAACGGCATTATGAAATAAAAGTACCATGAAATAATTAAATGTGTTTAATATTTATGTATTTATTGCCTCATTTATTTATTTCATGATGTATTTCAAATGAATATTTCATGTATTTATGTATTTATTCATTTATTTAATTTAGACTAAAACGGCATTCCATAACAATAACCATGTTATTAAGAGATGGAAAGTTAAAGCCGTTCCTCTTTCTGTCCACGCTGCACAACGCGTGTTTTATTGCATTTAGTGGCAACGCTGCTGCTGTTTGTCTTTTATTTTGGCGGGAAATCCCATTTAACACTTTCAATACTCCACTTTGTGAGGAGATAAACTCCACCCTGTTATCAAATGTGTGCTTGTGCTTTGTGTGTTTTTGTTGGTGACTTAAGTGTGATATTTGGTGCAGAGTGAAAGCTTCAAGTTGCACCTGAAGTAGCGAGCTCAGTAGTTTGTGTTGTTGTGAGACGGCTCTGCGTGAAGGTTAATAAGGTTAATAAAGCAACTTATTCATTACTCATTTCTTTATTTACTCACTTCCTTCTTCAACATGCTGCACCACCAATGTTTCCTCTGTGCTATTGACACAGCAACAGGGCTGTAGAATAAATACAGATATTATGGAGGAAATAGTACAAAAGTCAATAGTACAGCATCTTTAAAAAGGATCAGAGTATTTCATGTCAAAAGAAATAATACAGCGTGTTGAAAGCATCTTTATTTGATGGCCTGTTTAAACATGTACAGTTGTTTCCAATAAAAGTCATTTATTAACATTAGAGCCAAACAATTCTATTTCTGTTAAAGTAACACATGGAGTAAATGTTGTAAATGACATTATAGTGAATAAAAACACAAGTAACGCAGATTCAATATTTCCTTGAGAGGTTTGCTGAACCATTAAAAAGCTTCTTGTTCAAAACAAACCTGATTATGTGAAATTAGATTTGATTTCACTCAACAGATTTAGAAAGATTTGAAGTTAAAATGGGCTCAAAAAGAATTACACATTCATATTTTCCTTCTTCACCTTGTTTTTATTATTGCTGATGAAGCGCACACACACATAAGGACACATTTGTCTCATATGGGGGGACAGATGAGAGAGCGTCTTATAAAATGTCTTCTTGAACACATAAAGATGAAGATTAAAGCCTAATTAGGAGCCAATATCTAAATGATCATCTATTGATTGAAGGAGCACAGCAGCATTAAGCTGAGCTCTTTCACACTTCCATCTGAGTCCCAGAGAGCTGTGGACCCCCCAGAGTCCAGACCAGCTCAGGTACCCCTCACCTGCTCCACCTGCATCTACACCCACATGAACCACCATCAGCTGTACAGACTGAACTATGTGGTGAGCAGAGAGGAAGGTTCTCCACCAGGAGGAGACTCTCCCTCCTGTAGAGGACACAGAGACACTGAGGAATCAGAACCAGACCAGAACCCAGGATAAAGAGGTTCAGTGAATGTGGTGCTGAAGGTGTGGAGGTGGATCAGTGTGTCAGAGGAGACTCTGTAGAAGGACAGAGAGCCAGCAGGACAGTCCACATACACTGCTACTCTACCAGAGGAGGAGGAGGAGGAGGAGGAGGAGGAGGTGGCGATGGGTGTTCTTGTCTCATTGTGACAGACAGAGTAACCTTCATCAGAGCAGCTCAGACTCCAGGACTGATCCTTGTATCCAAACAAACAGTCTCTACTGTCTCCTTTCCTCCTGATTCCTCTGTAACTCACTGATACATTAACGTCTCTTCCTCTCCACTCGACCTCCCAGTAACAGCGACCAGTCAGACCAGTTCTACACAGCAGCTGAGGCCAGGAGTCAAATCTGTCTGGATGATCAGGATATGACTGATACTCCTGCACACTTGTCACCTTCCTGTTGTTGTCAGACAGTTTGAGGTGTTTGTTTACTGTGTTTGTGTCGATTGTGAGTTCACAGGAATCTGATGAGAGAACAAGACACAATACAGCTGCAGTTATTAATCATGTGTTCATCTACTGACACGTTGATGATGACGTCACAGAGGTGAATGAGTGATGTCACAGTGTGAAGATGGTTGAATCTTCATGAATCAAAGCACACTTACACTTCCTCAGACCTGGTCTCAACCATCGGACTCCATCAGGCTCCACCCTGAAAGGAGGAGGGGGGTCAGAGCAGCATGGAGACATGGACATTACATCACTCTCACACACAGCTTTGTCCTTCATGTCCACATGGAGCACCTCTTCTTCTTCTACCACTACTTACAGACGACCACAGACTGTCAGTCAGGCGTCACACAGCGACGAGGTGCTGGAATATATTCATGAAGAAGATGAATGGATAACAAATAAGAAATGGACCTGTCACTGTACTTTCACCAGATGTGAATTCAAACGGGAGAAATGACGTCATGCTACAGATCAAGCTTCATGGGACGTGTGCAAAGGAACATTCACATTAAACTGTTTCATAAAGATAAAGCAGATACAGACCATTCAGTATTCACACAATGTGCATGTTTCCATGTTTCAAAATGAACAATGAACCAACAACACATGTACTATGAACACAAACAAACAGAAGAAACACACTAGTTAGTTTATTTAGTTCCCTGTTTGGTTTTTCACACCACAGAGGCACCGACTGCTGACGTCACGTTCTGCATTATTACTGTGATATTACAGAACATCCTTATGAAAATGCATTCAACCATCTTCAAATGGATCCCTGTTGTTTTCATCATGAGACTCTAATCCATGAAGCGCTGTGATCCTCATCGCTGCTGTGAGATGCATGTACTGATAAAATATATTATAACATTGTTTTGTGCTAAAGTCGTGTCTCAAGTGTCCTGTATTTGACCCTGACGTGCAAAGAGCAGCATGATACAAAATGTTAGTTTGCAGCTGTGTCCTGAGAAGGAGGATCTTGTGTGTGTGTGTGAGTGCTGCCCTCAGCTTCACCTGGGTTCTTATCTCAACCTGCTTTGTAGCTTCTCGTAACGGGCACGGAGAATGTTCTTCACATGTGTATAAAAACTCAGCGTTTTCACTGCTCGGAGACGTCATTACACCGAGCGCTGAGATACGTGCTGCTGTGTTGGACCTCCTGCTTGCAAGCAAACAGGATAAATTAATGTTAACTTTTTGACTTTAATTGATCAACGTGTTGAGTTCCTTCTCATCAGCCAACTCGGGGGTATCGGAGATCCTGACACTGCTCTAACAACTCGCTCAAACTGCGTCGCAGAATGTCGACTTTCTCTCTGCTGTTTTCTCTCTCTGAGCTGCTGTGACGCCAACTGGCACCCAGCTGTCACTAAGGTGCCACCAAGGTGCCACTAAGGTGCCAAAGACCTGGTGGTGTGATGGAAGTTGTGCCGTTTACTCGGCCGATGTTAGCTTGCTCTTCACAGATGAGGTAACGTTCCCTACAAGCTAGCCGAGCTAACGTTAGCTAGCTAAATGTCCAACATTGAGACCGTAGTGATCCGGTCAAATATCGTCGTCATGGAGATGATGTAATTCAACATGTCAGCCGCAGTCACTTGGTGACAATCGATGAGCACGCTATCCATGGTGGAAGCTGTAAAGAGGGAAATCTAACATGCAGGCAAAGCTTTATGAAATATAAATATCAGAATCACTCTCTCAGCAGCACCTTCTCCTGCTGATACTCAGACAGATGTTCTGCAGATGCTGCACAGTGAGACCATTATAGACGCTGTTCTGCTCCCCTTGTGTGTATTTAGCTCGCTACACAATTCAGCAGTAAGACAAACTCCTTTTAAATGAATACGGGAGTCAGGACGTAGCGTCCAAGCTCCAGATGCACTGAACTTTGACAGAATATACTAATGGAGAAAATCGGACTAAAATAGGACTTCTATGCTAAACAAATACTTGCAGACTTTTGAAGGATTTAACACATGAAGGACGGCAGCAGATAAATTTCCTGAGAACTTTCTCTTTAGAGCCAATGTCGGGTCAACATTCATTTTAAAGGGGCAGTGTGGAGTCCACAGTGTTGAGATGCTACAGTAAATGGACACCCACCTATATTCCATTATTTATGTATTTGATTTTCTAATTATTTGTTCATTAAACTAGCATGTGTTCTTTTGCGAAGAGATACTCTGTAAATCTGTTGGTAAGTGAGAATGAGTTATGCTCAAACAAGCACTAAGGTCACCTAAGGGGTCATTGTTTTAGGCAGGGGTCTCAAACTCAAATCAGCTGCGGGCCAGATGCAGCCCACTTCAACCGAACGCGGGCCAGACTAGCGTCCGAACGGCATGGTCGACAATAACACAACTTAACACTCACTTTCAAAAACAGTCATTGAACCCCACCCTGGGGGATCGGTCCGAATGAGACTGCAACACTAGTCCTCCTTTAACTCAGCGGGGGAGACCTAAGGTCATGTGACCGTGGAATTCCTTTATAGCCAAACGTGAAGTTACGTGAATCGAAGCTGCGTAGTAATGGACGGAGACGCTCGTCGGTGACGTCAGATGCTTCATGTGTTGTTAGTGTGAGTCGTAAAGGAAAACTTTATTAAACGAGCGATGCTAACGGTTAGTCACATGATCATCTGCGCGAAAGAGGGCAGGAAACTGAATTTCACCCTCCTGCTCTCTGCACCTCGGCCGACACACACGACCCGCCCCCCATGTCAGTCACATGCATGCCACGTTCACTGGACAAGCACACAGTAGGAAACCAGAACATCATAACATGTCCCACACAGCAGCTGACAGTGGGGTTACAGTATAAAACTTGCGGGCCGCACTTACATTACACTTTCATATTAAGGATGGGGCCGCAAAATTTCGGCCCGAGGGCCGCAAATGGCCCGCGAGTTTGAGACCCTTGGTTTTAGGAGTCAAGCGGGAGATGATTTCGCGCGCTTGGGAGAAGTAAGGAAAGAAGGAAAATAGTGAGCTAAAGTGTACCTGTGTATCTGATCTGATTCTTACCTGTTCTTACGGAGAAATAAAGCAGTTCTTAAAAACTAAAGCACGCCTCACGTCTGTCCACGTGTGCTACATTCCTACTGTGATGATCCTTCAAGACGCTTTGAACTGATTGTTTCTTTTTGTTGTTTATTAACCAACATGCTGTCTGTTTGATTGTTGTTACTGTTAATTAATAGGACAACACACACTGGGGGCAGATGACGAGCAACTAACCGTCCAATAGCCTTTCATCAAAATGTTTCTTATTGTCCACCATATGCTCATGTTATAATCATGTCTAGGGAATTTTGCAAGTAGGGATATAGCTATATTTATATATCCAGGTAGTAACAATTTGTGTTCTATGGTTGTGTGTTACTAAATGTCCCTGGTCTGTGAGGATGTGATGTGAATGGTTAAAAACTACGAATAAATGAATCAACATCATTGATTAGGCTCATTAAGGCTAATGTTCCCTATCTACTTCTTTCTGTATTTAAGGTCTGATGTGGGACACAAACAGTTTGATGAGTCTCTGGTAGTTTGAGGTCAGCTTGGTGTGTCAGGGTCACATTAACCAGGCTGAGAGTTTGACAGAGAAAAGGTTTCCAGCTCTACCTCCTTTAACAGACTCATGGTATGTGACTGCAGCAGGCCTCTTCATACCTGAGAGTCTCCAGTGTGCAGTGTGGACTCTCCAGTCCAGCAGACAGCAGCTTCACTCCTGAACGCTGCAGGTGGTTGTTACTCAGATCCAGCTCTCTCAAACTAGAGGACTGGGAGCTGAGAACTGAGGACAGAGCGTCACAGCTTCTCTCTGAGAGGTTACAGCCATCCAGTCTGAAGAGAGAACAATCAACAAGAAGAAAGATAACATTATTGTTATGAAATGAAATCTTCTTTGATGTATTTGAACTAAAATAAAATCAGTAGGACCAAAGAAAATGTAATTAGCTCCATATTAAACAAGAGGAACAATTTACAGTAAGTACTGTAGTATCAATATCAGGATGAGGCAGGGATAGTTAATGTTGTTGTTAATGTTTATTAGACCTAAATACAGAATTAGGCTTCTCTATCCTCTATTTGACTTATTTTAAAGAAAGATGAAGAGAGAGAACAAAGTGAGTGTTAATGAGAAATTAATCTTTTTGTGTGATCTTGTGTTTTTTACATCCTGAATTGCAAATAAACAACCATCAGACAAAAAAGCATTGAGTCCTACTCTACTATTATCCTTTTCATCATTAAATACATCAAAAAAAAACATAACAAAGCTTGAGAGGAACAACAGGATGTACCTGTGATGTTTTTTTGTGAAGGAACATTGTCTTTCAGACTCTCTATTTTTTAAGCTACTGAATTGGCTTTGTCTAAAAGGTTCTCGTAATGTCAGGGAAACAAACATACATTCACAAAAAGGGCCAACGTTTTGTCCCTGAGATTACTTCCTCTGTTTACAAAGTTCTGGTTTATTTCCTGGTGAAAAAGATTTTTATGAAACCTGAAATCTTAAACAAACAATTTTAAGAAGGGAGCTGATAGTTTAGACACACATTTAAATCATTGAAGACAAACCCATTTTCCTCAATTAGTGATATTATCACGTAGCATAAATAAGAAGATTAATAGGATGACCCTGTTATGTTTTATTGTGAATGAACATTGTGTTTCAATTCCATGTAGCATGGATGTAAATAAAGACATCAAGTGGACATTAATTGGATCCTGACCTGAGAGTCTCCAGTTCACAGTGTGGACTCTTCAATCCAGCAGACAGCAGCTTCACTCCTGAATCCTGCAGGTGGTTGTTACTCAGATCCAGCTCTCTCAGACTAGAGGACTGGGAGCTGAGAACTGAGGACAGAGCGTCACAGCTTCTCTCTGAGAGGTTACAGCCATCCAGTCTGAAGAGAGAACAATCAACAAGAAGAAAGATAACATTATTGTTATGAAATGAAATCTTCTTTGATGTATTTGAACTAAAATAAAATCAGTAGGACTAAAGAAAATGTAATTAGCTCCATATTAAACAAAAGGAACAATTTACAGTAAGTACTGTAGTATCAATATCAGGATGAGGCAGGGATAGTTAATGTTGTTGTTAATGTTTATTAGACCTAAATACAGAATTAGGCTTCTCTATCCTCTATTTGACTTCTTTTAAAGAAAGATGAAGAGAGAGAACAAAGTGAGTGTTAATGAGATATTAATCTTTTTTGTGTGATCTTGTGTTTTTTACATCCTGAATTGCAAATAAACAACCATCAGACAAAAAAGCATTGAGTCCTACTCTACTATTATCCTTTTCATCCATTAAATACATCAAAACAAAACATAACAAAGCTTGAGAGGAAAAACAGGATTTACCTGTGATGTTTTTTTGTGAAGGAACATTGTCTTTCAGACTGTCTATTTTTTAAGCTACTGAATTGGTTTTGTCTAAAAGGTTCTTGTAATGTCAGGGAAACAAACATACATTCACAAAAAGGGCCAAAGTTTTGTCCCTGAGATTACTTCCTCTGTTTACAAAGTTCTGGTTTATTTCCTGGTGAAAAAGATTTTTATGAAACCTGAAATCTTAAACAAACAATTTTAAGAAGAGGGAGTTAATAGTTTAGACACACATTTAAATCATTGAAGACAAACCCATTTTCCTCAATTAGTGATATTATCACGTAGCATAAATAAGAAGATTAATAGGATGACCCTATTATGTTTTATTGTGAATGAACATTGTGTTTCATTTCCCTGTAGCATGGATGTAAATAAAGACACCAAGTGGACATTAATTGGATCCTGACCTGAGAGTCTCCAGTTCACAGTGTGGACTCTTCAATCCAGCAGACAGCAGCGTCACTCCTGAATCCTGCAGGTGGTTGTTACTCAGATCCAGCTCTCTCAGACTAGAGGACTGGGAGCTGAGAACTGAGGACAGAGCGTCAGAGCTTCTCTCTGAGAGGTTACAGCCACTCAGTCTGAAGAGAGGGATGAAAAAGAAGCAGTAAGTATAAAAGATGGCAGCATGTTTAAGTTCTGATGTAGGAATCTAACTCTCTCTGTACTTACAGAACTTTGTTGGAGGCTTTGACCACTGGCAGCAGCCTCAGAAGAGCCTCCTCTGAAGCAGAGTATTTCTTTAGGTCAAACACCTCCAGATCTTCTTCTGATGACAGTAAGATGAAGACCAGAGCTGACCACTGAGCAGGAGACAGTTCTTCTGTGGAGAGACGTCCTGATCTAAGGGACTGTTGGATCTCCTCCACTAGAGAACCATCATTCACTTCATTCAGACAGTGAAAAAGATTGATGCTTTTCTCTGGAGACACATTCTCACTGATCTTCTTCTTGATGTACTGGACTGTTCTCTGATTGGTCTGTGAGCGACTTCCTGTCTGTGTCAGCAGACCTCGTAGAAGAGTCTGATTGGTCTCCAGGGAAAGACCCAGGAGGAAGCGGAGGAACAAGTCCAGGTGTCCATTAGGACTCTGTAAGGCCTTGTCAACAGCACTCTGGTAGAGACGCTTTGGTTCAGGTTTGACTCTAAAGACTTTAGACACCAGGGAGTTTTTTTGTTCTTCTGACAGCAGATTGACACCAGAGCTGAAGAAGGTCAGATGGACATGAAGAGCAGCCAGAAACTCCTGAACACTCAGATGGACGAAGCAGAACACATTGTCCTGGTACAGTCCTCTCTCCTCTCTGAAGATCTGAGTGAACACTCCTGAGTACACTGAGGCTGCTCTGATTTCGATGCCACACTCTGTCAGGTCGGATTCATAGAAGATCAGGTTGCCTTTCTGCAGCTGATCGAAGGCCAGTTTTCCCAGAGACTCGATCATCTTCCTGCTCTCTGGACTCCAGTGTGGATCCGTCTCAGCTCCTCCATCGTACTTGACCTTCTTCACTTTGGACTGAACCACCAGGAAGTGGATGTACATCTCAGTCAGGGTCTTGGGCAGCTCTCCTCCCTCTCTGGTCTTGAACACCTCCTCCAGAACTGTAGCAGTGATCCAGCAGAAGACTGGGATGTGGCACATGATGTGGAGGCTTCGTGAGGTCTTGATGTGAGAGATGATCCTGCTGGCCTGCTCCTCATCTCTGAACCTCTTCCTGAAGTACTCCTCCTTCTGGGGGTCGGTGAACCCTCTGACCTCTGTCACCATGCCAACACACTCAGGAGGGATCTGATTGGCTGCTGCAGGTCGTGTGGTTATCCAGAGGCGAGCAGAGGGAAGCAGCTTCCCCCTGATGAGGTTTGTAAAGAGCACATCTACTGAGGAGGTCTCTGTGACATCAGTCAGGATCTCATTGTTGTGGAAGTCCAGAGGAAGTCGACACTCATCCAGACCGTCAAAGATGAACACAACCTGGAACTCTTCAAACCTGCAGATTCTTGCTGCTCTGGTTTCACTGAAGAAGTGATGAACAAGTTCCAACAAGCTGAACTTCTTCTCTCTCAGCACATTCAGCTCTCTGAAGGTGAATGGAAATGTGAACTGTATGTCCTGGTGGTCTTTGTCTTCAGCCCAGTCCAGAGTGAACTTCTGTGTTAATACTGTTTTCCCAATGCCAGCCACTCCCTTAGTCATCACTGTTCTGATTGGTTTCTCTCCTCCAGCTGAGGCTTTGAGGAGGTCTTCTTGTCTGATGGTTGTTTCTGGTCTGGCTGGGTTCCTGGATGCTGTTTCAATCTGTCTGACCTCATGTTCTTCATTGACCTCTGCAGTCCCTCCCTCTGTGATGTAGAGCTCTGTGTAGATCTCATTCAGAAGGGTTGGGTTTCCTGCTTTAGCGATCCCCTCAAACACACACTGGAACTTTTTCTTCAGGTTGGATTTGAGTTCACGCTGACAAACTGCAGCAAGAAGTCCTGAATGAAGACAACAAAGAAGATCAATGAGTCACAGAATAGATTTCAACATGTCCTTTCCTCAGAGAATGACTATGAATATATTATGTCCATCTCTGGAGACATTAGTGAAGGTCTCATTTATCAGCATGGTAAGTCTGTAGAGAAATCCTCTTACTGCTCTGCAGACGCTCAGCCAGCTCCTCCTGCTTCATTCTCCTCAGAAAGTGCAATGAGATCTTCACAAAGGCCTCTCTGCTCCTCCTCTGCTCTTCATCCAGCTGCTCCTCATCCTCCTTCTCTAAGCATTCTGGGTAATCTGAACTCACAACCTTCTGGATCTTCTTCAACTCGTTCTTCACAAAAGTGAGGATGTTCTCCTCCAGCAGCTGGAACAGAACATTCTATGAATGACACCAACTAGAACATGGAAGCCACCATCAGGTCCATGTTGGACAGACGGACAATCCACTGGTCTACAAAGTGCAGTATGGAGATGATGGTGAACTGAGAGATGTAAAAGTAGTTGTACATGTACACACCTTGAAGATGGAGTCCAGGTGTGTTTGATGCTGCTGGGCAGACGGACCTGTGGGAACCTCTGAGCTCTCCTGGTCCTCTCTGTGGAGGAACATGAACCATCAGCTCACATGGTGTTTGGACCATCAACACCAATACAACTGGCTTCTGTCATGATTGATCATGATGAAAACCAGATGCTGAAGACTGTTGATGATGACGGACAGTTTATTAGTTGAGTGACAGTTAGTCATCAGTTTCATCTGGTTTTAGTTCTTACTGTGGATCATAAAAACGTCTGCAGACCTCTGCATCTGGTACAAAGTCCTATGAAACTCCTCCAAACCTCTTTAGTCCGTCCCCTGACCTCTAGAAGTCTCCTTAGATCTTCTGAAACTAGTCTTTGGACCTTTTCAAAAGGTCTTGTCTACTGAGGATACTTTGTCCAAACCTCTGCATGGAGTCCAGAGACCACGTCAGCTGGTCCACAGAGCACTGAGTTTATTCAAATCACATGTTCAGTCCCAGTCGTCTCCAGAAACCTGCAGCTGTCTCCAGATTTGACCTCTGCTGATCCTGATGTGGAGGAACTACCTCACATGGTGTTTACATCTAAAGATGTTTACAGTTAATGATTCACACTTAAACACACACAGACCAGTTAGATGATGGGTGTCTAACTCAAGGCCCGAGGGCCAAATTTGGTCTGCTGGGGGGTCCAGTGCAGCCCGCTGGATGACTTTACTATTGTGAGAATTACACAAAGACACAAATTGCTTTTCTATAAAAGTAGCTGCTATTCCTAATCAGTCCACTGGGGGTCGCACTCTGTGAGTGAGCGCATGTGTTAGACCAGGGGGACCAGGGGCCTCATTTGTAAAAGCTTGCGTAGGATTTGCTCCAGAAGTGGCGTACGGATGAAACGTAGGACGTGCGTACGCACAGAAATATTCAGACTTATTAAACGTCCTACGCCGTTTTCCCTTAATAAATCACAATCACTTCTAAATGCAGCGCAGCTTTTGCGGCTTCATGTCACGCCCATAGTTGCCCATATATAGTCTGTGGAACACCCACAAATTAATATTCATCGATTGCGAAATCATGACACAGAGGAAAACGAAGAAACGTAACTTCACTCAGTGTGAAGTGGAAATGATCATTGGGAGGTGGGAAGGAGAAGTAAGATGCTCTTTGGAGGACACAGTGTGGACATCACTGATGCCAACAAGGCACCTGAGGGGCAAAAGGTTGCAGAGCAACGCTGCAGCCTCACGATCTTGGACCCAAATAAAGAAAAACTGGTCTGACATCAAAGTGGATGCAAAAAAGCGTTTAGCGCGCCATCGCCAAGGTGTGTCTCCACGGGTGGGAGAAGGGACACCGGAGCTGTCCCCTCCTGATGAGAGACAGGCAGCAGTGGCGTCAGGGGGTCGAGGCACGTTTGGAAGCTGTGCCACATCATGTAGCACAGCACATGCAGCACGATGTTTCACACCTTTTCAGGAGTAAACAACAACCTTCCTCCAGTGCAGTCGAGGCAGCGCCATCTGCCCTTAAACAGGCCGATGGTGCGCTGCACTACAGCGCCAATCCTTCCATGTGCCACGTCTTCTAAGAGCGAAGATCAGCCATCAGCGTCATTACGCATTGTGACGGCATCATGGCGTTTTATTACCGTCCGTCTGATTGCATCTGACAAGCAACAGCTGTGTTTTGAGGATGAATTTAATAACATGCCGATATTATTGCAGAACATATTTCACTTTTCTTTTTGAAAATGTGTTAATTTGTATTTCTGTTTGTTTTACGCTGCAGATCAAACGGGTGTTTGTGTTATTTACGAGAGGCAGTATTGGCATTTCTTTTACAACAGTCTAGTTTTACACACTTTCACACAGGTTTGCGTGTTTCTTGCATTTGCCGACGGTTCTCATTTCACCCGTTTTTGTGCGTACGCGTGGGTCCGAGCTTGCGTGAAGGACATTTTTCCGTCAAGTATTCTTTTTATAAATACCAATTATTGCGTAGAGAGCGGCGTACGCCTTCTTTTGTGCGTACGCAACGTTTATAAATGAGGCCCCTGGTCCTTCACCAACGCAGTGCTGGTAGATCACCTAACATTGAAGAAAGAACCACGTCAGGTCACCACGCATGCATCAGTGCAAGTCATGGAGTGAGGTAACGACCAAGAACGTCTGCAGTAACTTATTGTTGCTTGTTTCTTTACATGGATTCGTTTTGTGCTCCCGGTCTGCAGCGCTGTTGTTCCCTTGGTTACCGCTGCTGCTCGTTGTTATTATTCGGGCGATCGCCATGACTTGGATTGAAGCGTTGATGACAAGTGGCTTGCGAGCTGATAAAGTGTGGGCTCCCCTGTGTTAGACCTTTTAGACCACAGCGTTCCTCCAGGCAGCAGCGCCCGCTTGGAAATGACGGCCCCCCGTCGACCGGACCATCGCCTAAGATTTTACTGGTCCGGCCCACTTGAGATCAAAGTGGACAGTATCTGACCCAAACCCAAGATGAGTTTGACACCCTGGAGTTAGATGCAGATAATGAGTTCTGTCATGATGGATCGTCATGGAAACAACACGTTAAACACTGAACAAACATTTATGTAATTCATCACTGAGGATCAGAACAGTTCTTCATCTGTTTAAGAACTTACTCTGTGTCATAAGAACGGTGTCCATCTTTGAAGTCAATCCGATGACCCATAGACTGATCACTCTTCATGGACACACATCTGGGTTCAGGAGACTTTCCTCTCTGCTGATGTGAACTGAAAGAAACACTGAGATTACATCATCACATCATCATCTAATCATGAAGCATCAGCTCACATGGTGTCCGTCCTCACAGAGACCAAAACAAGGTAAAGGTCCATGACGTGAGGTCTGGATGTGGACCACATGCCTCCCTGTAGTGGTTTAGGTCTACTGGTCCTGCTGGTCCCACTGAGAATCAACAGCTCAGTCTTTCAGCTCACTGTTTTCTTCACCAGTCAGTTTGGTTTAGTCCCACCAAGTCTCACCAAGTCCTCCATGGAGCTCTCCCTCCCTCACTGGACACTGCTGAAGGGCCCTGGAGCAAGAAACCCAGAACCTCCACCAGAGAGTCTGGTAGAAACACCTCATCATCAGCCTGAGACCCTCACCTTGCATCAACAGGGGGACCAACGTCTTTGAAGTTTAGAGGATAATCCATAGACCGATCACTCTTCATGGACACACAGCTGGGTCCAGGTCCAGGTCCTGGTCTCTGATGGATCCTGGTTTCACACATGTAGAAGCAGAGTCAGTGAGTCAGAGACGTTGGGACATGGAGACGAGTGGAGGACAGTTGGAGATGGTCCTCTCACCTCTGAGCTTTGGTCTGGCTGTCATGTTCCCCACACAGAGGGGCTTCAGAGGGAGGGACTCCGTCCTCTGGGTCCTCAGCCTGATTCATAGCAGAGTCCACACCTTCACACCTTCACACCAACCTGCTGGGAGAGCTCACACATTATTAACTTCATCAGGACAAACACACAGAGCTCATTCACCTCAACACTAAAACTCTCATGGGACACTTTGTGTTGTTGTCTTGAGACAACGTGTCAAGAGACGTCATTTTAAATTCTCATCCTATAAATGTCGTTATTTATGTTAAAAATAATTATTTCATGAATTGACATGCTGAATATCAATATTAAGAATATCAAACTCGACGCGAACGACGGGAGCCGCTTTGTTTCTCTCTCTCTCTCAAGCCGCATTTGATTGGTCAATATGTGTGGGGGCGTGTCTCCCTCTCAAGCCGCATTTGATTGGTCATTATGTTTCGGGGCGTGTCTCCCTCTCAAGCCGCATTTGATTGGTTGATATGCGTGGGGCGTGTCTCTCCCTCAAGCCGCATTTGATTGGTCAATATGTGTGGGTGTGTGTCTCTCTCTCTCAAGCCACATTTGATTGGTCAATATGTGTGGGGGCGTGTCTGCGCTGAGCACAGGGGCGGGACTTACACACAGCAGCAGCGAACAGGAGGGAGGAGTCAAGAGAGAAACAGAGCGGTAAAATAAAAGTTACGAAAGTGAGTGTCAACAGGAAACGCAGCAAAATCTGGACACATGTCAATGACATTGATCTATCTAATGCAGAATGTAGAGTCTGCAAGACTAAAATCTCTATCTTCTCCAAAACAGGGCAGATAATTTCAGAGAGAAGAAACAGGATCAGCCCCTCAAAGCGGAGCCACTTGGTCTCAATGTAAATCTTCCCTGAAGGACAAAACTCTGCATGACGATTTTTTTTCTTTTTGTTTTACACATTTTAAGTTATATTTTTTTGTGTGATTATGTAAGCTTCTGTATATTGTTTCACTTTAAAATTTGTTAAGTATTAAAACGTTTAAAATAATTAAAAGTTAGTCAAGTTCATTTGTAAATAGTTAAACGTTTGTTTTTGCACTCATTTATTTTTAGAGTGTATAAATAAAAGTGTATTCATATAAAAACATTTGAGAGTTTTTTTTTACATCAGTAATTCATATTGCGCATAATTTTACATTATTGTTGGTGATAAATTAATTTAAGCACCAAAAAAATCAGAAGAGCCATTTGGGAGCCGAAAGAGCCGATTCTCTATAAAGAGCCGTAATTCCCATCACTACCGGGTAAAAGAGGACGTCTGCTTTGTCTCAGACTTCTGGCCCTGATCTGCTTAGAGGGCGTGGCATCAATTGAGGGGCGTGTCCTCAACCGTGTTGCTTTCAGGAAACGTCGGCACTGTGAGAACTATGAATCCACACTTTCTATCCACCATATTCACATTTCAACTTTGATAAACACGACCCTTTTAAACAGATGTGAGGAAAGAGAAGAACGTTTAATCTCACAAACCAAAACACGTGATGGTGGGCTCGACATGTGGACCTAAAACCGGACCAGAACCAGTACCGGAAACCATTATTTAGGGTATATATCATGATAAAATACATCAACGCATTATCTTTTTTTTATTCGGCAGAGTCCTGACTACAATAAGCTGGAATCCACATTAAAATACTCCAAACACACCTTTAGCTGGTGGGGAAGAGTCACATATGACGTGCAGGTTTGTCCACAACCTTTGGACCGAGTGGGACATTTTGTCGGTGCTTGAAGCTCGCGGACGTTGGAGCCAAAGAACAGCAGCGAATCGGTGGATTATAAATCATTGAGTGAGACAAAGCCTGCAGAGTTACTGTGAAACACACAGCGAGCCAGCAAAGACACACACACACACACACACACACACACACACACACACACACACACACACACACACACACACGTCTTACCTCTGCCGCTTCTCACGGGAATTATGGATTTAATCTGCTGTTTCTGCAGTGAGGAAAGTCCCCGAGCCGCTTCACCTCCTGCTTCAGGTGTGACAGATGAAACCGCCTCAGGAATCTGGCAGGTGTTTTTTGAGCCAATCAGAAAGCTTGAGCGTCATGTGACCAGTTTTTCCTGCCTGGGGAAGCTGCCGATCGTGTGCGTTACACAGTTCAGTGTCATGTCTTGTTTATTTTGGCTACAAAGATGATGTGATGACTACAAAGATGATGTGATGACTATTGAAACAAGGATTTTCCTTGTTTCAATAGTATATGAAACTCAAAATGCCCTTTGTTATTAACGTGACTGAAAATTAGTCAAATGTTTCATATTTTGTTCATCATTTTGAAAATTATATTTGACTAAATTATATTTTTGAAAGCTAACCTCACTTTTTAATTGCTAAATAATAACATACACTCTTACCAGCGGTCAAAACAATGCCATTTACTGCTTTTAATATAGAAATAAAGTGTATATTGCATAATTATACATTACAAAAAGAGTTTGGCATGTTGGCCCGGCCCTCCAAATTATTTTCAGTTTCCCATTTGGCCCCCTGGGAAAAATAATTGCCCACCCCTGCTCTATAGGCAGGAGGATGAGAATTAAGTTAGTGCTTGAAAACATCTGTAAAATGTGATTAAACAGAAATGGGCTTGTTGGTCTCATTGAAGACCAGTTACACAAAGTACTTGGAGACAATGTCCGGGTTCGCTTCACCTACACACAGCACAGCTGTAGCTAAGGTGACTCACACAACTCAGTCTGCAGACTTTGGTTTGCTGCAACGCGACTCTACTGTTGAGTATTAAATATAAACATGCACGTTTACGCTAGAATAAAATGACACTTGAACTATAAATGCAGAGTAATAATGGGTGAAGGCCGCTTAAAGGCCGGATGGCACGAACAACATGTATTTCAAGTTTCACACATGTGAAATGTGCTCATACACACAACTGCAATGCTCTCGCATGATAATGTGGAATATAACGGTTCAGTGGAGAATACGAACATTACAATTAAAAAGGAAGGACTTCCTTTCAACTGCAGGAAACAGGAAGTGCACACCAGGAAGTGCATGTGCTTTTACTGGATTTGAAGTAGTACTTCAACCACAATGCATGTTCACCTGATCCTCCTCGTCCAAACTTTATTCTTTGAGGTGAGAGGCAATGAGAGTCAAGTCAAGCAGAGGTGCCTTTGACATCTCGAGGTCCTCAAGGGTTTTACTGTCAGATACCGAGCATCACACGGAGTATAAGGAAAAACAACGAGGGAAATACACTTTACCGTCTACAGCAATAGTGGAGGAATTCAAACTATAGGAAGTGAGCATTCAGCAATGAGCAGACTGGGCTGGATTGGTTCTCCCTCTCAAAACGCCAAGAGAATATTGTAATGTGACCTAATTCTAATGCAGGATAACATTTAAACTACCAACTGACCTTGTGACTCTTTGTCTTGTAGCTCTGGTTTTGCTGAAGCATCAACCAGAAGAGGAAATCCTGTTGGTGAGAGGAGGTTTGTTGGCGGAGCGCCATGTACCAAGCTTACAGCAATGGCTCTGCCAGCTGTGTCGTACCGTCCTCTCTTAGAGCTTCAAACAGGATAAAAGGAAATGTAATATTGATAAAGATAAAGGTTTGTGACTCTACTTAATCTACTTGTTTGTGACTGTGCTTATGTTACTAGTGACAACATGTAACACGCAGAAGATTTCATTCATTTCCATTTAAAACTAGCAACTTGTCCACAGGGCTTCAGACGGTTTCTTTTCCTGAGAGTGTTTCACCTTTAGAGACTTTCACAGGGAGCAGATGAAGCTGGGGAACAAAGTCACAGCAAGTTTATACAAGTGAGGATACACTTCTTATGTTCTTAGCTTCTCCAAACGTCCAAGGTTTGGTCCACCTTGGTTGGTCTCCTTGTTCTCATGCAGGCCTCTATGATGCCTCAGCATAGATGAGCTGTTGTATCCAAGCTCCTTTAACACAACAGACACTTCACCTTTTAAATCACCAGAAATAAGACGACATTAGAACAAGCGATACGTCACATTTATTTACGCTAGTTACTAATAACACATTACTGTGTTCACACCTTATTATGAGGATCAGCTCAAAATGTTCCCAGACAGGAAGGTTCCCAACGTCACCACATACGTCACGGGTGTCAAACTCTGGCCCGCGGGCCAAACTTGGCGAGGCAATATCAAATTACTATTAGAGCTGGCCCGCCCATATTCCAGCGCATTCACCGCTAATACTACAAATCCCACAATGCTCTGCTATTCTGTCAATCAGGACAGGAGTCAGCCATCTCCTCTGTGTCAGTAGCGATCCGTAAAGCCCCGCCTCCCTCCCACACTGTCACGTTCCCCAAAAGGGCGATAAGAAAGTATATTTGTTTACCTGTTTGTCTTGTTTGTGGAGCCCACGTGTCTGTAACTAAGGAGCACAACACGAGAAGACACTATGAGACGAAACACCAGGACGAGTACAAGGACCTGGACGTGACTCAAAGGAGCCAGAGAGTAGGAGATAAAAAGAAGTTTGGTTTCACAGCAGAATAAGTTGAAATAAGCCACATCCCAAAGGGAGGCTGCTGTAAAGGCTCCTTATAGAGATCAGAATCAGCCCGGCCCTTTAATGACGGACAGTTTGTCCATTCACTCTTATTACATGACTTGACCTGATATTCTGTTTCCTGTGTGGTGTCTCTGTGTGCTGGCTCATATGTACAGTCACGACACATTGGGCCATTAAATAACTTGTAAATCAGTTCAAAGGCTAAAATCACCAAAAGGTGTTTGATGCCACAGCATGTTCATCACCACTGCTGGTGCAGGGTTACCACCTCCATCATGACTGCTAGTACAGGGCTCATCCTTACTTCTCACTGCTCCACCACGTGAAGCCACCCTGGTGGTGGGTCTGCCAGTGTGGATTTGTGGACCATCAACTTGCGAACAGTCATCATCCTTGAGCTTAATGTTGACCTGCTAGTGATGTGGGAACATTCATTGTCTTCATCTTCTGTCTCAAACAGAGAGAGACCAAACATATATATCATATATCAGGAGTTTCTGTGTGTACTCTATATATAGCACGATAACAAAGAAATGCAATGCAATCATTTGTCATATCACTCCGACCTGAATGAAGACATATTAACATGTTGCTATAGTCATAATGAATGTGTTTGGTCCATCTCAGATCCTGCAGGCAGAACACCATGAGGAACCTGACTGCTGACTCACAGCCTGGGTCACTGTAGCAGAAGGCCATGAAGGTCCTGCTGCAGTGCCGTGGAGTCCTCTTCTTCTGGACGGGACATCTACATGCATGTCCTTCAACTGGCTTCACTGTTTGGATGACGTTTCCAATTGACATACTTGATGCACATCTCATGTGTTGATTCTTCAACACGTACGGACTCTTAAATAATCACATTAAAGCACAGTGAATAGATAGTTGTGTGTTTATTCACGTTATAATGAGGTGGCATAAAAAGCTGTAATATAAAATGATTCTGGAACATTGTTTTACTAAAGAATAGACAAACAAAGAATGAGCACAAGTTAAACACATTACATCACAGAACGATGCTCTTGGCAACAACTATTTCACTTATTCATCACACTCCTATCGAGTCCTGCAGCATACGTAATGTCAGTTTGCAGGAGTGTTTAACATATTAATGTGTGTGCACTTGGAACGTGATGGTGTGTGTGCACGCAGTGACACGTGGGTAACACTCAGTGTGGTTACGCATGATGTTCAGACACAAATGAGACCATTTCACAGTGAGTCTGAATGCTTGCCCATCTTCCAAAAGCAGATGTGTGTGAGCTTCACCGTCATCTGCTGGATTACTGAGGCTACAGTCAAAGCCTCTTCTGTCCCCATCAGGTTGTGCATCTGGAAGAGAAATAAAAACCTCTCCAGTCATTTTATGCAAACAGTTAAATATAATGCTCATTGCGACAGTCATATGCTGTAGAATCAGGGTGGAAATCTAAACTTTCCATCAATTAAATGAATAGTTGGACACAGCAGAAGTTCTAGGAGGAGATGCTCAATTACAGGACAGTTGATTGCACTGCTGCCATCAGGATAAAAACCAGACTGATGAGACATTTAACTGTCTCATGGACATGAGGGCACGTCTGGCCCTTTCAGTTTGCACTGAGGATCTGTCCATCACCCGACTCTGTCCCTGCCTTTGTCCCTGAGGTTCTTCAGGTGACAGGAGATGTGGTGCAGCCTCTGTAGCTTCACGTGCATCGTACTTCTGTGTGCCTTTGATCGTTTGATCACTGATGATAATCTCGCCCTCGTCTGTCCATTATGTGCATTCAGCATGTTTCCTACTTTTTTTAGGCATGTGTCGGATGACATTACTCCAAATCACATCTCTTCTGAGCCCTTCATCAACATCTGTTGAGGCACAGCTGCTTTCATGGGGTGGTAGTGATGGAGACAATACGCCCGTCTCCCGCTCGCCCTGTCGCACCACAGACAAGTGTCTCTGTAAAATACCACCATGTGTTTGGGCCTTTTCATACATGTCGGCGTCAGGTTGCTTCAACACATGGGTTCATTTTGCACGGCCGGTCTTATAGAGCTGCGCTGCTCATGTTGCTGCTGCTTCATCCATTCAATCTGCTGCAGGGGACCAGAGACATTATTTGAGCGTGCTCCATTTGACTTCCCCCGGTTGACGAGGTTAATTATAGAAGTAACGGTAATAAAAATCCCCCCGTCTGATTGAGCCTCTTTTCCTTCTTGTTGAGTCTGATCGTTTTATCGGCTACCAGTCTGATGAGATTCTTCTTCTTCTTTAAAAGTACAAACTGTTTGTCGGTCAACGGGATCTGACCTCTTAACACGTTGATCTCACACAGTGCATTAATCCAATCTCTGTTTGCATCAGCCACAATGACTCTCCTCACACGGGGAGAGGATTCATACATGGATTCTAACAGAGTCACATTCCTCCACATGCGTGACCACATTCTGTGTCTGAGCGACAAAATGAGATAGTTAGTGTTTAAACTAATAGTGCGGCTAGTTTTACCCTGAATAAATACATTCTGCACTAAATACATACAGCTGAGATTTCTATGATGTACGTATTTGGTAAAAACATTGATAACTTCTATATCATTACTGCTGGCATTCATTAAATGGTCTCTGATGAGTCGGTTGTCTTTGTCCTGTGGTAGTAAAACATCATCACAGAGACTCTGGTAAGCCCTCTACAACGTATATAAAGGCTGCCAACATGAATAAATGTGCACCATGTTATCAAAACGCTGGGAAATATTCTTGATAAAGAGTCTTTGCTGGATTCGATGGTCCTCACTACCAAACTAAAGGGATGTTGTAGCCGCGCATCAAACCCTTGATCCCCATTAGTAGCCAGAGGGCAGCGTGGTGTAATCGGGCAACACCCGCCGCTTATTGTTCACCACTTGGACTTTCCTTTTTAAGACGGAACCTCTTCTTGTCCCGTTTGATGGTTTCAGACAGTCAACGTATGTGTGCTGTGATTGGCTACAGCAGATGGAACGAGACCAATCAGCGCGTGGGGCGGGACAACCGCCGCGTCACGGCCATTTAACGCGACGCCTTTGCATGTGACGCTGGTTTTACCTTGTAGCGTGTCGTGTGCGTAACATACAAACTGTGTGACTTCGTCTTCTTCGGCCCGGACACACACATCACATGTTTAGTTGGTCAGTCACCAAGATGTGGCCCAAGGGGGGGAACCCGATCGCCGGCCCCTGATGTAAAGACAACGCTGTCTGTGTCGCAGTACAACAGCCTCTCCTGCAGCTTATCTAGCAAGTCGTAAAGCATCAACCTGGCGTGGGCCGTTGTCATGGCTCCTGTGAAGACATTTACGTCCTTTACACCAGAGTTGCTGCTGTCTGCATGACGCCGCTGCACCAAAGCCGCCTCATCTGGGATCAAACAGAATTGTCTCACATCAAACTGGTCGTGAACATCAGGAATCAGGAAACATTTATTAGCCAAAATATGTCAAACATACAAGGAATTTGTCTTGGCGGTTAGTGCGCGACAGTAGACAGACAAGACAACAGTGCACAAGTAATAAAATAAAGTGGAATGGAATGCTAATGCAATGGGTTAGTAGAATAAGGCTAAGGCTATGGGTTAGTATAAAACAAGAGAATAAAGTTTAAAAAATTTAAATATTAAAAAGTTAAAAAGAAAAATATTAAGCATAAAGTGCACTAACAAACGAGTAACAGACAAGTGACAAGTGACAAAGTGATGAATTGCAGTTAAAGTGGCATGTGCAGTATGAGGGGGAGTGACCGGTGGAGTGTTAGTCAGGCAGTGGGGGACCGGCTCTGTTGATGAGCCCGACTGCTGACGGGAAGAAACTGTTGGTGTGGCGGGAGGTCGTAGTCCTGATGGACCTCAGCCTCCTGCCAGATGGAAGGGGCACAAACAGTTTTTGTCCGGGGTGAGAGGGGTCGGCCGCGACCTTTTTAGCTCGCTTCAGAGACCTGGAAGTGAACAAGTCCTGCAGGGACGGCAGATTGCAGCCGATCAGCCTCTCTGCAGAGCGGATGACCCGCTGCAGCCTGCCCTTGTCCTTGGCTGTGGCTGCAGCGTACCAGACGGTGATGGATGAGCAGAGGATGGACTCCATGATGGCCGTGTAGAAGTGGACCAACATCGTCTTTGGCAGGTTGAGTTTCTTCAGCTGCTTCAGGAAGAACAACCTCTGCTGAGCCTTCTTGGTGATGGAGCTGATGTTCAGCTCCCACTTGAGGTCCTGGGAGCTGAACATCAGCTCCATCACCAAGAAGGCTCAGCAACTGTGATCAGCTGACATGTTACTCCTCATGCTCAACCGGCCCCACAGAGAGTTTGTTACAGCTCCTCATGGCTTTGTGGACACACATTTAGTCTGGGTTTAGCTGAATGTCCTCCTTTTATTTCTCCCCATCAGCCTGTGTTTTGACGTGGCCCCGATAGCCTGATGCCTCCTGCTTGCATTTCATGAACGTCTTCACATGTCCACTAAACAATGTGCTTGTTTTGTTGGGAGAATGCCAGACTTCATGGGTGGACACAATCCACTGACCCTTTTCCACAGACGTCTGTAGCTCCAGGGACCCGAACCCCAGACAGCTGCCTCTCTCTCTCACTGTGAACACACTCACAAGGTTGGTTCAAAGTGTCAGCACACAACCCGCACAGCGGGAACATGAGCTTTCCATGACATCTGTACGGCAAGACGGGGAGAAACAGCCCTCGGGGGGGCACTGTGCACTTTATGAAGCCGTAGTAATTATCCATGGACTCAGAATCCCTGACGATAATCTGGAGGTGGCCGACGGGATGCTGTTTGTTTCTCTGTACAGTTGGATACAGACTTGTAAAGTCCTAGTATCTGATTTTTTCATCATCGCAGACCTTGTGGTACAACTTCATAGCATCTGTACGCCGGCCAAAGAGCCTTTGTAGGATCCAGACGTTTGTGCTGTTTGTACGTGGCCATAGAGGCCTGTACAGAAGCGCTGGATGGTTCTGATGAGGCCCACTCACACTCCCACATCAGCACAACGTTCAAACCCTGTTGTTTCTGCAGGGCATCTGTTCTCTCCATAAGCGCCTTGTGTTGTTACCATACGGGACTTTGGTGACGGGGTTCATGTCGCTCTGTACGCGACATTTGACACATCCGGGAAAAAAACAACCGGCCGATTCATAACAAGCGAATTCTAACCGTCCACATAGAACGGAGCAGACTGGTGCTCCCCGTGGTTGAGTGCATGTCTGATGTCAATATTCTCCGTGTGGGACACGTATTCAGGCCACTGCATGGAAACATCACAATACGTCTTCTTGTGTCTTGTGGAGCCCCTCGTGTGTCAGAGCCACCGTGTCCCGCGGGAGGAACAAGGTTCTGAACACACCCAAACAGCTGGATGGCAAAGTGGTGAGAGGAACAGGGTGGAGCTGCGTGCGTTCTAGGAATGTTCCACCATGAATGGAGCACGCGCTCCACAACGCCTCTACATCATTGACACAGCAGGCTGAGCTCTGCCTGGAAATCACATTTCTCTCCACAAACTGTGCTGCACCACCTCATGAATGAAGTTTGTTCAGTGTCACACGTCTCGTACCCGTAGTAAGACGGGTCGGGGTCTCTGCCAACGTAGTATTCATTCGCCCTCGTGTTGAACTTGTGTGGAAAATAACCTTTTTCCACATCCTCAAACCCCAACGCCGCAGGTGTTTGTGCCAAACGCATGCGTAGAAAACTAAGTGAGTCTTCTGATGTCTGCTGGTCTGCGTTGTCATACATCAGCGTGACTCCCACTCATGACCACCGTGGGCCGGATCTTCTGTTTTACAAGATACTCCAGGATGATAGAGTTGTCAAACCAGATGCATTGTGGGCTATGGATGTATAAGCTGTGTGTTCTGATCTTGTGTCGTTCCTCACAAGGTGCTTACCGTTATGTCTTATTTCCAATCCTGTGCTGGTGCTCATTGTATAGATGGAGCCACACTGTCTGCAGGTGGGGTGTGTCGTGTGTTCTGAAGCCCTGCAGGCATTTACCACCTGTCACATGGTGGAAGATGATGACCTTCAGCCCCAGATACCTTTCAAAAGCCGCCACATCGGCATATGTTCATTTAGAAGGAGCGTCCTTGTCTGGGCGGATGAAACGTGCTAAACACAGATTGTTATCCCTGTTGTTTGCTGCGTACAGAAGACAATATCTGATCATAGGGGATGTTTCCTAGTTTTAAACGGGCCCCACCGCCTCCGCTTCCATTTCCTGCCACGGAGACCACGATGTCCAGTTCATGGTCCGTTATAGAGTCATCGTCACTTTGCAGCACATGAACAGATCTACATGGTACGAGTCGTCTGCGTGGAGAACGGTTTGCACGCCGCTGGCCAACGACGCTCCACGTGACACAACATGGAGAACGCCGCCTTCATCAACACGGACTGACTCTGACGTTCCACCGCTCACTTTATTTCTCACCTCACTCGTCACTTTCTGTTGGCTGGTGTACTTTATCTTAAGGTTGAAATGTAACGTTTATTCCTTTATGTTTAAACTAACCCATCGCCTTATAGGCTGTACTTTATCCTCCAATGATGGAGCAGTTCTCCGCTGCGCGTCGGGCCTAACAACGCCCCCCAACTCTTACATTATTGAAGATAAAGTGCTGCTTTTATAATACGGTTACCAGCCACATTATGAATAGTAAGTAAATAGCTGCTTTCAGCACTAAACAGTTGTAGCCAACAAACGTTGTGTGTCTCATTTCAGGAGTCTAGAGACAAAATAGTCCCCGTACGTGCAGGTAAACAGCATCGGGTGCTGCAGCGTCTCCTTCATTCACATCGCTCATGACGTCCACCTTCATTGTCCGGTTGTGGAAGCTCGCGTTGACCCAAACTGATCATTTGTGGGATTTCTGGTCTCTTCTCGGCGATCGCCACTGAGCTGAACACTGAAATGTCAACTAACGGCACAAAGTCTGACCTGTTACTTTGTGTGCAGTGATACGGAACGCTCGGGTCAATGTGACCAGCAACTGTACATTATGACTCAATAATGCACCGTGACTCACTCTCAACCAATCAGAGCGCTGCATTTCATCTACCCGTATTATAATATGCTACAAGCTGCTAGAGGTTTAGAGCTTAACAACAGGAATCCAAAGGGATGCATTTTACTTCAGGAGAACCTGAACGTGTTTCTATTTAGTCTCTAAAAAATGTCTTGTCTTCTATGAGGTCAAACACTACGTTGTGTTACCAGAACCTGCTGCAAACCCACAACTGGTTAATTACTATTTGTTCTGTCTGAGTCAATTGAAGGTATAAGGGCCCATTATAAATGCCTCTCATCCTCTCATCAGCAGATCTCATGTCATGGGAGGAATAGGTGCATGGGAGTCCTTACTGAATGATGTATGATCAGTGTGTACAAATACATGAAATGAGCATATTGGGTACAGTTATACAGTATATTCATTAGGTATTTATTCCTCAATGGAAACAGAACAAACTCCCAAATACAACAGTAACAAGCAGCATGTTGATGTATAAGCTGAATATCAGTTAGCAGAGGAGCGTTGGGGACACAGGAAGTCACTGGTGACCTCTCTGTGACCTCTGGCTTGGGTTAGACCACTTCCTGTTCAACAAAGGAGACGGCGGTATGAGGATCATCAGACTGTGTGGTTAATGCTGCTAATCACCACTCTCATTCATTCACATTGATTTATTATTAACATTATTGTTTAATGTTTCTTTTGTAAAATGGGACATGAGGTGTTTCTCCTAAACAACCTCCATCAGTCCATGTATGAATGTGATGTGATTTCCTCTGAGCATAATACTAATAACTCTGTAGTACCTTGGATGAGCTCGTAGATGTTGCAGTAGTTGGTGCCGTGGTCTTTAACGGCATACCAGGTCTCAGAGATGGACATGGCCTGCAGACAGTTACAGCTCTGTGTTAAATGAAAGAGAAAGAGACACTGTGCTTCTCCTGCAGCCACTCGGCTGGCTGCAGGAGAAGATCCTCTTCCTTACTCCCTTTCACAAAGACATTGCAGGTCTTTGGTCTCTTTGGCTGATGTTCCCGTTTATTACTCTTCACAAATGACAAAACAACTCGATGTGACTTGGCTTCCTGGTCTGGCTCGGTGTGTCTGCTTTGCAGTAAAAACGCTGTGATCTCCCCGTCAGCCATGCATCATTACCTGAGTCAGCACTTTAGTTGGGAGTGAAAAGCTACGGAAAGGTGACAGCAGGAGAAGAAGTGACAGGAGGCCAGCCGGTAGTTGATGTGCTCCACGTAGCGTGTGAAGGGAGTGGTGTGTTTGGCTGCTATGAAGTGGACACAATCAGACTGCAGCTGCACAGAGAACACGTACTAGTTAACTAAAAGTCACTTCACTCACTTACACTTTCATATAAAAGACTGAAAAGACATGAACTAAATACACTTTCAGCTGAAATACGTGTGTGTGTCACAGACAGACAGCAACGGTCTCACATGTTTTCACAAGGTCGCTGACGGTCAACCACCTTAATCACATTATTTAAACAAAGTGACCTGTTCAAACTATTTAAGAGAAGCGCTTCAATTTCTACCTTCTACACGTTATTTATTGTAATCAAATCCTCTGCAGTTCATCGGTTGGTGTTTGTCAGCCTCTGTGGCTGTAACACACTCGTCTTACCAACTTAATAACACAAGTTGACCAATGGTTGGGGACCATTTAGTGGCCTTCATTAGTCTCTGGATACTTGGGGCACATTAGTATTTATAAAGCCCGTCCTTGGCCTGCTCTCCTCTTCTCTTACTAGCTACTATATGTTCTCCCCTAGAAATCCATCAAAGTAGCATGAAAGCCTTGGGAGTTCAGTCTGTAGTGACCCTGAATATATGAACCATGAATGTAGACCTTGTGACGGCACCACAAGAAGAGTTTGTGGACATTCAGTCATTAGCGTTGCCAGGCAACAGCCTTGTTTGCACAGATGGTTTGTGTCATGTGACAGTGTTTGGTTGTTTTGGTGGGGACCAATAATTGGGACTATCGTCGTCATCCATACACACCTGGTACAGACACCTGTGTCCTCCCATGGTGCAGCCAGCCATGGTTCTCCACATGTTAGTCTGTGACAGCAGGGATTCATAAACCACTCTGCAAGGTGTCCCAAAGTACCTGCGTGAGAAAATACAGCACCGTGCTCACTGAACGTGTGTTTAGGTGCACGGGACCACTCGGCGTGTCAACACGCAACACTGCAGCTTGCAAATGAAACGGCGCCATCTAGTGGACATTAGCTGTACATGTTGGTCTGAGGCATAATGACAACTGTGTCTCATCTTTATTAGGAAGCCTTTAAAGGCTACAGGTCACATTCTAGTCACAACACAACATATATGTATATATATATATATATATATATATATGTTCAATTCTGTTTGGCTTCCAAACTCTCAGCCAATGAGTGTCAACAGAAGACGACATGTCCCACCACATGTCCCTTCTGTCTCAGGGACTGTGAGAAGAATGAAGATCACAGTTAAACTCTTTCTCCCTGTCGCCCTTCACTCATGTGTCCCTCAACAAACATCTCATGGTGGAGCTGAATAAGAATTCACTTCATTATTCTGATGTTACCAACGATGGCTTGACAGAGAAGCACCATCTTCTCCAGTATGGTCTGGTATGTATGCTCCAGAGTCCAATCTCACATGTTGTACTAATGGACACTAGAAGACCACATGTTCATTACATAGCTCTTAATCCATGGACAGGATGAGACGTTTCACCATTTCCATCTTCATCATCATCATCATCGTCATCTTCTCGATCTTCATCATCTCCGATTCGTCTCCAATTCTTGGACGTCTGGTTCCACTTCATCTAAAGAAAAGCATGTTTGATGAGCACACTCACCCCGTCACACTGCTTGGTTGTTGAATTTATCTTCCTGTAATTCTCTTTGTAACCATTTTTAAAATAACCAATAAAGTTCATAAATCTGGTAGATGCCTTCAATCTCAATCTCCTCAAGAGATTTTCCTTCTTCCAAGAGATCCTTTCTCCATTGCCAGGAGAAGCTTTGAGATTTTTGACTTTTTCTGAGACACCCTGAAAAGACAGAAGTGTCCTCTGACGGGTAGAAACATGCCATCAGCTTGTGTTTGTCCTCCAGTGTGGAGAAGTATAAAGTGAATGTGAGACAGTCGTGTACTACTGTATTCTCCCAATGAGCCACATGTAGCGTCTCGCTGTGTGAAAGAAGAATACTTTCTAACTCACATGATTGACACAAAATGCACCCAAAGTATCTTCTGCTGTTGGAGCAGCTAAATACAGAAGGTCAAATGGCTCTGCTTCACTTTTACTGGGACTTTAAGAGCCGGTTAACTTGTAAAAACACACATATGGGGAATAAAAGGGAACATAAAGGCACCATTGAGCGCCACGACCAACAAGAATCCCCATATTGTACGTTATCTCCTGGCCTGAACATCTCTCCTTCACAGCAAACAGGCTCACGTGTGGCCTTCCTTTCACACTCATGTTTGTAACTCTGCAGCTGCTTCATGTGCTGGAGGAAGGAGGATCATCCAGAAGTTCTACATTCAGGCTGCCTGTAGTATTGTCACTAACTTCTTTGTTCCCCACATGTCACCCTTGCTGATTGACTGAGCTTCAGATGCACGGACTCACTGTGGAACTCAGGCCCACATGGGGAATGAGTTCTTTCAGTTTGGATGCTTATTGACAGGAAACAGCAGAGAGCCAGTTAGCTGAGCCGTGATCCACAGGCTGAAGTTCTGCACCACAGCCTCACCAGACACCGACTTTGGTTTACATCCATAGATTGGCCTTTCCCTGCCATTGCACATCTGGATGAGCAGATGTACCAAAGGCATTACATCAAGTTGGATAATCAGTGTAAAAGCATCACTACAGAATATAGTGCAGTGAAGGAGCAGCAGGATGCACAAACCTACATGTCCATGAGAGATGGATCTCACAGGTTAGTCGGCCTTTAACGGTCAGTTACCTTTAACTCTTCAAGAACGTTGCAAACCAGCATCCGGAAGCTTCCCATCAGGGAGCCAGGAAGTAGTCGGTGACGGTCCTCATGCGTTTGTGCGTGAGGAGGTGAAGCCGAGCCATGAAACCTGGAGAAACGTCCACATAGAATCACCTTGGACCTTCATATCAGCCCTGGACATGGCTGGAGATCAAAGTGACCTACGATGAGTTTGACACACCTGCTTTAGAGCAGAATGAGGATGTACTTTATTGTAATCATTTCTTTCAGCTACAATAACCATGTTATTAAGAGATGGAAAGTTAAAGCCGTTCCTCTTTCTGTCCACGCTGCACAACGCGTGTTTTATTGCATTTAGTGGCAATGCTGCTGCTGCTTGTCTTTTATTTTGGCGGGAAATCACGTTTAACACTTTCAATACTCCACTTTGTGAGGAGATAAACTCCACCCTGTTATCAAATGTGTGCTTGTGCTTTGTGTGTTTTTGTTGGTGACTTAAGTGTGATATTTGGTGCAGAATGAAAGGTTCAAGTTGCACCTGAAGTAGCGAGCTCAGTAGTTTGTGTTGTTGTGAGACGGCTCTGCGTGAAGGTTAATAAGGTTAATAAAGCAACTTATTCATTACTCATTTCTTTATTTACTCACTTCCTTCTTCAACATGCTGCACCACCAATGTTTCCTCTGTGCTATTGACACAGCAACAGGGCTGTAGAATAAATACAGATATTATGGAGGAAATAGTACAAAAGTCAATAGTACAGCATCTTTAAAAAGGATCAGAGTATTTCATGTCAAAAGAAATAATACAGCGTGTTGAAAGCATCTTTATTTGATGGCCTGTTTAAACATGTACAGTTGTTTCCAATAAAAGTCATTTATTAACATTAGAGCCAAACAATTCTATTTCTGTTAAAGTAACACATGGAGTAAATGTTGTAAATGACATTATAGGGAATAAAAACACAAGTAACGCATATTCAATATTTCCTTGAGAGGTTTGCTGAACCATTAAAAAGCTTCTTGTTCAAAACAAACCTGATTATGTGAAATTAGATTTGATTTCACTCAACAGATTTAGAAAGATTTGAAGTTAAAATGGGCTCAAAAAGAATTACACATTCATATTTTCCTTCTTCACCTTGTTTTTATTATTGCTGATGAAGCGCACACACACATAAGGACACATTTGTCTCATATGGGGGGACAGATGAAAGAGCGTCTTATAAAATGTCTTCTTGAACACATAAAGATGAAGATTAAAGCCTAATTAGGAGCCAATATCTAAATGATCATCTATTGATTGAAGGAGCACAGCAGCATTAAGCTGAGCTCTTTCACACTTCCATCTGAGTCCCAGAGAGCTGTGGACCCCCCAGAGTCCAGACCAGCTCAGGTACCCCTCACCTGCTCCACCTGCATCTACACCCACATGAACCACCATCAGCTGTACAGACTGAACTATGTGGTGAGCAGAGAGGAAGGTTCTCCACCAGGAGGAGACTCTCCCTCCTGAAGAGGACACAGAAACACTGAGGAACCATAAGACCTGAAACTGAACCCAGGATAAAGAGGTTCAGTGAATGTGGTGCTGAAGGTGTGGAGGTGGATCAGTGTGTCAGAGGAGACTCTGTAGAAGGACAGAGAGCCAGCAGGACAGTCCACATACACTGCTACTCTACCAGAGGAGGAGGAGGAGGAGGTGATGCGTGTTACTGTCTTATTGTGATAGACAGAGTAACCTCTATCAGAGCATCTCAGACTCCAGGACTGATCATTGGATCCAAACCAACAGTCTAAACTGTCTCCTTTCCTCCTGATTCCTCTGTAACTCACTGATACATTAACTCTTCCTCTCCACTTGACCTCCCAGTAACAGCGACCAGTCAGACCAGTTCTACACAGCAGCTGATCCCAGTAGTCAAATCTGTCTGGATGATCAGGATATGACTGATCCTCCATCACACATGTCACCTTCCTGTTGTTGTCAGACGGTTTGAGGTGTTTGTTTACTGTGTTTGTGTCGATTGTGAGTTCACAGGAATCTGATGAGAGAACAAGACACAATACAGCTGCAGTTATTAATCATGTGTTCATCTACTGACACGTTGATGATGACATCACAGAGGTGAATGAGTGATGTCACAGTGTGAAGATGGTTGAATCTTCATGAATCAAAGCACACTTACACTTCCTCAGACCTGGTGTCAACCATCGGACTCCATCAGGCTCCACCCTGAAAGGAGGAGGGGGGTCAGAGCAGCATGGAGACATGGACATTACATCACTCTCACACACAGCTTTGTCCTTCATGTCCACATGGAGCACCTCTTCTTCTTCTACCACTACTTACAGACGACCACAGACTGTCAGTCAGGCGTCACACAGCGACGAGGTGCTGGAATATATTCATGAAGAAGATGAATGGATAACAAATAAGAAATGGACCTGTCACTGTACTTTCACCAGATGTGAATTCAAACGGGAGAAATGACGTCATGCTACAGATCAAGCTTCATGGGACGTGTGCAAAGGAACATTCACATTAAACTGGTTCATAAAGATAAAGCAGATACAGACCATTCAGTATTCACACAATGTGCATGTTTCCATGTTGTCCCCATTTGTGGACAATGTCTCTCCCTGTGGTTCGCTGGAGTCCCAAAACTTTACAAATGGCTTTGTCACCTTTTCCACACTGATGGATCTCAATGACTTTGTTCCTCATTTGTTCCTGAATGTCTTTGGATCGCAGCCTGTCTCGCTTGTGAGGATCTTGTGGTCTACTTCACTTTGTCAGGCAGCTCCTATTTAAGTGATTTCTAGATTGAGAACGGCTGTGGCTGGAGAAATGGAACTGGGCTTTCCAAAGATGTGATGAACCTCACTTCATTTATGTTTTCATCACTTTTTCACACAGGGCCATTTAGGTTTGGATTCTTTTCTCCCCTTAATGATACAAACTGCATTTTGTGTTTACTTGCGTTATCTGTGTCTAATATTTACATTAGTTTGATGATCTGACACATTTAAGTGTGACATGCAGGCATGAAAACGGGTCACGGGTGAAAAAGGTGAGAGGGATGTTTCCCCTCTAGGGGTTTTCAGCTGGTTTTGTCCCAGGGACCAACATTCTGAATAAAAAGTCACTGGCCTGTAACCTGGACCTCAAGTTCATAAGAAGAGATTGCGCCAAAGGATCGATCTCTTTCGCCTGACTTCCCGTTAGTGACAGATCGAGACAACACAACGTTGTTTGGTTTCTTTTCTTTCCCTCC
Source organism: Gasterosteus aculeatus (assembly GCF_964276395.1). Classification (NCBI taxonomy): domain Eukaryota; kingdom Metazoa; phylum Chordata; class Actinopteri; order Perciformes; family Gasterosteidae; genus Gasterosteus; species Gasterosteus aculeatus. Next base: position 1,116,838 of record NC_135708.1, on the reverse strand, counting down.
AATTGCCAAGTTTCAGTCTTAATCTCGCTGGACGAACTCAAGACTCGCGCTCCACTACGTCCCGCTTCCTTTTCCCTTTTGATTTCATTCCTGTTGACTCCAGAGGACCGGAGAGACAGCTGCTCTCTGACCCCCCGCCGCCTCCCAACGAGAAGTTCGGACCCCACGGCCGAAATCGCCTTCATCCACTGAGTTTCCCTACGCAGAGCTCAACTGTCCTCAGTCAGCTGGAAGCTGATGACCAACGCCCATCAAACAGTAACACTGGTTTTCTGGGCAGACTAATTTAGCGTGTTGATATGGACTTGATGTTTATTTGATTTGTTCAGTCATAACGTGGTACGATAGAGTCCGGATCAACGAATCCGCTACCTTTGATTTATGTTTGAATGTGTACCTGCAAATGTCGTAATGTCCCCTGTTGATCTGATGCTGTGATACGTTTGCTGTAAGAGAGTGAAAGCGCCAACTGTGTTACGCTGCTGAATGATGTCTCATGGTCAGAATAGTTCCTTATTTTCTTTTCTTTTCCCGGGTCTCCGCCGTGACATCTTCACCCTCAAGGAGTGAATATCAATTATGAGACTTGATTTATAGTATTGGTTATTGGTCCCTGTTAGCTCAGGGTGGTGCCCCGTTATTTATTCATTCTGGAAGGATGCCCAGACATATAACTGTTATCAGAAAGTAGTTTACAATGGGGGGGCGAGAGTGTGGCAGAGCACCCCCCTACAGAAAATACACCACAACAGACGACAGGATGATTTCTATGACTGCCTGCGAAGACCGCGAGCAAATGGTGGCTAATAGAGGCCGTAAGAGCAGGAGAGAACAGCCGTACCCTCTTACAGACTGTGATGTCACGAGAGGCTCGGTCTTGGAAGGGAGCTACGTTCACCGGAGATGACTGTAACTACTATGGCTCCACCTGCTGGTGGAGGTAGGAACTCCACCCCGAAACTCAGAGCATTCCCCTCACACCTGAAACCCACCAGGGTGTGACGACCTGGAGGCCTCCATGAGGGCGGAAGACACACCGCTGAGGGAGGAGAGACGAGCTGCAGATTGGGCCCGCGGCAGAAGAGCAGACCAAGACAGAAGGATTCCCGAATGCAGGAGAGACCGAGAGGACGGTGTTCTCTCTTTAAAGAAGTGGATTTCCGTTTCCCCTCCAAAGACAAGACATTAGTTAAGTTTTACCGGCGAAGATCGACCGAAGCCTGAGTTACCCCCTGTTTTGACTGTTTTCTGTTTAATCTGAAGGACGTAAACTAAAACCTTTGTTTGCATTTTTGAACTCTGTGTCCTCGCGCTATTTGAAAATGAAAATGTGGATCAAGTATATTCAAAAGTGACATAAAACAAAATAATAGGCATTCAGACATTTGTTATAAAAAAACAACACAATTACACGTCAAAGAATAATGAAATCTTAAAGGTTTAAACATGAATAACCCATCAGCCAATGAGATTTAGCCTTTTTGGCCTTTGGGGTCTTAAAGGTTCTGCTACCTAGAGACCGACTAGTCTAAGACCTCGGACTGAATGAGGCCTGAAGGGGCGTTTTTATACAAAACCTCCACCCGATGGGTGTAGAAGGGTCTAAAACATTATACAGTGACACTTTTCACCAGGTCATACAAACGTGTGCCTTTGATCATTTGATCACTGATGATAATCTCGCCCTCGTCTGTCCATTATGTGCATTCAGCATGTTTCCTACTTTTTTTAGGCATGTGTCGGATGACATTACTCCAAATCACATCTCTTCTGAGCCCTTCATCAACATCTGTTGAGGCACAGCTGCTTTCATGGGGTGGTAGTGATGGAGACAATACGCCCGTCTCCCGCTCGCCCTGTCGCACCACAGACAAGTGTCTCTGTAAAATACCACCATGTGTTTGGGCCTTTTCATACATGTCGGCGTCAGGTTGCTTCAATACATCGGTTCATTTTGCACGGCCGGTCTTATAGAGCTGCGCTGCTCATGTTGCTGCTGCTTCATCCATTCAATCTGCTGCAGGGGACCAGAGACATTATTTGAGCGTGCTCCATTTGACTTCCCCCGGTTGACGAGGTCAATTATAAAAGTAACGGTAATAAAAATCCCCCCGTCTGATTGAGCCTCTTTTCCTTCTTGTTGAGTCGGATCTTTTTATCGGCTACCAGTCTGATGAGATTCTTCTTCTTCTTTAAAAGTACAAACTGTTTGTCGGTCAACGGGATCTGACCTCTTAACACGTTGATCTCACACAGTGCATTAATCCAATCTCTGTTTGCATCAGCCACAATGACTCTCCTCACACGGGGAGAGGATTCATACATGGATTCTAACAGAGTCACATTCCTCCACATGCGTGACCACATTCTGTGTCTGAGCGACAAAATGAGATAGTTAGTGTTTAAACTAATAGTGCGGCTAACTTTACCCTGAATAAATACATTCTGCACTGAATACATACAGCTGAGATTTCTATGATGTACGTATTTGGTAAAAACATTGATAACTTCTATATCATTACTGCTGGCATTCATTAAATGGTCTCTGATGAGTCGGTTGTCTTTGTCCTGTGGTAGTAAAACATCATCACAGAGACTCTGGTAAGCCCTCTACAACGTATATAAAGGCTGCCAACATGAATAAATGTGCACCATGTTATCAAAACGCTGTGAAATATTCTTGATAAAGAGTCTTTGCTGGATTCGATGGTCCTCACTACCAAACTAAAGGGATGTTGTAGCCGCGCATCAAACCCTTGATCCCCATTAGTAGCCAGAGGGCAGCGTGGTGTAATCGGGCAACACCCGCCGCTTATTGTTCACCACTTGGACTTTCCTTTTTAAGACGGAACCTCTTCTTGTCCCGTTTGATGGTTTCAGACGGTCAACGTATGTGTGCTGTGATTGGCTACAGCAGATGGAACGAGACCAATCAGCGCGTGGGGCGGGACAACAGCCGCGTCACGGCCATTTAACGCGACGCCTTTGCATGTGACGCTGGTTTTACCTTGTAGCGTGTCGTGTGCGTAACATACAAACTGTGTGACGGCGTCTTCTTCGGCCCGGACACACACATCACATGTTTAGTTGGTCAGTCACCAAGATGTGGCCCAAGGGGGGGAACCCGATCGCCGGCCCCTGATGTAAAGACAACGCTGTCTGTGTCGCAGTACAACAGCCTCTCCTGCAGCTTATCTAGCAAGTCGTAAAGCATCAACCTGGCGTGGGCCGTTGTCATGGCTCCTGTGAAGACATTTACGTCTCTTACACCAGAGTTGCTGCTGTCTGCATGACGCCGCTGCACCAAAGCCGCCTCATCTGGGATCAAACAGAATTGTCTCACATCAAACTGGTCGTGAACATGAACTGTGATCAGCTGACATGTTACTCCTCATGCTAAACCGGCCCCACAGAGAGTTTGTTACAGCTCCTCATGGCTTTGTGGACACACATTTAGTCTGGGTTTAGCTGAATGTCCTCCTTTTATTTCTCCCCATCAGCCTGTGTTTTGACGTGGCCCCGATAGCCTGATGCCTCCTGCTTGCATTTCATGAACGTCTTCACATGTCCACTAAACAATGTGCTTGTTTTGTTGGGAGAATGCCAGACTTCATGGGTGGACACAATCCGCTGACCCTTTTCCACAGACGTCTGTAGCTCCAGGGACCCGAACCCCAGACAGCTGCCTCTCTCTCTCACTGTGAACACACTCACAAGGTTGGTTCAAAGTGTCAGCACACAACCCGCACAGCGGGAACATGAGCTTTCCATGACATCTGTACGGCAAGACGGGGAGAAACAGCCCTCGGGGGGGGGGGGCACTGTGCACTTTATGAAGCCGTAGTAATTATCCATGGACTCAGAATCCCTGAGGATAATCTGGAGGTGGCCGACGGGATGCTGTTTGTTTCTCTGTACAGTTGGATACAGACTTGTAAAGTCCTAGTATCTGATTTTTTCATCATCGCAGACCTTGTGGTACAACTTCATAGCATCTGTACGCCGGCCAAAGAGCCTTTGTAGGATCCAGACGTTTGTGCTGTTTGTACGTGGCCATAAAGGCCTGTACAGAAGCGCTGGATGGTTCTGATGAGGCCCACTCACACTCCCACATCAGCACAACGTTCAAACCCTGTTGTTTCTGCAGGGCATCTGTTCTCTCCATAAGCGCCTGGTGTTGTTACCATACGGGACTTTGGTGACGGGGTTCATGTCGCTCTGTACGCGACATTTGACACATCCGGGAAAAAAACAACCGGCCGATTCATAACAAGCGAATTCTAACCGTCCACATAGAACGGAGCAGACTGGTGCTCCCCGTGGTGGAGTGCATGTCTGATGTCAATATTCTCCGTGTGGGACACGTATTCAGGCCACTGCATGGAAACATCACAATACGTCTTCTTGTGTCTTGTGGAGCCCCTCGTGTGTCAGAGCCACCGTGTCCCGCGGGAGGAACAAGGTTCTGAACACACCCAAACAGCTGGATGGCAAAGTGGTGAGAGGAACAGGGTGGAGCTGCGTGCGTTCTAGGAATGTTCCACCATGAATGGAGCACGCGCTCCACAACGCCTCTACATCATTGACACAGCAGGCTGAGCTCTGCCTGGAAATCACATTTCTCTCCACAAACTGTGCTGCACCACCTCATGAAGGGAGTTTGTTCAGTGTCACACGTCTCGTACCCGTAGTAAGACGGGTCGGGGTCTCTGCCAACGTAGTATTCATTCGCCCTCGTGTTGAACTTGTGTGGAAAATAACCTTTTTCCACATCCTCAAACGCCGCGGGTGTTTGTGCCAAACGCATGCGTAGAAAACTAAGTGAGTCTTCTGATGTCTGCTGGTCTGCGTTGTCAAACATCAGCGTGACTCCCACTCATGACCACCGTGGGCCGGATCTTCTGTTTTACAAGATACTCCAGGATGATAGAGTTGTCAAACCAGATGCATTGTGGGCTATGGATGTATAAGCTGTGTGTTCTGGTCTTGTGTCGTTCCTCACAAGGTGCTTACCGTTATGAACGCGTGTCTCTCAGTCATACAACATGTGTGCTGTTTGAGGCTCTTTCTTTTCACTGGGTTGAATGAAGCATTCGTGCTCGTCCTCAGCCTCCATTTGTGGCTCCACAGTGGAAACACACGTCGGCTTGCATGTGTGCGCTTTTTACCGCCTCTGTGTGTTTCTCCACACGCCTCACAGTATTTCATAGCGCCACACGGTACACAGTAAAATCGCCAGTGTTAATACAACACTTAAAGAGTCAATTTTAACACTGCCTCAGTGAACATATGGTCCCTATCTACAGAGTGTTAAATGTACACTGAACACAGAGTTAAATTTCCAGAGTCAATTTTACTCTGGTAAGAGTTAAAATTTTACACTAGGTGCAGTGTAGTGTAATAATATTAACTCTAAGAAGTGTCAATCAAGTTTTACACTATGTAAGAAGTAACACCCATAGTGTTATTCACATGTAACACTAAAGAGTTATAAAAGAAATAACCTTTCCAGTGTTAAACCTACTTTACACTATGTTGATTATGAAATCACTCCAAAGAGTGTTGATTTTTAACCACCTCCTACCAGTGTTGCATATCTACGCAGGGGGAAAAACACACAGACAATTGTATCCATACTGTAATACATATTTATTCCAAGTAAACATGAAATATTGACATCAAAAGTAAACCTAAAACATGTAAAGCTCACATCTTATCACAGTGGCAAAGATCTTGGTTGGTGCTGGATGACAGGACTGTTTTGATCAACATGATGGTATCTGCAAAGACAGCAAACTGAAATCAACATTATGATCTACAACCCCATACAAGCTGACAACCTGAAAATACCCTATTTCAGCTTTAAAAATCACAAACACAACTACATTTTCGGTCAAGTACATCAACTTATTACTTACCACCAGAGCACCACAGTACATTAAAGAACAATCTGAAAGAAAAAGGAAAATATACATATTAAGTAACTACGTAACTACGTAGACCCCTCCGCCGTAGCCTGACGTGCACCTCCGAAAAAATCTAACTGTGAGTCGAGTTGACGTGTACCGCAAGTGCTGTGATTGGTCCGCTCAGAACGTAATTTGCGGCAGTTGCTGACATTTGAAAGTATCGAAAGTGCACTTGCTCGTCCAGGTCCCTCAGTGGGTGAACCAGTGTTGTAAATTCACGTCTTCTCCGTAGCCTGCGCTTCAATATGAGCTTCGGCTCACCAAGGATTCGGCACCCGCAGAAACACACAGCCACACCCGCCGCCGCCGTAACGTGGAAGCATAAATTAAGCAGCAGCTGCAGCCATAGACATAAAGAATAGACATCGACCGCTGCTGCCTAGTGGTGCTGACGAGCCGCGGGGCCGCCAGCTTGGACCGGTCACCCGCTCCACTCAGTGCCAGCTGGCGCAACGAAGTGTCAGCGCGTCACTCGCTGAATACAAAAGCGGATGTTCACGGGATTTTGTAGGCATGACAACGAAAACATGATTCGGCGTATTTTAATATTCATAGTAGGCGTAACAGTAATAATATTGTGGTATATAATATAATAAAAACTATTTGTTTGCGCCTCAGCAGCCAATGCAGCGTCTACTATTTATATGTCTATGGCTACAGCAGCAGCTAACGGGAACCGAGCCTCTCGGAGCCGCGGCACGTCCGCGACATGTCCCGCTATGCTCGACCAAATTGTGACGCTAAAGCGATTTGCTCCGGCTCAAATAGAAATAATAAATATGACTGCTTCAACGATTTTTTTTCTTCATTTTACTGAAATAAATGTGCAAGCATGACACATAACACACCACGACAGCTCGTCCTCGCTGACATTAACGTTACCTCGTGTCGTTTTTGTTCAGTTTGGTGTTGTGAGGTCAGACATGTGGCTGCTACATTTAAGCTAACCGCCGACCCGATATCACGTTAGCCATTTGAAATTCGGTATTTGAAGACACGTACCCAACATTGACTAGTGTGGTGAATGAATACGTCCCTTTATTCTTATACAGATTCTACTGGAATGAAGAAAAACAACGGGAATAGTTTATAGTAGAAAGACTTACCACAGTATTTCGATGCGAGGAAGATGGCGATGCCAGAATCCACATTCTCAGTTTGACCGGGAAAGTTGGTGGGCGGGGCTCTCCAGAGTATTCTTTGTGATACTCTGGAAGGTATCTTGCTCTAATCAGTGTTGAATCAGGGCCTGAGAGAGTCAATAACACTGACAGAGTAAAACCTCTGTTAACTCCGATTATTTTCACCAACACTGGAAGTTTTCTGGTTCAATTTTACTCTGTCCATTGTTGGAAGAACTCCGGAAGAATTAAAATAGTTTGACACTGCCTTTTTGACACTGGCAAATTTACTGTGTACGACGGCGTGTACTGCTTCTGGACGCTTGTGCTGTTTAAAACCATATTTAGATTCACATCTGCGTTCACACACAGTAAAATCGCCAGTGTCAATACAACACTTAAAGAGTCAATTTTAACACTACCTCAGTGAACATATGGTCCCTATCTACAGAGTGTTAAATGTACACTGAACACAGAGTTAAATTTCCAGAGTCAATTTTACTCTGGTAAGAGTTAAAATTTTACACTAGGTGCAGTGTAGTGTAATAATATTAACTCTAAGTGTCAATCAAGTTTTACACTATGTAAGAAGTAACACCCTTAGTGTTATTCACATGTAACACTAAATAGTTATAAAAGAAATAACCTTTCCAGTGTTAAACCTACTTTACACTATGTTGATTATGAAATCACTCCAAAGAGTGTTGATTTTTAACCAACTCCTACCAGTGTTGCATATCTATGCAGGGGGAAAAACACACAGACAATTGTATCCATACTGTAATACATATTTATTCCAAGTAAACATGAAATATTGGCATCAAAAGTAAACCTAAAACATGTAAAGCTCACATCTTATCACAGTGGCAAAGATCTTGGTTGGTGCTGGATGACAGGAATGTTTTGATCAACATGATGGTATCTGCAAAGACAGCAAACTGAAATCAACATTATGATCTACAACCCCATACAAGCTGACAACCTGAAAATACCCTATTTCAGCTTTAAAAATCAAGTACATCAACTTATTACTTACCACCAGAGCACCACAGTACATTAAAGAACAATCTGAAAGAAAAAAGAAAATATACATATTAAGTAACTACGTAACTACGTAGACCCCTCCGCCGTAGCCTGACGTGCACCTCCGAAAAGATCTAACTGCGAGTCGAGTTGACGTGGGCCGCAAGTGCTGTGATTGGTCCGCTCACAACGTAATTTGCGGCAGTTGCTGACATTTGAAAGTATCGAAAGTGCACTTGCTCGTCCAGGTCCCTCAGTGGGTGAACCAGTGTTGTAAATTCACGTCTTCTCCGTAGCCTGCGCTTCAATATGAGATTCGGCTCACCAAGGATTCGGCACCCGCAGAAACACACAGCCACACCCGCCTAGCGGCATGGGGGGGAACTGCAGAGCAACGGAGAACTTGCTCAATGACGGGGTTACGCCGCCGCCGTAACGTGGAAGCATAAATTAAGCTTACAGCAGCTACAGCCATAGACATAAAGAATAGACATCGACCGCTGCTGCCTAGTGGTGCTGACGAGCCGCGGGGCCGCCAGCTTGGACCGGTCACCCGCTCCACTCAGTGCCAGCTGGCGCAACGAAGTGTCAGCGCGTCACTCGCTGAATACAAAAGCGGATGTTCACGGCATTTTGTAGGCATGACACCGAAAACATGATTCGGCGTATTTTAATATTCATAGTAGGCGTAACAGTAATAATATTCTGGTATATAATATAATAATAAATATTTGTTTGCGCCTCAGCAGCCGATGCAGCGTCTACTCTTTATATGTCTATGGCTACAGCAGCAGCTAACGGGAACCGAGCCTCTCGGAGCCGCGGCTGCGTTCACGTTAACTGGGTCGACTCGGTGCATTCCGCCGTCTGCTGGTGAACTAGCGGGTCCTATGAGCCCGTCCGCACGTCCGCGACATGTCCCGCTATGCTCGACCAAATTGTGACGTGACGCTAAAGCGATTTGCTCCGGCTCAAATAGAAATAATAAATATGACTGCTTCAACGAATTTTTGTCGTCATTTTACTGAAATAAATGTGCAAGCATGACACATAACACACCAGGACAGCTCGTCCTCGCTGACATTAACGTTACCTCGTGTCGTTTTTGTTCAGTTTGGTGTTGCGGTCAGACATGTGGCTGCTACATTTAAGCTAACCGCCGACCCGATATCACGTTAGCCATTTGAAATTCGGTATTTGAAGACACGAACCCAACATTGACTAGTGTGGTGAATGAATACGTTCCTTTATTCTTATACAGATTCTACTAGAATGAAGAAAAACAACGGGAATAGTTTATAGTAGAAAGACTTACCACAGTATTTCGATGCGAGGAAGATGGCGATGCCAGAATCCACATTCTCAGTTTGACCGGGAAAGTTGGTGGGCGGGGCTCTCCAGAGTATTCTTTGTGATACTCTGGAAGGTATCTTGCTCTAATCAGTGTTGAATCAGGGCCTGAGAGAGTCAATAACACTGACAGAGTAAAACCTCTGTTAACTCTAATAGATTATTTTCACCAACACTGGAAGTTTTCTGGTTCAATTTTACTCTGTCCATTGTTGGAAGAACTCCGGAAGAATTAAAATAGTTTGACACTGCCTTTTTGACACTGGCAAATATACTGTGAACGGTGGCAGGTGGAGGCAATCGGCCTCAGCTGAGCTGAATGTGTTTTGATGGCGTTGGTCTGGTTTTAAAATGCAGTAAGGGCGATCAGGAGGAGAGAGCCGCAGAGCGAGCGAGACGCCGGGAGCTCTCGCTGCGTTGACAACTGAAGCAACGAAATAAAAGGATCGTCCACCAAACCTGCTGTGTCCTGCCTGTACCCCAAAGAACATACACCGTGACATCTGCATTTCTGCAGACGTGGTCTCAGGGAACTGCAGCAATGCGACATTAAACACAGGTTCATTCATCTAAGCCGGAGACCGATGAGGACAGATCAACAAAGAGGATATAAACAAGTAAATACATTCTCTTCTTGTGAGGCGAGAGCCTAATCAGGCAGGAAAGAATATACAATAAACCCTGACGATTCTACATGCGATATTGTCGAGGTAACACAGCAAAGTGCTCTCTCTTTGCGGCCTGAGGGGGGCGCTGGTCTCGGGCCGATGCCTCACCTGGCGTGCTACGTGACCCGGAGCCGGAGATGCTGCCGCGCTGGAAGCAGGCGGCCGCCCTGCAGCCGTTCTTCAGAGGTCACTCTGCAAAGGGGACGAAGCTGTTTGGGGAGAAAGTCACCGCCGCCATCCGCACTGCGATCCAACAGAGCTTCTCTGACTGTTTCAGTCAAATGAGTCACAGCCATTTGGATCCACCAGGAACGACTGCTTTCCCTTAATGAATATCATCTCCTAGGTCTTTTTTCAATTAGCGTGAAAAAACAAACAGGACGAATCGTCAAAATCTGTCTTAGTGGACAAAGAGGAGGTGGCCTTGTTAAATATCAGCGTGGACGTGCACAGTCCTCTTTGTTCAGTGTGTAATGATCCGAGTGTTGCCTCTTGTGCCCTCAGGTCCTGTTTGCTGCCTTACTGGTTCACTCTGTTCCACCTGGCTCACACCTCCGTCTGCCTCCCTCTGCTGCCCAGTGGAAGTACTGCAGGCTGTTTGTCCACTTTACCTTCTGCTTTCTGACACTAGAGGTCCATGTTTGTCATGTTTTAAGTTGGTCATTAAAACATCAGTAGATCCACTTTTTAAGAAGAGCTTATGGAAATGCTTGTTTTATTCAAACGCGCACAGACCTCTCTGGGTGGAGTTCCCAGGAGAACAGAGCACCTTCGCTGTGGACCACCAGTATATGATTGGTGATGAATACCTTTTTTTACTGGGTGAAGTTCTCACTTTTATGATCTTAACTGTCTTTGATTGTATGTAGGTGGAGCACTGCTGGCCAGTCCTGTAACCAAGCCGCGTGTTCAAGCTGTGCGAGTCCTTCTTCCTGGATCTGGTGAGGTAAATCAAGCAGCAGGTAACAAACGTCTTCTAGTGACTCACAAGTCACCTCATGGCGCCTGTTACATGAAGGGCTGTTTGTGTTTTAGGTTTGGTATGACGTCCTCACTGCAAAGGCGCATAAAGGAGGCCGGACTCTGGGTCTGCCCGTCACCCTGGACACAGTTAGTGTTAAAGTCTCAATTCACACAGCGAGGGTTACTTCCTATGTCGTATTCTATATGAAACGTGTGTTTTCCTCTCAGGTTTCTGTGTTCCAGCGTGGCGGCTCGGTGGTCTGCAGGTCAACAGGAAGTGGTTCCTGCACAGCCGAACAGCAGCAGCTCCCCCTCTCTATCACGGTGGCCCTGAACTCTGAGGTGAGCATCAAAGGGTTTCAGGTAGGCAAATTAAATACAGGTTACTTTCTGACCAATAGTGATACAGAACAATGTCTTCAATGTCTTGTATTAAAGTCTTTGTTAATGGCTGACATTTTAGAGACGTTGTTGAACGTGCTGCTTATGAGATGTGTATATATACATATTTTACTGTGCGCCGTGTTTGTACCCCGTCTCCATGGTGACGGAATGCTCGCCCCACATGAGTGCGTATTATTCCAACATTCATTTGCATACGGAATCAGATGTTTCTGTTCATTGTCTTACTGAGTTCAGAGGGAGCAGTTCAGATATTTTCTCCAGAGAATTTATCAGCGACATCTGTCCGTTACAGAGTTAAGTAGCCTTTTGAAAGATTCAACACCCTTTTTCACAGACCGCATTCAGTCAGTCATTTACCATCAAAACAAAAACCTTTTTACAGGATTTGAGCCTTTTTACAGGCTTTCCACAAGTCTTTTTATTGATATTCACCATGTACCACGGAAACAACCGGAGACCCGGAGCTGGCGCTTCACTGCTCTGGACTCCTCCGACAGGATACAACGTGAATATGGCACTTTCTCGTGCCCCCAATGAAGTGCACTACCTGAAAAGGCCAGTGAGCGAGCTGCACGCCTTCATTGACACTGAGGCCAATATGTGCCGCCGGTTACAAGATCAAGAGCCGGCCTACGGTCGCATGGTTTGTGAGCACACAACAATGCTTTCAGACCACAAGATTCACACCACTAGCTGTGTCCTGAGAAGGGAGGGCGGTCGACTCGATCTCATAGACGGTTCACATCTTGTTTGGTATTCATATCCGCGTTTCTTCTTTTTTGGTCTATTAATTATAATTTGCACCTGCCACTGAGGATGGCCTTCACATGTGTGTATAAAAACTCTTACTGCTCGGAACAAATTCCATCCAGGATTTTAAAAAGGGTCTCCGAAAGACTTTCGACCAAGTCTCAACGGAGTGAGAAAGGGAAAGAGAGCTGAGTGGGCTGAAACAAGGACGACCATCTGTTTGTTTACGCCATTCGCTTCCAGTGTGTACTACTTGTTGTACCATTACAGGATGACCGTCTAACAAGTTTCCCTATTTCATGTACTGCTGCTATCAATGTTCCTTTGATCAGACGTTTGCTTCCATCATCCAGATACTGTATCAAGTGTATCGTGCACTTTACACTCAATAGCAGCACTCAACAATTTACAGCCCATCTCTGAGTTTAGGAGGAGACTAAAAAACTACAAACATTAATACAAAAAACTGACACTATGAACAATTCTCATCACCTTCATTCTTCATTTAAATCTTTCACAACCGTGTCTCATTGTTACTGACAGTTTCCCTCTATTAGTAAATCAATGTTTCGTACTGTTTGTAAATCTATTTTCTGACACTCTCAATAGTCTGTACTCTCTATTCTCCCTTCTTCTACCTGGAATGTGAGTCGTAAACTGGGGAGACTAAGGCTGCTTATCTGGGCTGTTGGGAAGCAGTGGGCGTCGGTGTGTCACCAGTTAGTTGTTATGGGGGGGGGGGGTGGACCCATTGAACTGTCTCTCCCTGCTGGATATTTGTCCTCTGGGGGGACGGGGTATTGGGGCTGTTTGTCTCTCACCTGCAGTGGTCTCCTGTCTTGCTGTCCCTTGTTTGCTTCTGCTGCTGCAGATATCTGAGAATGTCTATGAGGAGGACGTCCTCCAACAGCAGCTTCTCCTCCTTCGCCGTGGTTTGGATGGGTTCTCTGCACATGTGGTTTGATGGACAGGAGTCCTGATGTGATGGACAGCTCTTCTGTGGCCCCCTGGTGTTCATGTTCACAGCTACCTGCTTCCTCTTCCTCTTCTCCTATTTCCACCACCACGCTCTCGTGACCCTCATGTGACGATGTCATCTTTTGTTGTTTCCCTCAGGCTCATCTTCTCCATCGCTCACGACTTCCCCCGTTCCTCCTCTCAGATGGAACAGAGGTTCTTGTTCTGGCTGCTCGGTTTCACAAAGGGACTGTTTGAAGTTCTCCTTTTCTCTGCATGTGGCGGGAAGGACCTGGCCTCTCCTGTGCAGCTGCTGTCATTTCTGGGTACAGCTGAGGGGGGGCATGGGTGTCTGCACTGAGAGGGGTGACATGTTGACCGGGCTCACAATCTGCTTCTTCTCCTGCCAGTCCAACAGCAGGTTTGGGGGTGTTTGGGTGGACTGCCCTCCAGTAGGCGAGCAGCCGCTTGGTGCAGACACGTCTCTTCTTACTTATCTAAGCGGCCGGCTCCCACATAAGCCGTAGTGGCTTGGTTTCCTGCTGCTACAGTCTCCCTCCACACCTTGCGCCTGTCTTCACCCACAGGTGGTGAACTGGTTGGGAACCACCCATTCTTCTGCCATCTTCTCAAGCATCTCTGCATCCTCCTCCACTCCCTTTCTCTTTCTTTGGGATCCATCTGATCTTCATCTGCTCTCTGGTCCTTGTAAAAGTAACCATGATGCAACCTGGTGTATCTAAAGAACCCTGAGCTGTCTCTTTTGTCCCAGGAGCTATTGTGTCACTGACTATGAGGAGACAAATGATGTAAAGTCTAAACTAATGAAACCTACAAAACATGTTGAATCAGATTGACAACTGAAATCAGCAATGCAAAGTAAACTACTGGATCTGAAAGTGAGACAGTCAATGAAAACACTGAGTCAAAGTAATAACTACAATACAGGTCAAAACGCTATCAATACAGGTCAAATTATACGCCAAAAATCTCAAACTGCTCCAAGAAAATCAAACCAGTTATGACTTGAGCAAATTCAAAATAAAAGTCCAACTCAATGAAACCTGAGATTAAACTTATACAATACGGCGTAAACACTTCCACAGGAGAGAGAAGAGGAAACCCCAAAAACCCGATCATCTTAAGGTAAAATACCTAAAGTCATAAATAAATTCAAACTAAAAGGCCAATTAAGAAAGTAAAAGTCTAAGCCTGTAATGATAATCGATCAGGAATTAAATCCTTATATGTTTAAACGTTGAATACCATTCAAACGTTAACTAGTAGTGATGATGTAACCTTAACTCAAAGCATGATGCAATAATAACTTCCTTAATCAAATCAACATAAGGGCGCCTGGGGAGCAGTTAGGGGTTTGGCCGTCTTGCTTAGGGACGTTTTGACTTGGGATTTGAACCACCAACCCTGCGGTTTGCAGCACACCCTCTGTACTCCATGTGCCACGGTCACAATGATGGAAATCACAACAAACTCTGATTTTAAAATGTAAGTTGTATCTTTTACCTTCACTCTGTATATCAGTGTTGAACTAAAGAGAAAATGAAACTGTTCTCTCTCCCTTTGACTCTACATCATGTTCTTACTCCTCCAAACCATATGAGGCTGTTAACAGCTGATGATCTAACAGTTTTTCCCCACAGAGGAAGTAACTCACTCTGAGCACATGGGAGGTAGAAATGCTGTGCTGCTCAGGTCTTAACGTTACATTGTGGCTGTTCATGTGTACAGTAATTATATGACATAAATGACTATGAATTGTGTTTGATTCATATTACAACTATTTTATTAAACATGCTAATTGTAGTGGCCGTTTGTCCTTGTTACCAACACATCTGTGAATCAAAGGGTCACTGCTGCACCTAGTTTTTGTTTTCTGTCACGCAGTAAGAAAGCGGATTGTCTGGCCGATCTTTTCCTTTGTTTCGCCTTTATTCCACAGGATCCACAACACATACGATACAACTTGTCTGCCTTCCTATGCAGTGCTCTGTCTCACTGTCTCACTGCTAAACACTATTAGTCACCCAGGTGCATGCTGGTCCCACCTGGCTGTGCCCCTAAGTAACCTCCAGGTGCAATTAGTGATCCAATTACCCAAACAATTAATCCAACTATATTCAAGAATAAGTAACTAAATAATAGCTCCCACATCAAGCTGACGATAAACCTGAATGAGCATTAATGCAACATCCTGAAATGAAAATAGATGAACACTAACAATCAGATGCATCTACTCAATTCACATGTGGCCCCCTGGACATGTCTTCATTTAGTGTGTAACACTCACTAAATGACTTCAGCTTTGGAGTCACATTCTAATACTTCCTTCTGCATGACAACAGGAACTTGTTCTTTGCTCTTAAAAAGCCCAGAAATATCTTATGAAGATAAATATTGAAGGTTACCCAAACTCTGTTATATACATACATATGACACAAATACATATGAAGTGTGCATTAGTGTCACGGAAGTCCAAATATAATATGTAATACTGTCCCATGTGAGCTTGTTTTGAGCATTAATCAGTCAGTAGCATTTATTCATAGAGAGATTGATCCCGATCGTCCTCTCATTGAATCATCTTCAGAAATCCATTTCACTGACGACACAAATTAAAAGCATTCACCTCAAAAAGAGAAGCATCCGGAAGCTTCCCATCAGGGAGCCAGGAAGTAGTCGGTGACGGTCCTCATGCGTTAGGAGGTCAAGCCGAGCCATGAAACCTGGAGAAACGTCCACATAGAATCACCTTGGACCTTCATATCAGCCCTGGACATGGCTGGAGATCAAAGTGACCTACGATGAGTTTGACACACCTGCTTTAGAGCAGAATGAGGATGTACTTTATTGTAATCATTTCCTTCAGCTACAATAACCATGTTATTAAGAGATGGAAAGTTAAAGCCGTTCCTCTTTCTGTCCACGCTGCACAACGCGTGTTTTATTGCATTTAGTGGCAACGCTGCTGCTGCTTGTCTTTTATTTTGGCGGGAAATCCCATTTAACACTTTCAATACTCCACTTTGTGAGGAGATAAACTCCAGCCTGTTATCAAATGTGTGCTTGTGCTTTGTGTGTTTTTGTTGGTGACTTAAGTGTGATATTTGGTGCAGAATGAAAGCTTCAAGTTGCACCTGAAGTAGCGAGCTCAGTAGTTTGTGTTGTTGTGAGACGGCTCTGCGTGAAGGTTAATAAGGTTAATAAAGCAACTTATTCATTACTCATTTCTTTATTTACTCACTTCCTTCTTCAACATGCTGCACCACCAATGTTTCCTCTGTGCTATTGACACAGCAACAGGGCTGTAGAATAAATACAGATCTTATGGAGGAAATAGTACAAAGGTCAATAGTACAGCATCTTTAAAAAGGATCAGAGTATTTCATGTCAAAAGAAATAATACAGCGTGTTGAAAGCATCTTTATTTGATGGCCTGTTTAAACATGTACAGTTGTTTCCAATAAAAGTCATTTATTAACATTAGAGCCAAACAATTCTATTTTTGTTAAAGTAACACATGGAGTAAATGTTGTAAATGACATTATAGGGAATAAAAACACAAGTAACGCATATTCAATATTTCCTTGAGAGGTTTGCTGAACCATTAAAAAGCTTCTTGTTCAAAACAAACCTGATTATGTGAAATTAGATTTGATTTCACTCAACAGATTTAGAGAGATTTGAAGTTAAAATGGGCTCAAAAAGAATTACACATTCATATTTTCCTTCTTCACCTTGTTTTTATTATTGCTGATGAAGCGCACACACACATAAGGACACATGTGTCTCATATGGGGGGACAGATGAAAGAGCGTCTTATAAAATGTCTTCTTGAACACATAAAGATGAAGATTAAAGCCTAATTTGGAGCCAATATCTAAATGATCATCTATTGATTGAAGGAGCACAGCAGCATTAAGCTGAGCTCTTTCACACTTCCATCTGAGTCCCAGAGAGCTGTGGACCCCCCAGAGTCCAGACCAGCTCAGGTACCCCTCACCTGCTCCACCTGCATCTACACCCACATGAACCACCATCAGCTGTACAGACTGAACTATGTGGTGAGCAGAGAGGAAGGTTCTCCACCAGGAGGAGACTCTCCCTCCTGAAGAGGACACAGAGACACTGAGGAACCATAAGACCAGAACCTGAACCCAGGATAAAGAGGTTCAGTGAATGTGGTGCTGAAGGTGTGGAGGTGGATCAGTGTGTCAGAGGAGACTCTGTAGAAGGACAGAGAGCCAGCAGGACAGTCCACATATACTGCTACTCTACCAGAGGAGGAGGAGGAGGAGGAGGAGGAGGAGGAGGAGGAGGTGGTGATGGGTGTTCCTGTCTCATTGTGACGGACATAGTAACCTCCATTAGAGCAGCTCAGACACCAGGACTGATCATTGTGTCCAAACAAACAGTCATCACTGTTTCCTTTCCTCCTGATTCCTCTGTAACTCACTGATACATGAACACTTCCTCTCCACTCGACCTCCCAGTAACAGCGACCAGTCAGACCAGTTCTACACAGCAGCTGAGGCCAGTAGTCAAATCTGTCTGGATGATCAGGATGTGACTGATCCTCCTTCACACATGTCACCTTCCTGTTGTTGTCAGACAGTTTGATGTGTTTGTTTACTGTGTTTGTGTCGATTGTGAGTTCACAGGAATCTGATGAGAGAACAAGACACAATACAGCTGCAGTTATTAATCATGTGTTCATCTACTGACACGTTGATGATGACGTCACAGAGGTGAATGAGTGATGTCACAGTGTGAAGATGGTTGAATCTTCATGAATCAAAGCACACTTACACTTCCTCAGACCTGGTCTCAACCATCGGACTCCATCAGGCTCCACCCTGAAAGGAGGAGGGGGGTCAGAGCAGCATGGAGACATGGACATTACATCACTCTCACACACAGCTTTGTCCTTCATGTCCACATGGAGCACCTCTTCTTCTTCTACCACTACTTACAGACGACCACAGACTGTCAGTCAGGCGTCACACAGCGACGAGGTGCTGGAATATATTCATGAAGAAGATGAATGGATAACAAATAAGAAATGGACCTGTCACTGTACTTTCACCAGATGTGAATTCAAACGGGAGAAATGATGTCATGCTACAGATCAAGCTTCATGGGACGTGTGCAAAGGAACATTCACATTAAACTGTTTCATAAAGATAAAGCAGATACAGACCATTCAGTATTCACACAATGTGCATGTTTCCATGTTTCAAAATGAACAATGAACCAACAACACATGTACTATGAACACAAACAAACAGAAGAAACACACTAGTTAGTTTATTTAGTTCCCTGTTTGGTTTTTCACACCACAGAGGAACCGACTGCTGACGTCACGTTCTGCATTATTACTGTGATATTACAGAACATCCTTATGTAAATGCATTCAACCATCTTCAAATGGATCCCTGTTGTTTTCATCATGAGACTCTAATCCATGAAGCTCTGTGATCCTCATCGCTGCTGTGAGATGCATGTACTGATAAAATATGTTATAACATTGTTTTGTGCTAAAGCCGTGTCTCAAGTGTCCTGTATTTGACCCTGATGTGCAAAGAGCAGCATGATACAAAATGTTGCTTTGCAGCTGTGTCCTGAGAAGGGAGGACGGTCAACTCGATCTCATAGACGCTTCAAAAAAAAGGACTTCTGTTCATGACCTTGGTTCATATCTTATTCGGTACGAAAGTTCCGTATCCACGTTTTTACTTTATGTCAATTAATAATGATTTGCACCGGCCACTGAGGAGGATCTTGTGTGTGTGTGTGTGTGTGTGTGTGTGTGTGTGTGTGTGCTGCCCTCAGCTTCACCTGGGTTCTTATCTCAACCTGCTTTGTAGCTTCTCGTAACTGGCACGGAGAATGTTCTTCACATGTGTATAAAAACTCAGCGTTTTCACTGCTCGGAGACGTCATTACGCCGAGCGCTGAGATACGTGCTGCTGTGTTGGACCTCCTGCTTGCAAGCAACAGTTAGAGACAGATGTCTGCGGAGAATTGCTCATGTAATCTTTCTCTCTTCTAAATAAATGTTAAATTTTGACTTTAATTGATCAACGTGCTGCGATTCGTCTCATCAACCAACTCGGGGGGATCGGAGACTCTGACAATTTGGGGGCTCGTCCGGGATGAGAGGTTTTCGTGCACAGGCGGATTCGATCTAAAACGCTTACACCTGCTGAACGCGACGTACTCCCAGGTCGGCCTCAAAACAAGGTAAGCAGAAAGCTGTTACATCTAATTCTGCATATTGCATAAGCTAAAGTAAGGAGTAAGTGATTACTGTTGTTTAGTGGGTACCTGGGTGTACCATCAAAGGAAAGGAATCAAAGGAATCGAAGGGCGTTGAAGATTGGGAATAAATAAATTAACTATGGTTTAGGGGATACCTGCGAGTATCAAGGGATTGAAAATCTGACATAAATTAAGGGAATTGATTCAGAGTCAATATCCTGGTCTCTGGTTTGGCAACCCCTTCAGACCCTGACGAGGGCTGATTTCGCTAGGTGTGGGCTCCTGGGGATCTGGGGACCCCGAAGGTCTGTGGGCTGGTCACCCAGGTTTAGAGAGTTCCTTAAAAACTGTATGTTTGATTCCTAGACTTGTGCAGCCTTTGGAGAGGTGCTGGGATACAGTAAAATAAACAGCGCGCTTTGGAGTGTGGAGGGGGAGAGAGAGGAGTGATTTAATAAATAAATAAATGTGTGGAGAAATGCACTTAAAGAAATAAGTTTTGGAAGTACGTTCTAAGGAATTGAGAACGCAGACAGACCGAAAGGTTAAAGCATAAACTTGCGGCTTTAATAATTGAGTCTGAGAGGTTAACATTAACTCACAGACGCATTGACTCCGGAAGGTTAGTATAAACTTTCAGAACACAGCTGTCTGCTCCGGTAAAATACATCCGAACTGGTTGACTGCTGATAAATGGAAGGTGAATTCGATGGAGAAGTGGAGGACGGCGGCGGAGAGATTGATTTACTAAAAAGAGGGGAAACAGGCATTGAAAATGAAGAGATGAGAAATAAGGAGAATTGTTATATATAGGGTCCGATTTCTGTATTAATGTTTGTAGTTTTTTGAGTCTTCTCCTAAACTCAGAGATGGGCTGTAAATTGTTGAGTGCTGCTTATTGAGTGTAAAGTGCACGATACACTTGATACAGTATCTTGATGATGGGAGCAAACGTCTGCGTTCACCGGCGATGGCTGTAACTACTATGGCTCCATCTGCTGGTGGAGGTAGGAACTCCACCCAGAAACCCCGAAAGAGCATTCCCCTCATGCCTGAAACCCACCAGGGTGTGACGACCTGGAGGCCTCCATGAGGGCGGAAGACACACCGCTGAGGGAGGAGAGACGAGCTGCAGAAGAGCAGACCAAGACAGAAGGATTCCCGAATGCAGGAGAGACCGAGAGGTTTTCCGTTTCCCCTCCAAAGACAAGACATTAGTTAAGTTTTACCGGCAAAGATCGACCGAAGCCTGAGTTACTCCCTGTTTTGACTGTTTTCTGTTGAATCTGAAGGACGTAAATTAAAACCTTTGTTTACATTTTGAACCCGGTGTCCTCGCACTATTTGAACTACCCCGGAGAGAGCGGCGGCGCCTCTCGTGACGTCACACAACCGAGAACGGTGTAATTCAGATAAACCGCCTCCATACGAGGGTAGAAAAAAAAAAAAAAAGGAGAGACTGATTCTCAAACAACAAGTCTGCTGCTGCAGAGCCTTTTTTTTAAGCTCTCCAAGCTATTACTACACTTTTGATTTAAAAGTAGTAGAATTGTAGACATGCATTGAAGAAAGAAAAAGAAGATTTAAAGTCTTTAAAGCAACAACGGCTAGAATAAGCGTAATAAATCTCTGTTGAAGCAGCGGGGGTTTTATGGGAGTAAAAAGGTCACAGCAGTGAGAAGATGTGTGGGAGCAACGGTGGAGGCCAACAAGGTTTTATACCTCCTCACTTTAAGAAGCGCACACACATACTGTTGAATAAAGTTAATCCTGAGTGCCATCATTTAGTGATATAATTAGGTTTATGCATCTTTCTTGAATACCATGATATATAAAGAATAAAGAGGATAAATGTTCCGTTTTCTTTTCAGTTTAGAAGAATAAGCTCATCATTACTGGGCTGTCAAAGGTCGGCCAAAAACCTTTACATGAACAAGCGGGTTGTAGATTTTATGAAATCAACTAACAGGTTGATGAGACATTGCAACTTTTAGTTTCGCTGAACTACTTTCTTTTTAAGTGTAACACTTGAATCAAGGATTTAAAATATGATGAAAAATTATTAGAACAAATAGAAATAAACATGAAAACCAATTCAGCGCAGCAGGAAAGAAATTTGTTTTGGGGAAAAACACTGCGCGCTTATTTGGACGAATGTAAGGAAACATGGGTGAAACACACAGGTCGTCACCCAGGCACTGCGGGAGTGCACAGGGAATGGTTTAGACAGGCGGTACTGGAGGGCGTACCAGAGAGTGTGAAAGCTAAAATGATGACTAACACAGACCTGCCAGGTAGTGACTCTGCTGTGTGGGAGAGACATTTGTTACACCATTTACAAGACGCGACAGAAGAAGCGAAAGGGGAAGATAAACAGTTAAAGGAGCTGCAGGCTCGACTGCTGAAGCTCCAGCTCGCCAAAGTAAGACAGGAAGTGAGCGACAAGGAGCAGAAAGGGAAAGACGAGCGATAGATGGTTGCACAGGCTGCCCCAGCTGGAGGTAACGCCCCTGATTTGTATCCACTCCCACCATGGGAGGAGACGTCGTATGGGACAGCCCAAGGGGGTGGTTACAGGGGAGGCTATGGAGGTAACTGCTGGGGAGGAGCGTGTTGAGGAGGTCCATATGCAGGGGGAGGAGGAAGAGGCAGACGCAGATGGGGAAGAGGTTGTTGGCACCAGGTTAAGGAGTGTCCTGGTAAAAGAAGACAGGGGAGGGGTAGAGGTGTCCCACCCCAGGAAGCATGGGCTCCCAACGCACATGCTGCACCGCCCCCTGGAGGACAGTACCCCACACTGGAGGACTGGGGCTATGAGGCAGATGCCTCTCAGTGACACACCCCCGAGCAGGGCAGACCCCATGCTGTCACTCACGGTACTACAACAACAACTGCAAAAAACCCAAAATGGATGGAACGGTTCTGCATTGCAATGACAATGGACAAACAAATGGTCAGTGGGTGGTGCAGCCACGAGACTTGAGAACTCCAACAGTATGGTGGCCAAGGGAAACCAGGCAGCGGACCAAGCTGCAAAACAGGCTGCAGGTTACCAAATTGGGCTCCAAATGGTAAGTGCAGAAGATGAGGGACAGTTGGGGCCACAACTTAACGAGGAACAAATTAAGGAAGTCCAAAAGGGGGCGTGTCCTCAGGAGAAAACGGTGTGGAAGCAAAGAGGGGCTACAGAGGTTGGAGGCCTCTGGAGGTCCCCTGATGGTCGCCCAGTAATGCCGCCGGGCATCAGAAACAAGTGTTTACAGGAGGCACATGGGATGGCTCATGTGGGGCACAAACAAAAATTGGCTAAAATCTGTTAATGGTCCTTAGAAGCTCAGTAAATCAGGGTACGAACTGACCACCGAGAGACAGTTCCCTGGACCCAGTGCCGGCCTGAAGCTTAGGCCCAACCCGGAAGCTCCACCAGGTGAGTATGCATGTCGTATAACGATGTACGAGCTCTCGTTTCAGATTTTGCAGACCAGGTGTGAGACAAAACGGGAGATCAGAACGCCCACAACCCCCACACGGAAGCCTGGGTCCTCCTTAGGGTCATTAAGAGGAAGTGGTCGGAGCCGCGGTGGACCGGACCATACCAGGGGGAGGAGAGATCCTCACATGCAGTGAGGCTGAGAGGGAAAGGTGATACCTGGTACCACTGGAGCCAGTGCGCCACCGCAGAGGAACCTGCTCGCACTCTCCAGGACGTCCTGAAGGATCAGGAGAAAGAGGCGGCAACGGGCACCGGAGGTCCCCAAACGCACTCTCAACGGGCAGTGTTAGGGATTTAAGCCAGAAGTGCACCCCTAGTCAGGAAATTATAGTACGTGTAATAATGTTTAGTGTTAGAATTATAGTTTGTGTGATGTTAGATATTAGTTATTACATTAACATGTTAGATGAAGTGAATGCAATTTCAATCAAACACAATTCATAGTCATTTAAATCATATACACACTGCACACATTAACATTCTGTTACAATGTGATGTTAAAACCTGGGGACGGATGCCAATTGCCGTTCTTTATGGATTTCTCCCAATTTTATCCCCAAGGAGGGTTTTTTGGGAGTTTTTTCTCCTGTCAGGTAATAAAATGAACAACTTATTGCGAGGCAGCCAACTGAGGCAAATGTCTTGAGAATGGAACCACATGAACTGTCTTAGATCTTATGATGAAGTGTGATGAACGGTGATCATTAGTGATGGGTTGTTGTAATTAAAGTGTACTAGTTATAAGATGAAAACTTAAACGATGTATGCTTTGTTGGGTTCACTCATTGAGGCATAAAGCCACTGTATCTACATTGAGTGCATTGGAATTTGAGGGACAGCTAGGACAGAGAGGTTTCAGGTTACAGCTGCAGCTTCACACCTCGACGTGAAGGGGACAATGGAGGAGGTGACCCTTTGGAGAAGAGGCCAATGACATTCAAATGCACCAAAGAAGACACACCTCAAGAGGTTTCAAAGGACCATGGCGGGGAAAAGACTGTTAGAACTTCTCCTGCAGCCGCGTTGATAAGTCACTTCAGACTTGCTCAGAGGATTCTCTATTTCGCGAAATATTCCACTGTTCGCTTAGTATTTCACTTTGTAATTGTAATCCCTATTACGTTGTTCAGTTATTAAATAACTTTTGATTTTTGAATTTAAACGAATTGACTCATTCGTGTCCTCGTTTCCGGCCGGGACGAGAACAAAGGATTGAGTCCTCCCTCGAGAGCTTCCGAAACCTTAACAGTTGGCGCCCAACGTGGGGCTCTCGTTGGGGGAAGGCGTTGCTGAGAGGTTTGACTGCAAGTACCACGGGTACAAACAAGGTAAAACCACCTTTTTCATGAATTCTGTGATAGGTAGGTTTAGGAAGACTTAGAGTGGTGCTGGCAGTCGGCCATGAGGCAAGGCCTTAGATGCTAAAGACTAAAGGCTAGTACATTAATGACTTGGGTGAATATAATAAGCTGATATTGAATGACAGTGGGGGCATACTTTTGCAAAGTGAATGCGAATGGGAGCCGGCTTTTAGAAATTCCAAACACGCGCGTTTGGTGCGTTCAGGTACACACTTAGAGCGTTAGAAAAATCCAGGCGGCGAACTGGTCTGCTGAGACATAAAGACCAGCAGGATAAAATCATACAAGTAGACCCGTATGGGATTGGTTAGGGGGTTCGCATGAGGTGTGACGATGCGCATGTTGTCCACTAGGTTTCCCACAATAATTACGGCGTCTTTAGGGAAGACTCTTCTCTTCATTTCCCCTCTCTGTGCATAAAGTCCTTCACAATTAGGTATTGCAGGATTTAATAGATTGGGGGGGGGGAGCTTGCTCTACGGGATTGGCATACGGGATAATCCAGCATCGACTGGTAAAGTGATAATCCAGCATCGACTGGTAAAGTGATAATCCAGCATCGACTGGTAAAGTGATAATCCAGCATCGACTGGTAAAGTTATAATCCAGCGGCGACTGGTGGAGGTTATAGTAAAGGAGAAATCCAGCATCGACTGGTAAGATCTGCTTAACATTTTCCACTCCCTAGAAATCCTATGAATTAGGTATATAGGTTGTCTAGAAGGGGGTGGGTGGCGGATATGCGCTTTAGTGTAAATGATAGTGTATATACATCTGAATGCTGGTGTGAGTGTGAGTGAGTGTTAGTACGTGGTGCGTGAGTGTTTGAGTTGCGGGGTGCATGTGCTTGATTGATGTATGGATGTTCCAAATTATGTTTTACTATGTGTATGTGATTGTTTAACAGTGTATATATATGTATAGAATCCGAACTGGAGACTGATCATCTCCGGCGTCGGGTTGTAAAACCGTAGCATATTAAGGTGTTGGTGAGTAGTCCAACCCGGACCACGTGGGCTGCCTTGCTAGCGGCTAACGGGGTCTCATTGGTAATTCCACTGGGGTAATAGCGGGGCTTGCGGGGTGCTGATAGCTTGACCACGTTGTGGGTTAGCAGTTAGCTTGAGCCCATTGTTCTTCGCTACGCCGGCACACGGCGTTTTACGATCCATGACCGGAAGCGTCGAGGCATTTCCTCTTTGGTAGTTCTGTGTTCGATCTTCAGCTATCGGCTGAACAGCGCCTCATGTGGTTGGAGTAAGTGCACATCGTGAGGGGAAAGCCCCTGAGTGTGCCATCTGGTGGGTGTAAGAGGGAATTACAAGAGGGGGAGTTCAATTTCTTCACTTGCCGTGTTCGGACGTTGACTTTGATGCACATTTGCCTTTGCTTAATAGGACAGTGCAAAGATTGATACGACAACTTGACGGATATCTGGATTGGTGTTGACGTTTATTTGAAACATTAAAGTGCTGTAATGTTACGTTGAATTTGGTTTGTACTATAGTTCTGCATCGATTTTGGATTGGAATTGGAGGTTGATTTAATTTTGATGTGGTGCTTTTGAGAAGCTGTTGTGAATTGTTTGATTTCGATCTCCAATGTTTAGCTGAAACCGGATTGACTGTCATTGCATTGTCTCTGGGTTGGGGGTGGATCATTGTTTATATTGTGGTATAATCTCTGGCGACATTTGTGGGGGAGTGCTTCTGCTATACTTCCTGATTAATATTGCCGGCAGTTTGACTGTATCATCATAACTTTGATTAATTTTGTAACCTTGATTAATAATTTGGAGTAATTCATTTTTAGACATCAAGATTAACTTTATTGAAGTTTAATTTTTAGACTTTTGAATTTTGAATGAAGATTGAGTTTTGATTTGAGATATAGTTAATTCTTTCTCTTTTTCCTCTGTTTAATTGTAATCATAGTCTTTGGCGTGGATCATTGATTATACTAATTTTTACAGTTCCGTGATTGATTTGATTTTGAGGTTAGAGGTACTGATAAGTTGATTTAACCTAGTGGTCTAACAAGATAGTTTAGTAAATTACACAGCAGTTATTGAACTGATTTGATGTTGTAAATTGTCCTCCTTACTTTTTAGATTTGGTTATTTGTTTTACTGTATCGATTCTGGTCGATAGTTCAATTTGACATTTCCTCGGACAGCTGCTAGGGGTGACTTAGTTTGGGTTTTTCTTACAGTTAGTGACAGAGTAACACCTAGGACAGAAGGGACAGCATAGCGGTTGTTTAGAGTATTCCAGGTTGCATGATGGCTGCGCTTATGACTCAGGAACTGCTTGTCAGGGCCAGAGAGGAGGAAGCAGGTAGCTGTGAACATGGCCGTAAAACACCAAGTGAATACCAGGAGGCCGCAGAGGAGCTGTATATTACTTCAGGACTCCTGTCTATCAAAATATACGTGCAGAGGACCCATCCAAACAACGACAAAGAAGGAGAGGTTGCTGATGGAGGACGTCATCACAATAGACATTGTATCCTGGTGAAGAAGGCTCCAAACCACTGTGCAGACTATATTCTCCCTATAAGAAATGAGCCACCTGCAGCCTCCCCTGTCCCACAGTGCCCACTACTGAGAAAAGCCAACGGTCAGAGCGAGTTTGTGCCCTGGAGTCATCGGGACATGGAAGCGCTGGAAAAGGGACTGCCGCCATTGGGAGAAGGAGCTAACCCATGGATCCGGCTCTTTGAAAAATACACAATAGGTGATAAGTTGGCACTTGGAGATATGAGAGCCTTAATAGCCCGTCTAGAGGGAACAGTCAACCTAAGAGCCTTAGAAGCAAGAGCGGGAACCACCAACCAAGAGGATGAGGCTCCATTTGATAAGGTCAGAGGAGTATTTTGGGCCACAATGCGAAACATCTGGCCTACAAAGCCAAGCATGTCCATCCTGATGGGTCTGAGTATGAAACAAGGTGAAGACATGTCTCAATATCTGAGGAGAGCAGAAACAGAATGGCATTTGACCACAAGAGAAAGACACGACAATAACAAATCTACTGCAGTAACCTGGCGACACACTGTGCAGCAAGGCTTGCCCCAGGCTGTTCAAACAGCGTTGGAGGGAGTAGTGGGACTGGACGACATGGATGAAAGCACATGGAGAGACCATCTAACCCACTTTTACAAAATACAGAGAGCTGCGGAGACAAGGAGGCAAGAAGAACTGGGGACGATGACGCATCGACTCCTGAAGATCCAACTGGCAGCAGCAGATGCAGAAGCAACGAAAAAACAGAGAGTCAGGAAACAACTGTCGGTGAGAGATGAACAACCTCAATGCCCTGTTCCTCCAGAAGCCACATATCCAACCGTAGGTCCAGCAGTGAGAAACCAATTGAGAGGATACCAGCAACCATCACAGTACAGAGGGAGAGACAGAGGCCGTGAACCTAACCGAGGGAGTGGATACTACCAAGGAGGGTATGGGGTTGATGTGTGTTTTATATGTGGGCAGGTGGGACATTGGTCGAGAACGTGTCCAGTGAAATATGAAGGGAACACACGGTCAAATGCTCCTCCAGGAAGGTTTTCCAACCCACTGCAGTCCAGGCAGAACCAGAGGTTGGGCACACCCCAGCCTCCACCTCCCCATATGTGGTGACCACAGCAACAGATGCCACTTGCTTTGATGGAGACAAAGCAGACGAGCCCTAAACAACTAACTGGTGACACACCGACCCCCGCTGCTTTCCAACAGCTCAGATAAGCACCCTCAGTCTCTACGGTTTACGACTCACATTCCAGGTAGAGGAGACTAGAGATTATACACTGCTGAGAGTGTCAGCTGAAACTAGACTTAAACCCGTAGGGAAGATTGATTTTAAAAAGAGGAAATCAGTCATTGAAAATTAAGATACAAGGTTGTGTAAGATTTAAATGAGGAATGAAGGTGATAAGGAATTAGGAGAGTTGTTGTATATATTGTCAATTTTTTTGATTAATGTTTGTAGTTTTTTGAGTTTTCTCCTGAATTCAGAGATGGGCGGTAAATTGTTGAGTGCTGCTATTGAGTGTATAGTGCACGATACACTTGATACAGTATCTTGATGATTGAAGCAAATGTCTGATCAAAGGAACATTTATAGCACCAGATCACGAAATATGAAAGTTTGTTACAGACGGTCATCCTGTAATGTTCAACAAGTAGTACACCCTTACATTTGGATACGCTAACCACGAGAGGTTGGTGATCTATCAGTAATGAATGAATAGATTGGATCAAACTAAGCATGAGCTGAGTTTGTGTTTGCAGGTAACAGACACGTCTCCCACCCTCTGCTTTGCTGTTGGGCTGAAGAGCAATAAAAGTGGAGATTAACACAAGAGGGGGGTCTGGAACAGATGGGTCTGATGCTAAGTGGATTTATTATCTCCTGGTACTATTTGGGATCGAGGGACTCACACTCTTCATTGTTGTTTTATGACCCTGAAGGGTTTGGAGAACTTTTGTTGATATCACCGGGGTTTGAGGTTCACATTCTGATACATTGATTGAAGTTTTAGAGACTGATACTGCAAATGCTCGACCACTTGTGAAAGTGGTCACAAAGGTCAGCAAATTGACTATAATGATGGAGGCCTTCAGTGAGGCCATCGAATGGTTTATTTTAATGGGGAAGTGGTAAAAATGGGAAAACAGGTTGAAGAGTTATGCAGTAATGCATAGGTTTTCAAAGGTCATCATGACCGAGCAAACAGGCTGAAGGTAAAAGGAGAAGAAATTGACTGTGAAGGTGAGAATGTGAGGTAACATTTTTGTGTATACTTGGAATGAGCAGATTGCTTCGAGGTTAGAATGAACAAAGATAACTGGGTTGGTCAATTAGTTGATGAAGACATGGAACAGTCATACACCATGAGGGTGAGACCTACAAGCAAAAACTCAAAGAGATCATTGAACGGGGACGCGAAGGCAATATTGGTGTTAATTTTTCATGAGTTGACTATGGGGGTCAATAATCAGTTATGTCAAAGATTCCAAATTTCTATATATGAATGGCTCCTCAAATCGGTTGGAAACAAGGCCGTTTGAGAAAGGCAATTTTTCAAAACAGTGTGTAAATACTCTAGGAGCAGATAAAGATATGCAGAGGGATTCTTTACGTCAACGCATCACATTCTTCATTCAGCTGAGGCTCTAATCCAAAGTGACTTGCAGGAAGTGAATTTGAACAAGAGGGAACAGAACCAGAACAGCAAGAACAAAGAAGGGATTTCTCCTTCTAAGAAAACAACATTTATGAGTATCATCCAGGTGCTAATTCTTCAGTTGTAGTAGTAGGTAGGTATGTGTGTTTATTATGTTCATTAGGGAACTCCTTCCACCATCAGGTGAACATCAGGTGTCAGGACAAATGATGACTTTGTTGGGAGTTTAGCTCCCAGTAGGAGAAACAATAGGCAGATGCTGAGATGGGAGTGAATTAGGGACGAGGATAGATTCCAGAGGGGATGCAGAGGTTGAAAGGTGATGGCGACTCATGGTCGAGGAGGGAGTGAGCAGACCTCCCTAAAACAACAACTGATAAGAGGAGGAATCCTGGGGAAGTGTCGGAGCCATAAAATCCATCCACAGGTTGTATGTCATCTAAGAGTCATTTAAGAATCACACACGGTTGGTATGGGGGGAATTATTTCACTAGGATAAATTTACTGACACATTTTTCCTCGAATACATGTGCATGGCAATTGTTAACTATGTTTTGCTTTTCAGTAGGAACAGGCGACTCCAATGCGAGACGGTCCAGATCGGCAACGACACCCAGTAGAAACGGCGTTGTGGGAGTTTTACGACGTTGTTAGATAAGCCAGGAGGTGGCCTGGGGTTGATTAGCATCACCAAAGGCTATGTGAAGGGATGCTTTTACACCTACCTCAACATGAGGGACTGGGGGAGAACAGAATATAACTAGAGTATCTGCCGATTTGGGAACATTATTGCATGCAGTGAAAACACAATCATAAGATTCTAAACAACAGAGATGTGTAGATGACATTGATTTAAGGTGTTAAGAAGAACAATCAGTCTTTCTATCAATGAAACAACTCACGAATTGATTGGAATGTTTTTAGGAAAACACTAGATGTTAGAGTTTAGCTACTCAAGTGGCATTTTACGGATAACAGCAGACGATGGCCAACGCAGGAAGATTCAACATGACTTTTCTTCCTGGAACGAATGTGTAATGACATTGCTCTTCTCATTCACAGGCACAAGGACTGATGAGACACACAGATGATACAATTACTCCACATTAAAAGAAATAGCTAAACCTGGGAAATAAGTGGGTAAAAGGTTGAGTTCCAGTTATGTTTAAATATGCACACACTAGATGGTAGAACTTGTTTGCTTGAAGAGTTTGGTAAACCAGAAGAAAGAGCAACATGAATTGGGAGAACACACACACACGCACACACACACACTCACACGCACATCTAGACACACCTACACACACGCACACACATAGCTGCACCACTTGTGCTTCTCTATTCAACAGCCGATTGGGGAATCTTGTCCTAATGGGACCTCCGGTTAGCAGAGTAGTCTGCTCACAGGAACTGAGGTGATCCGAGGTTCAAGGAGGGAGCGTGAAGCTTAATCACACGTCTAGGATGACAGCTACGTGTCATCTGACCAAACCGCTGACAACAACAGATGTTCCAACAGAGGAACATCAAGGAGGAGAAGTATAGGCACACACATACAACGAAGGAATCCACAAACACTGAGCTAATGTGGCACACAATTTCCAGATTAGAGAAGGAACGGGAACTGCTGGGACACTTGATAAACACATATGATAAGAATGTTCAAACAAACATACGCCAACGATATTACAGTAACAGAACTTGAGGATTTTGAATTCAGAGCGGCTATTCGGTTGCAATGACCAAGCATCACCAAGATAAAACTAAGCAGCATTAGACACATTCACGGGGAAACATTTGGACAGAAGGAGGGGAGAGCGGTTTTGGCTTATCACAGTTCTAAATTAGATCCCATAGAACTAGGACAAGTAGGCTGCACCAGACATTTGGCCGCAATAGCTCGAGCGGTACAGAAGACTGCATACTTGGTAATGTGTCATCCTTTGAAGGTCCACACAGACCACGGTGTTGTAGCTTATCTAGACACACAAGCTTTCACTCTGACAGCTATGAGAGGGGCTAGGATATCTGGTATATTGACCCAGCCCCATCTCTCTTTCACATCAGAAGGTGTGAATATGACATCTGGATTGCCACCTACTGAGGGTGGTCATGACTGTGCAGAAGTAGCTAGGAAGGAGACGAAGGTGACGAACGCAGAGACAGCCGCCAGCCAAGGGAAGCAGGTTCCAGTCATACCGCCAGGAAGCTGGGTGTGGATTAAGGCCCATAAACGCAAGTGGAGTGATCCAAGGTGGACCGGTCCTTGGGAGGTAGTATTGGCAACGTCACACTCGGTAAAGGTGAAAGGTAAAGCGGGAGCCACTTGGCATCATCTCACACATTGTGCACCTGCTAAGGCACCAAGCCAAACCCTTGCGGAGACCCGATTAAATACCAGGCAAGTTAATTCAGAGCCAAAAGACACAGGAGGGAACAAAGCAGCAGAAAATGTCTCGCCCACAGCGTAAGTATCAGTTGGTAGTAGGGGGTTCAAGTTCAGCTCGGGGAAGTGCAGCTGTTCACACAGGTGACGATGACATGACGTCTGTAAGTGATCTATCCCATCCCAGTCGACAAGATGTTTCCTTACCACCTAACATCCAACCAGCAATTGCTCTCACGTTGACATTCAAGGAAAATATATCTGCATCTGTTCAATTTGATTATTGTGATATTGCAGCCTGCGGAGTCCGAGACCTCAGGTTTTGGAGGTCGGACCAATACTTGTGTTCCACCACCAACCGATGTGGACCAGGAGTCAGGTTTGGTAAGCCAGTGGAGCAGTACGGCTGTGACTGCGAGGAGGCAGAATGGAAGTTCGCACACACTGGTAGATGAAGTCATCTAAAACTGGTCCTAAACCTGGGCTGCAAACCCGTTTAACGATGCGGAAAAACCGGTATCCAGATTTGGCTAAATGTGGGGGAGGGTTGTGCAATTCACTAATAATCACATTGAAAAATCCAGAATTGGGGGACAGTGGACTATACGTGTTGAAAGGAGGGACATACGATATTGAAAGCCCACAAGGGTTGTTTAAGATTGTTGTTAAACCCTCTGCTAACAAACAGGAATCCACTGCTGATCAGGTTGGAGCTGAAGCTGACACTTCTTGGGAGGGTGTGGTAAGACGGGAAACTGGATTCTCGGAGTCTAATCTACGGCTCCAATGGGTACAGTATACTGCCACAAACATGCACAGTACAGATTGTATAGTGTGTTCTCAACCTAGGCCTATGCCCACTCCTGTACGTTCCAGATTCAGACCAATAAGTCCTATATTCAAATGTATACTGGAGCTCTTTGTCCTGCAGACTCAGCCTGTCCACCATACTTGTCTAGAGTTCCAATGGGATTATCCGCCAGCTACCTTGAGCACGCCACCTCAATTTATGGTTCCAGATGGTACATTTGATTGCATAGTATCAGAGATAACGGGAGGGATAAAAGTAGGTGACATTGCAGGAGTAAACTGTACCACAGTTCAGTTTGCTAATGTCACTCGATATTCAAGTGTGTTGAATCAGACGATTCCCAGAGCTGACCTCTGGTGGTGGTGTGGAACTAAGGTTATTTATCCAACGCTGCCAGCTAATTGGACGGGTACTTGTGCATTAGTGCAGCTTATCATGCCATTCTATGTCTTTCCAGTGAAGGAGACCACATTTCAAGACTTGATTTCACCACATCCTCACGTCGCCAGGAGAGCGAAGAGATCCACTAGTCCTGCGGGCTCATTTGATAGTCATGTGTACTTAGATGCCATTGGGGTGCCCAGAGGGGTGCCTGATGAGTTTAAAGCCAGGAATCAAATTGCGAGCGGCATAGAATCCTTTTTCTTCTGGTGGGTGACAATCAATAAAAATGTAGACTGGATTAATTACATATACTACAACCAGCAGCGATTCATAAATTTCACCCGGGATGCCAAGACAGGGCTCCACGAGCAGTTGGATAAGACTAGTTTGATGGCATGGCGAAATAGAATGGCACTGGACATGATCTTGGCAGAGAAGGGAGGAGTCTGTAGAATGTTTGGATCTGCCTGTTGTACTTTCATTCCCAATAATACAGCGTCTGACGGATCGGTGTCCAAAGCACTGGCTGGACTGACAGCTCGAACCAGCAGCTGGCAGACAACTAAGGCGACGACAATCCTCTCACCAACGGGTTTGTCAGTATTATAGCACAACGGAAAAGTGCATTCCTGTCTGCGTTAACCCTTCTTGTGTTACAGTCATGATCTAGTCCACTACGGATGAAGCTGCATCTCCTGCATCCTTGGATTCCTGCAGGGATTGATCGATATTGTGTTTAGTGAGACTAGCATACAGGGAAATCGGTAGCGAGTAGATGATGAGGGACAATCACTGTTGACGGATGTGACTGTATGATAATTTTTCTGTCTTTGAGGGATGCTCACAGTGAACTGTGAGCAAGGAGGGAATTGTTAGGGATTTAAGCCAGAAGTGCACCCCTAGTCAGGAAATTATAGTACGTGTAATAATGTTTAGTGTTAGAATTATAGTTTGTGTGATGTTAGATATTAGTTATTACATTAACATGTTAGATGAAGTGAATGCAATTTCAATCAAACACAATTCATAGTCATTTAAATCATATACACACTGCACACATTAACATTCTGTTACAATGTGATGTTAAAACCTGGGGACGGATGCCAATTGCCGTTCTTTATGGATTTCTCCCAATTTTATCCCCAAGGAGGGTTTTTTGGGAGTTTTTTCTCCTGTCAGGTAATAAAATGAACAACTTATTGCGAGGCAGCCAACTGAGGCAAATGTCTTGAGAATGGAACCACATGAACTGTCTTAGATCTTATGATGAAGTGTGATGAACGGTGATCATTAATGATGGGTTGTTGTAATGAAAGTATACTAGTTATAAGATGAAGACTTAAACGATGTATGCTTTGTTGGGTTCACTCATTGAGGCATAAAGCCACTGTATCTACATTGAGTGCATTGGAATTTGAGGGACAGCTAGGACAGAGAGGTTTCAGGTTACAGCTGCAGCTTCACACCTCGACGTGAAGGGGACAATGGAGGAGGTGACCCTTTGGAGAAGAGGCCAATGACATTCAAATGCACCAAAGAAGACACACCTCAAGAGGTTTCAAAGGACCATGGCGGGGAAAAGACTGTTAGAACTTCTCCTGCAGCCGCGTTGATAAGTCACTTCAGACTTGCTCAGAGGATTCTCTATTTCGCGAAATATTCCACTGTTCGCTTAGTATTTCACTTTGTAATTGTAATCCCTATTACGTTGTTCAGTTATTAAATAACTTTTGATTTTTGAATTTAAACGAATTGACTCATTCGTGTCCTCGTTTCCGGCCGGGACGAGAACAAAGGATTGAGTCCTCCCTCGAGAGCTTCCGAAACCTTAACAGTAGTTGACTGACAGACACCCAGAGCATGGTGATCTGTGTCGATTGTCTACAACCAAGAAGACCAAGAATAAGTGTATAACTATCCTCTCCTCTGTTCTATCTTTCTCAATTCTCCGCTTTAGTTTAGCAAAAAGAAAAAAAGAAAGGACAAGACACGATCCCATTATTGGCCTGGAAAGGAGGCAAGATGAGGAGGCTGATCCAGGAGACGTTCTCCAACAGCTGGGGTGATCTCTGAAGAGATCAGAAGGGGGAATTGTGAGATGCATGTACTGATAAAATATATTATAACAATGTTTTGTGCTAAAGCCGTGTCTCTAGTGTCTTTGACCCTGACGCGCAATAAGCAGCATGATACAAAATGTTAGTTTGTTTCGTTAGCTGTGTCCTGAGAAGGGAGGACGGTGAACTCGAGCTCATAGACTCTTCAAAACAAAGGACTTCTGTACATATCTTATTCGGTACGAAAGTTCCGGATCCATGTTTTTACTTTATGTCAATTAATTATAATTTGCACCGGCCACTGAGGAGGATCTTGTGTGTGTGTGTGTGTGTGTGTGTGTGTGTGTGTGTGTGCTACGCACACTATGCACTTATTGTACGTCGCTTTGGATAAAAACGTCCGCTAAATGACATGTAATGTAATGTAATGCTACCCTCAGCTTCACCTGGGTTCTTATCTCAACCTGCTTTGCAGCTTCTCGTAACTGGCACGGAGAATGTCCTCCACATGTGTATAAAAACTCAGCGTTTTTAATGCTCGGAGACGTCATTACGCCGAGCGCTGAGATACGTGCTGGTGTGTTGGACCTCCTGCTTGCAAGCAAACAGGATAAATAAATGTTAACTTTTTGACTTTAATTGATCAACGTGTTGCGATCCTTCTTATCAGCCAACTCGGGGGGATCGGAGATCCTGACACTGCTCTAACAACTCGCTAAAACTGAATCCTAAGACGTGAATCCTCTAAAGTGAAAGTGAAGCTCAGGGAGAATGGTGGTGTGATGGAAGTTGTGCCGTTAACTCGGCCGATGTTAGCTTGCTCTTCACAGATGAGGTAACGTTCCCTACGAGCTAGCCGAGCTAACGTTAGCTAGCTAAATGCCCAACATTGAGACCGTAGTGATCCGGTCAAATATCGTCGTCATGGAGATGATGTAATTCAACATGTCAGCCGCAGTCACTTGGTGACAATCGATGAGCACGCTATCCATGGTGGAAGCTGTAAAGAGGGAAATCCAACATGGAGGCAAAGCTTTATGAAATATAAATATCAGAATCACTCTCTCAGCAGCACCTTCTCCTGCTGATACTCAGACAGATGTTCTGCAGATGCTGCACAGTGAGACCATCATAGACGCGGTTCTGCTCTCCTTGTGCGTATTTAGCTCGCTACACAATTCAGCAGTAAGACAAACTCCTTTTAAACGAATACGGGAGTCAGGACGTAGCGTCCAAGCTCCAGATGCACTGAACTTTGACAGAATATACTAATGGAGAAAATAGGACTAAAATAGGACTTCTATGCTAAACAAATACTTGCAGACTTTTGAAGGCTTTAACACATGAAGGACGGCAGCAGATAAATTTCCTGAGAACTTCCTCTTTAGAGCCAATGTTGGTTCAACATTCATTTTGAAAGGGACAGTGTGGAGTCCACAGTGTTGAGATGCTACAGTAAATGGAGACCCACCTATATTCCATTATTTATGTATTTGATTTTCTAATTATTTGTTCATTAAACTAGCATATGTTCTTTTGCGAAGAGATACTCTGTAAATCTGTTGGTAAGTGAGAATGAGTTATGCTCAAACAAGCACTGAGGTCACCAAAGGGGTCATTGTTTTAGGAGTCAAGCGGGAGATGATTTTGCACGCTTGGGAGAAGTAAGGAAAGAAGGAAAATAGTGAGCTAAAGTGTACCTGTGTATCTGATGCGCACTTCTTACCTGTTCTAACGGAGGAATAAAGCACTTCTTAAAAACTAACGCACGCCTCACGTCTGTCCATGTGTGCTACATTCCTACTGTGATGATCCTTCAAGACGCTTTGAACAGATTGTTTCTTTTTGTTGTTTATTAACCAACATGCTGTCTGTTTGATTGTTGTTACTGTTAATTAATAGGACAACACACACTGGGGGCAGATGACGAGCAACTAACCGTCCAATAGCCTTTCATCAAAATGTTTCTTATTGTCCACCATATGCTCATGTTATAATCATGTCTGGGGAATTTTGCAAGTAGGGATATAGCTATATTTATATATCCAGGTAGTAATAATTTGTGTTCTATGGGTGTGTGTTACTAAATGTCCCTGGTCTGTGAGGATGTGATGTGAATGGTTAAAAACTACGAATAAATGAATCAACATCATTGATTAGGCTCATTAAGGCTAATGTTCCCTATCTACTCTGTCTGTATTTAAGGTCTGATGTGGGACACAAACAGTTTGATGAGTCTCTGGTAGTTTGAGGTCAGCTTGGTGTGTCACATTAACCAGGCTGAGAGTTTGACAGAGAAAAGGTTTCCAGCTCTACCTCCTTTAACACACTCATGGTATGTGACTGCAGCAGGCCTCTTCATACCTGAGAGTCTCCAGTGTGCAGTGTGGACTCTTCAATCCAGCAGACAGCAGCTTCACTCCTGAATCCTGCAGGTGGTTGTTACTCAGATCCAGCTCTCTCAGACTAGAGGACTGGGAGCTGAGAACTGAGGACAGAGTGTCACAGCTTCTCTCTGAGAGGTTACAGCCATCCAGTCTGAAGAGAGAACAATCAACAAGAAGAAAGATAACATTATTGTTATGAAATGAAATCTTCTTTGATGTATTTGAACTAAAATAAAATCAGTAGGACCAAAGAAAATGTATTTAGCTCCATATTAAACAAGAGGAACAATTTATAGTAAGTACTGTAGTATCAATATCAGGATGAGGCAGGGATAGTTAATGTTGTTTATTAGACCTAAATACAGAATTAGGCTTCTCTATCCTCTATTTGACTTATTTTAAAGAAAGATGAAGAGAGAGAACAAAGTGAGTGTTAATGAGAAATTAATCTTTTTTGTGTGATCTTGTGTTTTTTACATCCTGAATGACAAATAAACAACCATCAGACAAAAAAGTATTGAGTCTCTTTTCCTACTCTATTATCCTTTTCATCCATTAAATACATCAAAACAAAACATAACAAAGCTTGAGAGGAACAACAGGATGTACCTGTGATGTTTTTTTGTGAAGGAACATTGTGTTTCAGACTGTCTATTTTTTAAGCTACTGAATTTGTTTTGTCTAAAAGGTTCTTGTAATGTCAGGGAAACAAACATACATTCACAAAAGGGCCAAAGTTTTGTCCCTGAGATTACTTCCTCTGTTTACAAAGTTCTGGTTTATTTCCTGGTGAAAAAGATTTTTATGAAACCTGAAATCTTAAACAAATAATTTTAAGAAGGGAGCTGATAGTTTAGACACACATTTAAATCATTGAAGACAAACCCATTTTCCTCAATTAGTGATATTATCACGTAGCATAAATAAGAAGATTAATAGGATGACACTGTTATGTTTTATTGTGAATGAACATTGTGTTTCAATTCCATGTAGCATGGCTGTAAATAAAGACACCAAGTGGACATTAATTGGATCCTGACCTGAGCGTCTCCAGTTCACAGTGTGGACTCTTCAATCCAGCAGACAGCAGCTTCACTCCTGAATCCTGCAGGTGGTTGCTACTCAGATCCAGCTCTCTCAGACTAGAGGACTGGGAGCTGAGAACTAAGGACAGAGCGTCACAGCTTCTCTCTGAGAGGTTACAACCACTCAGTCTGAAGAGAGGGATGAAGAAGAAGCAGTAAGTATAAAAGATGGCAGCATGTTTAAGTTCTGATGTAGGAATCTAACTCTCTCTGTACTTACAGAACTTTGTTGGAGGCTTTGACCACTGGCAGCAGCCTCAGAAGAGCCTCCTCTGAAGCAGAGTATTTCTTCAGGTCAAACACCTCCAGATCTTCTTCTGATGACAGTAAGATGAAGACCAGAGCTGACCACTGAGCAGGAGACAGTTCTTCTGTAGAGAGACGTCCTGATGTAAGGGACTGTTGGATCTCCTCCACTAGAGAACCATCATTCAGTTCATTCAGACAGTGGAACAGATTGATGCTTTTCTCTGGAGACACATTCTTACTGATCTTCTTCTTGATGTACTGGACTGTTCTCTGATTGGTCTGTGAGCGACTTCCTGTCTGTGTCAGCAGACCTCGTAGGAGAGTCTGATTAGTCTCCAGGGAAAGACCCAGGAGGAAGCGGAGGAACAAGTCCAGGTGTCCATTAGGACTCTGTAAGGCCTTGTCAACAGCACTCTGGTAGAGATGCTTTGGTTCAGGTTTGACTCTAAAGACTTTAGACACCAGGGAGTTTTTTTGTTCTTCTGACAGCAGATTGACACCAGAGCTGAAGAAGGTCAGATGGACATGAAGAGCAGCGAGAAACTCCTGAACACTCAGATGGACGAAGCAGAACACATTGTCCTGGTACAGTCCTCTCTCCTCTCTAAAGATCTGAGTGAACACTCCTGAGTACACTGAGGCTGCTCTGATATCGATGCCACACTCTGTCAGGTCGGATTCATAGAAGATCAGGTTGCCTTTCTGCAACTGATCGAAGGCCAGTTTTCCCAGAGACTCGATCATCTTCCTGCTCTCTGGACTCCAGTGTGGATCCGTCTCAGCTCCTCCATCGTACTTGACCTTCTTCACTTTGGACTGAACCACCAGGAAGTGGATGTACATCTCAGTCAGGGTCTTGGGCAGCTCTCCTCCCTCTCTGGTATTCAACACGTCCTCCAGAACTGTAGCAGTGATCCAGCAGAAGACTGGGATGTGGCACATGATGTGGAGGCTTCGTGAGGTCTTGATGTGAGAGATGATCCTGCTGGCCTGCTCCTCATCTCTGAACCTCTTCCTGAAGTACTCCTCCTTCTGGGGGTCAGTGAACCCTCTGACTTCTGTCACCATGCCAACACACTCAGGAGGGATCTGATTGGCTGCTGCAGGTCGTGTGGTTATCCAGAGGCGAGCAGAGGGAAGCAGCTTCCCCCTGATGAGGTTTGTGAGGAGCACATCCACTGAGGCCGACTCTGTGACATCAGTCAGGATCTCATTGTTGTGGAAGTCCAGAGGAAGTCGACACTCATCCAGACCGTCAAAGATGAACACAACCTGGAACTCTTCAAACCTGCAGATTCCTGCTGCTCTGGTTTTACTGAAGAAGTGATGAACAAGTTCCACCAAGCTGAACTTCTTCTCTCTCAGCACATTCAGCTCTCTGAAGGTGAATGGAAATGTGAACTGTATGTCCTGGTGGTCTTTGTCTTCAGCCCAGTCCAGAGTGAACTTCTGTGTTAAGACTGTTTTCCCAATGCCAGCCACTCCCTTAGTCATCACTGTTCTGATTGGTTCCTCTCCTCCAGCTGAGGCTTTGAGGAGGTCTTCTTGTCTGATGGTTGTTTCTGGTCTGGCTGGTTTCCTGGATGCTGTTTCAATCTGTCTGACCTCATGTTCTTTATTGACCTCTGCAGTCCCTCCCTCTGTGATGTAGAGCTCTGTGTAGATCTCATTCAGAAGGGTTGGGTTTCCTGCTTTAGCGATCCCCTCAAACACACACTGGAACTTCTTCTTCAGGTTGGATTTGAGTTCACGCTGACAAACTGCAATAAGAAGTCCTGAATGAAGACAACAAAGAAGATCAATGAGTCAAAGAATAGATTTCAACATGTCCTTTCCTCAGAGAATGACTATGAATATATTCTGTCCATCTCTGGAGACATTAGTGAAGGTCTCATGTATCAGCATTGTAAGTCTGTAGAGAAATCCTCTTACTGCTCTGCAGACGCTCAGCCAGCTCCTCCTGCTTCATTCTCCTCAGAAAGTGCACTGAGATCTTCACAAAGGCCTCTCTGCTCCTCCTCTGCTCTTCATCCAGCTCCTCCTCATCCTCCTTCTCTAAGCATTCTGGGTAATCTGAACTCACAACCTTCTGGATCTTCTTCAGCTCGTTCTTCACAAAAGTGAGGATGTTCTCCTCCAGCAGCTGGAACAGAACATTCTATGAATGACACCAACTAGAACATGGAAGCCACCATCAGGTCCATGTTGGACAGACGGACAATCCTCTGGTCTACAAAGTGCAGCATGGAGATGATGTTGACCTGAGAGATGTTAAAGTAGTTGTACATGTACACACCATGAAGATGGAGTCCAGGTGTGTTTGATGCTGCTGGGCAGACGGACCTGTGGGAGCCTCTGAGCTCTCCTGGTCCTCTCTGTGGAGGAACATGAACCATCAGCTCACATGGTGTTTGGACCATCAACACCAATACAACTGGCTTCTGTCATGATTGATCATGATGGAAACCAGATGCTGAAGATTATCGATGATGGACAGTTTATTAGTTGAGTAACAGTTAGTCATCAGTTTCATCTGGTTTTAGTTCTTACTGTGGGTCATAAAAACAACGTCTGCAGACCTCTGCATCTGGTACAAAGTCCTATGAAACTCCTCCAAACCTCTTTAGTCCGTCCCCTGACCTCTAGAAGTCTCCTTAGATCTTCTGAAACTAGTCTTTGGACCTTTTCACAGAGTCTACTGATGATGCCTTTTGACAGAGTCTACTGACAATTCTTTGTCCAAACCTCTGCATGGAGTCCAGAGACCACATCAGCTGGTCCACAGAGCACTGAGTTTATTCTAATCACATGTTCAGTCCCAGTCGTCTCCAGAAACCTGCAGCTGTCTCCAGATGTGACCTATGCTGATCCTGATTTGGAGGAACTAGCTCACATTGTGTTCACATTTGAGGATGTTTACAGTCAATGATTCACACTTAAACACACACAGACCAGTTAGATGATGGGTGTCTAACTTAAGGCCCAAGGGCCAAATCTGGTCTGCTTGTGGGTCCAGTGCAGCCCGCTGGATGATTTTACTATTGTGAGAATTACAGAAAGACACAAATTGCTTTTCTATAAAAGTAGCTGCTATTCCTAATGAGTCCACTGGGGATCGCAGTCTGTGAGTGAGCGCAAGTGTTAGACCAGGGGGACCAGGGGGACCAGGGGCCTCATTTATAAAAGCTTGCGTAGGATTTGCTCCAGAAGTGGCGTACGGATGAAACGTAGGACGTGCGTACGCACAGAAATATTCAGACTTATAAAACAACCTACGCAGTTTTCCCTTAATAAATCATAATCACTTCTAAAGGCAGCGCCGCTTTTGCGGCTTCAGTGGAAATGATCATTGGGAGGTTGAAAGGAGAAGTAAGATGCTCTTTGGAGGACACAGGTCGGACATCACTGATGCCAACAAGGCACCTGAGTGGCAAAAGGTTGCAGAGCAACGCTGCAGCCTCACGACCTCGGACCCAAATAAAGAAAAACTGGTCTGACATCAAAGTGGATGCAAAAAAGCGTTTAGTGCGCCATCGCCAAAGTGTGTCTCCATGGGGGGGAAAGGGGACACCGGAGCTGTCCCCTCCTGATGAGAGACTGGCGGCAGTGATTGGGGATCGGGGACAGGGTCTGGGCCAACATCGGCGTCAGGGGGTCGAGGCGCGTTTGGAAGCTGTGCCACATTATGTAGCACAGCACATGCAGCACGATGTTTCACACCTTTTCAAGAGTAAACAACAACCTCCTCCAGTGCAGTCGAGGCAGCGCCATCTGCCCTTAAACAGGCCGATGGTGCGCTGCACTACAGCGCCAATCCTTCCATGTGCCATGTCTTCTAAGAGCGCGAGATCAGCCATCAGCATTATTACGCATTGTGACGGCATCATGGCATTTTATTACCGTCCATCTGATTGCATCTGACAAGCAACAGCTGTGTTTAGAGGATGAATTTAATAACATGCCGATATTATTGCAGAACATATTTCACTTTTCTTTTTGAAAATGTGTTAATTTGTATTTCTGTTTGTTTTACGCTGCAGATCGATCAATCGGGTGTTCGTGTTATTAATGAGAGGCAGTATTGTCATTTCTTTTACAACAGTCTAGTTTTACACACTTTCACACACGTTTACGTGTTTCTTGCGTTTGCCGACGGTTCTCATTTCACCCGTTTTTGTGCGTACGCGTGGGTCCGAGCTTGTGTGAAGGACATTTTTCCGTCAAGTTTGCTTTTTATAAAAACCAATTATTGCGTAGAGAGCGGCATACGCCTTCTTTTGTGCGTACGCAACGTTTATAAATGAGGCCCCTGGTCCTTCACCAACGCAGTGCTGGTAGATCACCTAACATTGAAGAAAGAACCACGTCAGGTCACCACGCATGCATCAGTGCAAGTCATGGAGTGAGGTAATGACCAAGAACGTCTGCAGTAACTTATTGTTGCTTGTTTCTTTACATGGATTCGTTTTGTGCTCCCGGTCTGCAGCGCTGTTGTTCCCTTGGTTACCGCTGCTGCTCGTTGTTATTATTCGGGCGATCGCCATGACTTGGATTGAAGCGTTGAATGACAAGTAGCTTGCGAGCTGATAAAGTGTGGGCTCCCCTGTGTTAGACCTTTTAGACCACAGCGTTCCTCCAGGCAGCAGCGCCCGCTTGGAAATGACGGCCCCCGTCGACCGGACCATTGCCTAAGATCATACTGGTCCGGCCCACTTGAGATCAAAGTGGACAGTATCTGACCCAAACCTAAGATGAGTTTGACACCCTGGAGTTAGATGAAGATAATGAGTTTTGTCATGATGGATCGTCATGGAAACAACACTTTAAACAATGAACAAACATTTCTGTAATTCAAAACTGAGGATGATTTTTCATCTGTTTAAGAACTTACTCTGGGTCATAAGAACGGCATCCACCTTTGAAGGTAATCCATCGACCAATAGACTGATCACTCTTCATGGACACACATTTGGGGTCAGGTCCAGATTGCAGACCAGGTTCAGGATCAGGTCCAGCTCCAGGTCCTGGTCTCTGATGGATCCTGGTTACACATGTATGTATTAAATGTATTGATCACAACATTAAAGCTACTCTCACATCGGGAATTAAGAATTAAAGCAAATAAAGCGTCTGTCTATGTCTAGCTGTATCTCACCCTTTTGTTGTGACACAATACTAATCATGGTTATTATTATTTTCTATCTTTCATCGTAGGCGTTGGACAACAGTACTTTCTGATTGATGTTGTCTTCATGGACAGATGCGAATACTTCCAAAGCCATTCTATTCTCTGTCAATCACAACAATGTGAGCGTGATGACGTCTGGGCCGTGGTGACTGATAATGCTGCTCACTGTCTGAAGGAATACAGGAGGCTCTGAGAGGAGTGTTGCCCAACAGCGTACATGTAACCTGCCTCTGCCATGTCATCACGCTGGTGGGTGAGACCTGGCAGCTCTGCAAATCATTCTCCATTGTGACATGGATGAGATCTGCCTGCTAGAAAGAGAAGATGGGTGCGCTTCCTCATCAGCAAGGAGTTTGTGCAAGCTAAGGCTCCGAGTTGCACTTGGAATTGAAGTTTACAATGTTTTTGATATTTCCACCAAAGTTAAGTTGAATTTCCAAAATGTTTTATTGTTTACTGCACGGGCTGTTGCAATTGTTATGCACCTTTGTTAGTAGATATTGACAGGACTATTCTTACTTAGTTTGATCTTACAAAGAACTAACGGCATTTTTTGTTCAGTCATGTATTTTGTTTAATTTAAACCAACAAATCTGAACCAACAAATTTTTTTTGAATGACTGTTCTGTTTGGACACAAAAGAAAAGATATTGCCATGTCTTTATCATGCAGCATGTTTTGGCCTGAAATAAGGTTCTATGTATGGACGTTTTCAGTTTTAACTGAATATATTGTCTACATTTCAGTTTTTAATTCATTTTCTCTGCGTAAAATGTTAAAAACCGAATTCTAAAAAATTAAAAAACAAAAAGAATTGTGGGAAAAATTAAACCGGAATTTGAGAAAAAATGAGACAGATTTTATAGGGCCCTACTTACTCTGTGTCATAAGAACGGCGTCCATCTTTGAAGTTAAACAGA
The DNA here is from genome assembly GCF_964276395.1 of Gasterosteus aculeatus. Classification (NCBI taxonomy): domain Eukaryota; kingdom Metazoa; phylum Chordata; class Actinopteri; order Perciformes; family Gasterosteidae; genus Gasterosteus; species Gasterosteus aculeatus. The sequence goes on along the minus strand of NC_135708.1, from coordinate 1,071,848 downwards.
CGACCAATAGAATGATCACTCTTCATGGACAAACATCTGGGTTCAGGAGACTTTCCTCTCTGCTGATGTGAACTGAAAGAAACACTGAGATTACATCATCACATCATCATCTAATCATGAAGCATCAGCTCACATGGTGTCCGTCCTCACAGAGACCAAAATAAGGTAAAAGTCCATGACGTGAGGTCTGGATGTGGACCACATGACTCCCTGTAGTGGTTTAGGTCTACTGGTCCTGCTGGTCCTGCTGAGAATCAACAGCTCAGTCTTTCAGCTCACTGTTTTCTTCACCAGTCAGTTTGGTTTAGTCCCAACAGGTCTCACCAAGTCCTCCATGGAGCTCTCCCTCCCTCACTGGACACTGCTGAAGGGCCCTGGAGCAAGAAATCCAGAACCTCCACCAGAGAGTCTGGTAGAAACACCTCATCATCAGCCTGAGACCCTCACCTTGCATCAACAGAGGGACGAACGTCTTTGAAGAATGGAGGAGGCTCCATAGACCGGTTACTCTTCATGGACACACAGCTGGGTCCAGGTCCAGGTCCGGGTCTCTGATGGGTCCTGGTCACACACATAGAAGCAGAGTCAGTGAGTCAGAGACGTTGGGACATGGAGAGGAGTGGAGGACAGTTGGAGATGGTCCTCTCACCTCTGAGCTTTGGTCTGGCTGTCATGTTCCCCACACAGAGGGGCTTCAGAGGGAGGGACTCCGTCATCTGGGTCCTCAGCCTGATTCATAGCAGAGTCCACACCTTCACACCTTCACAACAACCTGCTGGGAGAGCTCACACATTATTATCTTCATCAGGACAAACACACAGAGCTCATTCACCTCAACACTAAAACTCTCATGGGACACTTTGTGTTATTGTCTTCTGTTAAAGTTTAGACTTCTGGAGAAAGACAAACTGTCTTTTACCTTCTTTAAACCCTGTTAACATGTCAAGAGACGTCATTTTAAATGCTCATCCTTTCAACGTAGTGTTTTTCAAGATGAATGTTATCACTCTTCATCCAGCAGATGGAGCTGTGCTGTTTCTCCTCTTGATCTCCTTCAGAGTCCAGAAGTCAGTAAAACACAGACCAGTTAGGGGACATGTAGCTGCCCTGATGGGAAACACTGTGGTTACCATGGTAACATGGGAAAGCTTTCTATTGATGTGATGGTGGTTCACCATGTGATCAGTTAGTAAAAGGTTGACTACAACCTGCTGATCAATGAGAGAAAAACTGAAGACTAAAGAAAACAAACACAGTCAAACAATAAAAAGTGACTAAATGTGTTTAAAGCAGATGAAGAAATGAACATGAAGCTTTGTGGACTTAAAGGACTGAAGCAGCAGGTGAGACAAACAGAGCGTCTCTCAGGTGTGTTTCAGGAACAAAGGCCCAGGTGAGCTCTGTGGTCCCTGCTGGGTCCTAGTGCCCCTCCGTCTGCTACCTTCCCCTCCTCATCAGTAACAGTCCTCACAGACCCCAGATCAGACTGAGCTCCTCTTCTTCATCACAGCGTCATCATTCAGACTAACAGCAGCTTCTCTCTGCCTGCTCACACAGGCGCCATCTTGTTTCCCAGCTTTAAACCATCACACCTTCACAAGCATCAATGATGTCATTCAACCAATCACAGCTGCACTTACTGAGCTTGTAGACATGAACTTCCTCAGTGAGCAGCTCTCTTCTGTCCTCAGTAGGTCCGGGTTAGAAAAGGAGCTCCGTGCTTCACTTCAGCTTCCATCAGACGGAGTGAAGTGACTTCTTATCAGCTTCTTATCTTTTATCACAGAGGGTGGGTCCTCACGTCAAGTCCAAAGTCTGACTGGTTGACTGATTCTCAGTCTGAGCTGTTAACAGGGTCAAAGGTCCTCGTGAACAGAATCCTCCTCACGGCTCAACAAGAGTCTTTCAGGATCTAAACCAGCATCTGTGGAACGATCCTTTCACCTTGTAAAGAGTTGCTATGACAACAGACTGGATGCTGTTGTTGGACCAGATGGTTCAGAGGACCCGTGCACGCCCCTCTTTGTCACCTGGTCTTCTTCTACATGTAGACTAGTAGGGAACACGTGATGAAGCAGAAACCTTTGTAACAAATGTAGTGAAGAGTTTATATTGAATAAAAACATCCACTAAGACAACAGAGTCTGAGCTGAGAGTGTTTTTATTCTTCACTCCACTTTGATGATCAGGTTGAACCTGTTGGGGCGGAACAACTTCCCCACGTATCAGTCTGAAGCCGCCTGCCAAATCACAAAGGACATGTTGTTACATGCAGTGTTCTACTTCCTCATCAAATGGCACCTTGAACCCTCTGGCTCATATACCTGCTGTGCAAAGGATTGTGGGTAAGAACAGCCAGTAAAGCAGCCTGCTTGCACACAGTAAGATGTGACTGAATGTAGAACACAAACTGTAATTCCGCCAGCTTCTGTCATTGATCATCATCACACACCACCACAACAACAGCAGCCCTGAAACGACCAGGAAGGACCGGACTTCAACATGGAACAGCACACACATGGTTACGCATCACAAACGCTGCGTTCCATCACACAATACTGGTTTCTATAGAAACAGGGAGGCAGCTTCCCTCCCTGCGCTCACTCACACACACAGCAGGATGACATACAAATCCAGCTTTTTAGACCTCAACAGTGGAAGCCCTGTTGGAATAGGAGGTGAATTTGTGCTGCTGCCTCGAGCCCGTCTGGATTCACATCACATCTGCGTTCAATTCCAAGCAAACCTCCTTCTGTTTTATATTAACCATTATATAGTTTAAAGGATTCATGGGTTCATGCATTAGCATCATCAACAGAGGTGTCAAGTAACCAAGTACAAATACTTTGTTACTGTACTCAAGTAGAAATGTTGGGTATCTATACTTTACTGCAGTATTTCTTTTTCAGACCACTTTTTACTTCAACTCTTTACACTTTCACGCAAATATCTGTACTTTCTACTCCTCACATTTTAAAAACAGCCTCGTTACTTCCGGCTTGTCGCAGTTCAACAACACAAAGACAAAAAAACGAGATAAATCCAGATAAACGTCGCTATGCGGACAGTGAGTGTGATTGTGGTTGGATGAGAATATAAACATTTAGCATCCAGACACTCGGTTGGTTTTCGCCTCCTCCTCTTCCTCCTCCTCTTCCTCACGCAGAGTCCATGTAACGTTAGATGAGCATCTTCATGACCGTGGGTTTGTCCTAAATGTTTGATTGAGAGTCCGGCACAACACAGCGACTTGCAAGCAGCGTATTAAATAAAGTGACGTGTGTCTTAATGCGGCTTTGGAAATGAACACAAAGGGATTCTGTATTTGCTCGTGAAGCCTGAACATTCTGCTTATGTTGTAAACTTGTAAATATAGTCAAGAAGAGTGCTTTGCAAAGGCGTCTGTTCTCTAATCTCTGTGCTGCTGAGGGAGAAGAACACACTGGGCTACTGGACCATTCTGAGGGGCGACGGCTTTCACGGGGAACTACGCAAATCTATTGGGGAGTTTTGACTTTTCCAAAAGCGCACAGAGCTGGCTGCACTTTTCACTGACAATGTGTCACCAAACTTTCATATCTTGCTGACGTTTTCGCTGAGTTGAACCAACTAAACAGTTCCATGCAAGGTGGCAACACACACGGCATCAGCTGTGTGACAGAATGGAAGGCTTTCTCATCGGGGAGGGAATATCTTCCATGTTTCTGTCAGTGGATGAGCTGGGGGATTCTGCTGTGCTCTCGCCTCCCGCAACACGCGCAATTCTTGTGGAGGCGCTGGAAGGACAATGTGGGAAGTACTTTTCTGAGGCTGACTCCCGGCGCAGGGACAAGGCTTGGAGACAGTTTCCATCCAGAGACAACGCAGCAGACGGCACACGCCTGACAGTGACAGAGGAGGATCAGCTCATCCAACTATCCACTGACCGTACGTTCAGAAACATTTACCAAACCAAACCACACAGTTCTGGATCTCTGGCCACAAAGACTTTCCACAACCAAAAGCAATGATGAGCCTTTTGTCACGGTGTGGTTCACTTCCTGTCTTATTTTGTAGTTTTCTGCCACTCGTGTCCCCGGGTAACTTCACTTCCTGCCTTGTCTCGTCATCCCCTGTGTTCGTCTAATAGTTTCCACCTGTGTCCAATCACCTGCACCTCCCTTGTGTATTTAAGCCATGTGTCTCTTGTGTCACTTGTCGCGTCATTGTCTTTCGCCACGCATGTCTTTCGCCACGCATGTCTTTCGTCTTGGATCGCCGTAGTTTCTCGTCTGTGTGCTTTTCTCCCGGTTCCTGTTTTTTGAGCTTCTGACTATTAAAGTCCTTTTGTTTTCCGCAAGTCTGCGTATGAGTCCTGCCTTCCACCCCGCAACCCTGACAGAATGACGCGACCAAAAAAGGGCTCAGCAGACCCGCTGCCAGACTATGGTCCGGACTACCTGGACGTAAGGAGTCCCTTCTGGCAGCGGAAAACAGACTGTGTTTTTGGTCCCAGGAGCTATCAGCTCGCCTGCCTCAAGCTCCGGGACCTCCTTAACCCTAGGAGGAGCAAGCGGAAGAAGCGATCTCCCGTTCCCGCTGGGCCGCCGCAGCGATCTCCCGTTCCCGCTGGGCCGCCGCAGCGATCTCCCGTTCCCGCTGGGCCGCCGCAGCGATCTCCCGTTCCCGCTGGGCCGCCGCAGCGATCTCCCGTTCCCGCTGGGCCGCCGCAGCGATCTCCCGTTCCCGCTGGGCCGCCGCAGCGATCTCCCGTTCCCGCTGGGCCGCCGCAGCGATCTCCCGTTCCCGCTGGGCCGCCGCAGCGATCTCCCGTTCCCGCTGGGCCGCCGCAGCGATCTCCCGTTCCCGCTGGGCCGCCCCGACTCTCACCCATGCCCCCGACCCGACCAGTTCCGGCCCCACGCTCCATGCCCCCGACCCGACCAGTACCGGCCCCACGCTCCATGCCCCCGACCCGACCAGTACCGGCCCCACGCTCCATGCCCCCGACCCGACCAGTACCGGCCCCACGCTCCATGCCCCCGACCCGACCAGTACCGGCCCCACGCTCCATGCCCCCGACCCGACCAGTACCGGCCCCACGCTCCATGCCCCCGACCCGACCAGTCCCCGCTCCGAGACTCATGACCCCGACGCCCCCAGTCCCCGCTCCGAGACTCAGGCTCCCTCCCTCCCATCCCATGGTCCTCTCCCACCCTCCCGTTGGTGATTTGAGGGCCGTCTGGGATCCGGCCCTTGAGGGGGGGGCTACGGGGTGGGTTATGGGGGGGGCTGAGCCGCCGCAGACTGCGGAGTTGTTCCGTGTCCCCGAGCCGGAGCCGACTGCGGAGGTGTTCCGTGTCCCCGAGCCGGAGCCGACTGCGGAGGTGTTCCGTGTCCCCGAGCCGGAGCAGACTGCGGAGGTGTTCCGTGTCCCCGAGCCGGAGCAGACTGCAGAGGTGTTCCGTGTCCCCGAGCCGGACCTCACTGCGGAGGTGTTCCGTGTCCCCGAGCCGGACCTCACTGCGGAGGTGTTCCGTGTCCACGAGCTGGACCTCACTGCGGAGGTGTTCCGTGTCCCCGAGCCGCCGCCGCCGACTACCCCGGAGGTTTCCCGTGTCCCCGAGCCGACGACGACTACTAACCCGGACGTTTCCCGTGTCCCCGAGCCGACGACGACTACTAACCCGGACGTTTCCGGTGTCCCCGAGCTGCCGACGACGACTACTAACCCGGACGTTTCCCGTGTCCCCGAGCTGCCGACGACGACTACCCCAGACGTTTCCCGTGTCTCAGAGTCTGCCATTCTAGAGACGTTCCGTGCCCTGCAGTCGCCGCTCCGGAGCCGGATTGGTGACCGCCCGCCGGGCCGACCCCCAGAGGCTCCCCGCTCGTCTGGCCGCCCGCCGGGCCGACCCCCAGAGGCTCCCCGCCGGTCGGGCCGCCCGCCAGGCCGCCCGCCAGAGTTTCCAGGGTGGTCCGACCAACGTCTCTGGTTTCCCTCCCCACCCACCCCTTGTTCGCTCTAGTGTTGGCCGTCTGGAATTCGGCCCTTAAGGGGGGGGTACTGTCACGGTGTGGTTCACTTCCTGTCTTATTTTGTAGTTTTCTGCCACTCGTGTCCCCGGGTAACTTCACTTCCTGCCTTGTCTCGTCATCCCCTGTGTTCGTCTAATAGTTTCCACCTGTGTCCAATCACCTGCACCTCCCTTGTGTATTTAAGCCATGTGTCTCTTGTGTCACTTGTCGCGTCATTGTCTTTCGCCACGCATGTCTTTCGCCACGCATGTCTTTCGTCTTGGATCGCCGTAGTTTCTCGTCTGTGTGCTTTTCTCCCGGTTCCTGTTTTTTGAGCTTCTGACTATTAAAGTCCTTTTGTTTTCCGCAAGTCTGCGTATGAGTCCTGCCTTCCACCCCGCAACCCTGACAGAATGACGCGACCAAAAAAGGGCTCAGCAGACCCGCTGCCAGACTATGGTCCGGACTACCTGGACGTAAGGAGTCCCTTCTGGCAGCGGAAAACAGACTGTGTTTTTGGTCCCAGGAGCTATCAGCTCGCCTGCCTCAAGCTCCGGGACCTCCTTAACCCTAGGAGGAGCAAGCGGAAGAAGCGATCTCCCGTTCCCGCTGGGCCGCCGCAGCGATCTCCCGTTCCCGCTGGGCCGCCGCAGCGATCTCCCGTTCCCGCTGGGCCGCCGCAGCGATCTCCCGTTCCCGCTGGGCCGCCGCAGCGATCTCCCGTTCCCGCTGGGCCGCCGCAGCGATCTCCCGTTCCCGCTGGGCCGCCGCAGCGATCTCCCGTTCCCGCTGGGCCGCCGCAGCGATCTCCCGTTCCCGCTGGGCCGCCGCAGCGATCTCCCGTTCCCGCTGGGCCGCCGCAGCGATCTCCCGTTCCCGCTGGGCCGCCGCAGCGATCTCCCGTTCCCGCTGGGCCGCCCCGACTCTCACCCATGCCCCCGACCCGACCAGTTCCGGCCCCACGCTCCATGCCCCCGACCCGACCAGTACCGGCCCCACGCTCCATGCCCCCGACCCGACCAGTACCGGCCCCACGCTCCATGCCCCCGACCCGACCAGTACCGGCCCCACGCTCCATGCCCCCGACCCGACCAGTACCGGCCCCACGCTCCATGCCCCCGACCCGACCAGTACCGGCCCCACGCTCCATGCCCCCGACGCCCCCAGTCCCCGCTCCGAGACTCAGGCTCCCTCCCTCCCATCCCATGGTCCTCTCCCACCCTCCCGTTGGTGATTTGAGGGCCGTCTGGGATCCGGCCCTTGAGGGGGGGGCTACGGGGTGGGTTATGGGGGGGGCTGAGCCGCCGCAGACTGCGGAGTTGTTCCGTGTCCCCGAGCCGGAGCCGACTGCGGAGGTGTTCCGTGTCCCCGAGCCGGAGCCGACTGCGGAGGTGTTCCGTGTCCCCGAGCCGGAGCAGACTGCGGAGGTGTTCCGTGTCCCCGAGCCGGAGCAGACTGCAGAGGTGTTCCGTGTCCCCGAGCCGGACCTCACTGCGGAGGTGTTCCGTGTCCCCGAGCCGGACCTCACTGCGGAGGTGTTCCGTGTCCACGAGCTGGACCTCACTGCGGAGGTGTTCCGTGTCCCCGAGCCGCCGCCGCCGACTACCCCGGAGGTTTCCCGTGTCCCCGAGCCGACGACGACTACTAACCCGGACGTTTCCCGTGTCCCCGAGCCGACGACGACTACTAACCCGGACGTTTCCGGTGTCCCCGAGCTGCCGACGACGACTACTAACCCGGACGTTTCCCGTGTCCCCGAGCTGCCGACGACGACTACCCCAGACGTTTCCCGTGTCTCAGAGTCTGCCATTCTAGAGACGTTCCGTGCCCTGCAGTCGCCGCTCCGGAGCCGGATTGGTGACCGCCCGCCGGGCCGACCCCCAGAGGCTCCCCGCTCGTCTGGCCGCCCGCCGGGCCGACCCCCAGAGGCTCCCCGCCGGTCGGGCCGCCCGCCAGGCCGCCCGCCAGAGTTTCCAGGGTGGTCCGACCAACGTCTCTGGTTTCCCTCCCCACCCACCCCTTGTTCGCTCTAGTGTTGGCCGTCTGGAATTCGGCCCTTAAGGGGGGGGTACTGTCACGGTGTGGTTCACTTCCTGTCTTATTTTGTAGTTTTCTGCCACTCGTGTCCCCGGGTAACTTCACTTCCTGCCTTGTCTCGTCATCCCCTGTGTTCGTCTAATAGTTTCCACCTGTGTCCAATCACCTGCACCTCCCTTGTGTATTTAAGCCATGTGTCTCTTGTGTCACTTGTCGCGTCATTGTCTTTCGCCACGCATGTCTTTCGCCACGCATGTCTTTCGTCTTGGATCGCCGTAGTTTCTCGTCTGTGTGCTTTTCTCCCGGTTCCTGTTTTTTGAGCTTCTGACTATTAAAGTCCTTTTGTTTTCCGCAAGTCTGCGTATGAGTCCTGCCTTCCACCCCGCAACCCTGACACCTTTTGCCCTTTGCAACAACTTATCTTTGCCAAAGTGGATTTTCCTCCCTCACCTACCTGACAAACCAATCCAATCTAATAGTGATGAGATGTCGACTAATTCATGATTGACAGACTATGCAGACAACCCCCCCCAGAGAAAACAACAACAACAAGTCAAGAGTCAGAATCTCCCGCAGTGGAGGGAGGAGAAAAGCTGGAAGGAGAAGGCGTCCAATCACAGATGAATACTGGCGAGGCGCAGTAGAAGGAAACAAAGGGCCCCTTGCAGCAGACTCATAACACACTGTGTGATACGCGGCGTAACGCAGTGTGTGTTCATCTGCAGCTACACTTTGGGCTCCGACGTCTTGGTCCAGGGTAACGGATCAGACTCAAGAGCTTTTGTGGGAAGAAATGCGTAAATATGAGCCGTCATTGGCGGACTATGAGGACGCCGGATGGCCTCTGATTCATGGAGGGAGATCTCCACAAACGAGGGAACAAAGTCGTGGAGGAAAATACGGGACAAATGTGTCCGTGATGAAAAGCAGCAGTGTGGATGCACGGGGCAATAAAGTCTATGATCAATAAATAAAGCCACCAGCGACTTCCACACACAAAGACGTGACTCTCCAGGTCGTCTTCAACAAAACACGTGACTCCACCTGTTGTTCTGGAGGTGAATCGCTCTGCAACACACGCAGGACTTTACAAGCAGGAAGTGAAACCAGCGCGTCGACGCAGACGCAGAAACACGCGGCGGCCTTTAGCCTGGGGGGGAACAACTGTTCAGGCTAGAATGCAGATGTTTGTTTACTCTGTCTCTTTTGTTTCTGCTTGTTGGACTGTGTGTGTTTATTGTTGGTTTTTCTTTCATGTTTTGTGTTCTGGCTCCTTTGTATAAGTGGAATAAAGGATTCTTTAAACCTCAAACCTCTCTCTCTCTCTCTCTCTCTCGGTGCATGCTGGGAGTGAGCGTGTGTGAGCGTCTTTGAGCGGTATTCTCTCTTTGTTTTTTCCCTTAGTTATATATATTAATTTAATGTGGTTTAGTGGTTGTTTCTCACTTTAGTCGTTGGGGTTTTTCTTTGGGTTTCTTTTCTCCTGCCGGTGTCTCGCCGGTCGGCGTCTCTAGACGGTAAATGGGGACACGTTCTCCCAGCTCACGAGGAAGCACGGCATTAAGATTGCCGCGGGCTTCCCGTGCAGCGTGGAGGACATCGGGCTGTGGGGGAGAAGGTCGGGCACGGCAGCGTTAAGTCGGCCGCTCGGATGAACAGCGCCGTGGTCATTTTCCTGGACCAGGTGGAGAAGGTGAACCGAGTCGTCGAGGCGCCTCACGGTGAATGAAATGTTTGTGCAGGTGTTGCCACTGACGCAACCGGCCATGAAGGTGGTTCTATCGAACGCCCCTCCGTTCATCAGCGACGAGTTCCTCAGCAGAGAACTCTCCAGACACGGAAAGGTGGTGTCACCGATCAAAGATCTTGTCTGGATGCAGGTCTCAGTTACTGAAGCACGTGGTGTCTCACCGCAGACACCTCTATATGATCCTTAACAACCGGAATGTGGAGCTCAACCTCCGCTTCCATGTTAAGAAGATGATTACGAGTACGTGATTTTTGCATCATCGTCGGCGATGAAATGTTTCGGTTGCGGCGAGGAGGGGCACGCCGTGGGTGCCTGCCCGAGGCGCGGGGACCCGACTCCGCCTGGCGGGGCTGCGGCGGGGGATGCTCCGGCCGCGGTTCTTGCGGGGGGGTCTTCCGCCGCGGCTGCGGCGGGGGGGTCTCCGGCCGCGGCTGCGGCGGGGGATCCTCCGGCCGCGGTTCTTGCGGGGGGGTCTCCAGCCGCGGAGGTGGCTGCGGCGTCCGTGAGGCCGTTTCCGGTTCCGCGGGCCGTTGCGCTGCTGTGCCTGACCCACACGGGGTGAGTATGGAAGATGTGCACAGTGTGAATGAGGGTGTTTTGGTGGGTGAGAGAGGAGCTTTGGGTGAGGTGGCACAGGGTGAGGATGGAGGGGAAGGAAAGGAAAAGGGTGAGGGGGGGTTAGTGTGGAACAGGAGTAAGGTGCCATAGAGGCACAGTTGGGGGGAGGACTGAATGGGGGGGTGGAACAGGCAGAGGAGGTGGAGATGGTGGAGGAGGAAGCAGGAGAGCAAAAAGCTGCAACAAAAAGAAAAAAAAAGAGGCAAGATACAGGCAGCGAGGCAAAAGCCAGCAAGGTGGGGGAGGAAGAGGAGGCCATGGGGGGTCAGGGGCCATCTGACGGCAGTGAGAGTGAGGGCTGTGTGTCGGACAGCAGCGACATCCACAGCGCCTGTCTGACACACAGCCAGCGGGAAAAGCTCTACTCCGCACAGCAAATCAAAATGTTTCTACAAAAAGTCAAAAATAGGAGGAATCTAAAAATCGAGGAGTTTTTCCCAGACCTGGTGTGTTTTTATAACTCAGCCAGACTCCGCATGAGCCAGCGAGAGGAGTCTGGCTTCACAGATCAAGAGGGTTTTAGACTAAAAAAAATTGTGCTAAAAGCAAAACGAGCAATCGATGATCACGAGAAAAGCCCCAATGTGCGTTTTAATTGATTTATTGGTTTTATTTTTATTTATTTTTATCATGGATACTTTAAAAGTGGGAAGCCTGAATGTGAACGGAGCCAGAGATGCCAAGAAGAGGGCATCTATTTATGAATTTAAAAAAATAAAACGTCTTGATGTTCTCTTCGTGCAAGAGACGCACAGCGACAGCACCAACGAGGCCGACTGGAGGAGGGAAGTCCTGCTGAGCCACAACACCAACCTCAGTGGAGGAGTGGGCTTCCTCTTCTCCAGGTCTTTTAAGCCAGTCTCCCTGGAGGTCAAACACATCATCGAGGGGAGGTTGTTCTTAGTCAAGGCACGGTTCCACCTTTTTACTGTTGTTTTTATCAATGTGCTCCAACAATCGGTGCAGAGAGGAAGCTGTTTTTAACAAAAGTTAATGATCTTTTAGATGGCTGTGCCCCGGAGGATTTTTTATTCTTGGGGGGGGATTTTAACTGCACAGAAGATGCGGCCATAGACCGCAACCACGCAGAGCCACATCCAGCTTCCCAGCGCGCTCTGAGGCAGCTGGTCCGGTCTCATGGCCTCATGTGTGGAGAAGGATGCATGCAGACTGCCGACAGTACACGTGGTCCCACCTCAGAGAAGGTAGAATCTCCTCAGCCAGGCTTGATCGGTTTTATGTTTTTAAGCACCATTTTAATATTTTTAAAATGTGTACCATTGTACCGGCTGTTTTTTCAGATCATTCCCTGCTAGTGTGTAATGTTTTTATTAGGAACATTTTGCCAAAAAGCGCGTACTGGCATTTTAACTCCGGTTTAACATTTGATAGGAATTTTAGAGCGGCCCTTTCATATTTTTGGAGTGTTTTTAGGCTGAGGAAGAGTGATTTTAGTAGTCTTAGGCAGTGGTGGGACCGCGGTAAGATCGAGATTAGGCTTCTTTGTCAGCAGCACACTCTCAACGTGACCAGAGACATCACCAGATCTATGAAGGACCTGGAGACTGATATAGTGGAACTAGAGCGTTTAAACGAGTCCACAGGAGAGCGAGGACATTTTGAAATCCTCAAGATCAAAAAAATGGCTCCGGCCGACCTGTTAGACGTTAAAGCTCAGGGTGCACTGGTCAGGTCCCGATTCCAGACCATCACAGAGATGGACACTCCCTCTAGCTTCTTCTTCGGCCTGGAGAGGAAGAGTGGGCAGGGGAGGGTGATCCACGCGCTGTTGGCAGACACAGGGTTGCCGGTGGTGGAACCATGCCAGATTAGGAGGCGAGCGGTCAGCTTTTACTCCTCCCTCTACACCAGTGAGTACAGGGAGGAGGAAGCACTGACGGAGGAGTTTGTGAGCGGGCTACCTCAAGTCTCTGAGGAGACCAACAAAGCGCTTGACCGACCCATAACGGTGCAGGAGCTGAAGGCCGCCTTGCAGGGCATGCAGGGACGGCGTGCTCCTGGCATCGACGGCCTCCCCGCAGAATTTTTTAAGGCATTCTGGGATATATTCGCACCTGGTGTCCTGGAGGTTTTTAACGAGAGTCTGGCCTCTGGTTCCATGCCGATGTCCTGCCGCAGAGCGGTCATAACACTACTGCCAAAGAAGGGGAACCTACAGGACATCGGCAACTGGCGCCCTGTGTCTCTACTGTGCGTGGATTACAAGCTTCTGTCCAGGGTGTGGTGGAAGACTTTGCACAGACAATCGTTAAGTAAGAAACAAAGGCTCTGAGTCAAGTATGTCTTTTCTCCGTTTATTTCCTTGCGAGGGAAAAAGGGTCACAACAGCTACGTGGTCAGTAGACTGTCAAGAACCTCCTTTTTTCCCCCACACATCGAGGCAGTTCTTATACCTAAGTTTAGATATCGGTGGCGTCAACAGAAACCTTTGACCATCTTGTTGAGTATCTACAGCCAGGGTACTGGGAACATCTTGTCCATGTGAGAGACGTCAGCTCTTTGACCGTGTCCCTGCTCTCCCAACATGCTAAAACAAAGGTGGTCATAGACATAACAAACACTTTGTTCCATCTCTACAGCTATGACGCTGGAAACATCTAATCCAAGTGGGAGACATCAGTTCTTATGTCAGGGCCTTTGTGATCTAACCACTTGCAACTAATAAACTGGTTATACAAATGAAGCATTTAAAAGGGTTACATATCATTTTCCCATTACATTAGTGAGGTGTTTGAGGCCTCTCCAGACCGAAGCAGAGTCACTTGCTGAGAACTGTTGTTGGAGTTTCTCAGAGTACAGTCGTTTAGCGTCTCTCACCGCCTTGCTAAACTTGTATTTTGCCTCTGTGTACAAGTCTTTGTCCCCACTCCTAAATGCCTGATCCTTCTGCAGGCGTAGTGTTCCGAGTTCCGCTGTGAACCAGGGTTTGTCGTTGTTGTAACTCACCCTGGTGCATGATGGTACACAGCTGTCCTCACAGAAGCCGATGTAGGAAGTTACAGCCTCTGTGAACTCATCCAGACTGTTAGTAGCAGTCCTGAAAACATCCCAGTCTGTGCAGTCAAAGCACGCCCGAAGATCCTCCAGCGCCTCACTGGTCCACTTCTTGAATTCCCTCACCACAGGTTTGCAGAGCTTTAGTTTCTGCCTGTATGCAGGAATCAGATGGACCATGACGTGGTCAGAGTGTCCCAGTGCAGCACGAGGGACGGCGTGATAAGCCCTGCTTACTGTGGTGTAACAGTGATCCGGCGTGTTCTCCTCTCTGGTGGGCATTTAATAAACTGTCTGTATTTAGGAAGTTCATGGGTGAGATTTCCTTTGTTAAAGTCCCCGAGGACAATAACTAGAGTCCGGGTTGGTCCGCTCCACACGCCGTATCTGGTCGGCGAGTGTCCGCTGAGCCTCGTGCACGTTGCCTGGCGGCGGCATGTAAACACCGGCCAGGATGAATGAAGCGAACTCACGGGGGGAATAAAAGGGTTTGCAGTGGATGAAGAAAGTTTCCAGATCAGGAGAACAGTGTTGTAGGATCACCGTTACGTCGTTGCATTCTGGATCACACTCACTGTTTGAGTTCCTTTGCTCTCAGTGAGGAGGAACAAGCAGTTTATCACATGCAGAGCGGAGAGTGCGGGTCGGGATGTCAGGTTGGACCAGGTCCTGGATGTAAGCTGGACCCCATCCATTCACAGCACGGTACGTGAGCACCATGTTTAGAGGACTTAGGAAGGTTAAAGAGCAGTGGAGCTGCTGCATTGTGGATGAGCTGCAGAGGTGGAATGGTGGTAGCAGGAGACCTGCAGGAGAGAGTTACAGTAGTCAGACTGACGACGCTTCATGAATGAGACCAATGAATAAAATGCATTTAGTGTCCACCAGGATACAGCCCTGATTCTGACACTATGTGATCAATAAAGACATGAGAATAGTGTGACACCGCTGTCATGTTGACACTAATCAATAGAATAACACCAATGCACAGCTATGATTGTGTTCAATGTAATGTAACCAATCAAAATGCATTCATGTAATACTTTGCACCACTTATATTGACCCCGAGAGTTACAGTGAACGCGCCATCCAATGTAATACCTCATTGCACCACTATATTCTGTAAATAACTACTCAACTTGAACGCACCAGGAGGCGTCACGTGTCCAGGGGTGTGGACACTGCTTCTCACACCTTTACTGAACTCTATAAATATCTGTAAGCACCCATTGTTCTTGATTGGTTGGTGGAAGCAAGAGACGGTCACTATGTGATAGTCAATGAGCTCCTCTGTGGCCTGTTGATGCACAAACCAGCGGATCCTCAGCTGAGATCTTCTTTTTAGCACAACACCTTTCTTTTATTAAAGGCTTTTCATTTGAACTTTTCAGTCCAACATGTCTTCTGTCTGTCCGGAGTTTCTTCATTTTTTGAACACAAGTGGGTGCGGTGCGTCCCTGGGAGTCACTGGGGGTCACTGGGAGTCACTGGGGGTCACTGGGGGCTCCTGAAGGTTCCCAGCTCGTGTGAAAAAGTGAAAAACTACAACACTGTCTAGTTCCTTTGTCAGCGTTCATGTTCTAAGTATCTTTGCATCAGCAGATGAGAAGATTCAAATCCAACTGCCTGCTGTGGTCGACCCATTGCCCTGAACATCATGATGCACAAGACTGTCGGACTTTGGCCAAGACAACAAATGTTATGGTAAAATGATGAATGATGAAACGTCAGGTCCTGATGAAAGACACGAGTGCACAGCCACAACAAAGGCTCAGCAGCATCCCTCTGTGGTGGAAAGGGTAGTAGAGTCCATCTGCTGTATTCTGACTCTGCAGGGACCCTGAACCCCCACATTGAACACTGAGCCTTTATACACACGCTACAACTTCCTTTGCATTCTCATTTTCAGGAGATGCCAAATGTGATCTGCTGGCAGAATAATGCACAAGTTATTGATGAAAATAGCCACAGTTAAGCTGCAAATAAATAATACCATGTCTTTAGTTACCTTTGAATTATGTTAACTAAAACGTGTTATTATACATATTGCAAACATCTCACAAAAAGCCAAGATATTAAAATGTAGAAATGAAGACATTTATAAACAAAATAGAAAAATGCATCATTTGTGTGTAACTCATAACTGAGGTGTTGAAATGTAGCACATACTTGGTGCTTTCCTTCTGTGGAGCATCACATACGTGCCGTGATCAACAAATAAGGTTTTCACACATCAGCTCAAAGACAGAGGGATCAAGGGGGGAGGAAGAGGAGAGGAGGAAGCGTGACAGGAAACTACAGTAAAGACACAGCGAGATGAAACTGACGTCCAGATGAGGTGATGCCACTGAATCAATGCAGCAGGTTTTTGCATCTTAGAGTTGAGAAGTTCCCACACCAGAGACAACGTTTATTACTGCGTGGGGACCAAAGTGGAGCATTTAGCAGCTAGAGAGACAGAACAAAAAGCAGAGTGAATATTGGACAAAGCATCCGGTTGACTGGAACAGGACACTAGTGGACACTTAGTGTTGGTGTTGCTCTTTGGCTCAGGTGTGTACTGACTGGCAACCGTTTGGCTTTCATACCTATCAATGTTTTCTTTACAGCTCGTCACACTGTGGCCCAAAAACCCAGTGATGCACTTTTCTCCATCCTACATTTGTGTTGTGGCCAAAGTAATAATAAGAATAAGAAGAAGAAGAAGTGACGCTGCATTCATCCCACATACAACATCACAGGACGAACACGGCAAGACTCACAACACACAACTCCTCACAATGACATGATCAGAAAATATGACACAATCACACCAGCTCAAAGTAATAAGCAACATATGTGCAACAGTCCATCTTACTCCAGTGTCCCTGAATCATAGGAAAATGATACAATGCATGAACGTAACCGTTTATCGCTCTAAACAAGAAATAAAATACATGAAACCTGAGAGACAAAATGTCTTAAAGTCTCTGTAGCTGCAAAGAAGTTCTTCCTCCTTTCATGTGAGTAGCGCTGCACTGCTCTCTGATGGAGGCGGATACTGAAACTCCTCTTGTGCCTTGTAGATATTTACAGTTTAGTTCCCACAGATCTTCACTCGTCTAATGCATCGGACCGGAGAGGAACACCAGCATGATCTTCGCTAAAATACCTTCTATATTTAGTTAAAGTATAAATGAACGTGTTGTCCGTCTCCAGGTCCCAGCAGCATCGGGTCCGAGCTCTGTCTCCACGGGTTCAGCCTTGTGTACCAGAGCACGCCGACGGCCTTCAGCCCAGAGACACCAGGTACACACATGAACTACAAGCAGACGACACGAGCAGGAACATCCATGTTTCATTTTCACAATCCCTTGATGATCTTTAGTTCATGTGCCGTGGCAGTGACGGGGACCCTCACCGGCTGTATGAGCCGGATGTCTTTGCGTACGACTTGTACAGCCGCCTCGGCCCGTACGCCTCTGTTCCGCTGTTAGTGGCCCACAAACCAGACCGGACTTTGGGTGTTCTGGCTGAACGCCTGAGACGCTTGTTAACGTGGGTCACAGCGTGTCGGCTCCTCGGGCGAGTATTGTTCCTGTGTGCTTCTCATACAGTATCTGGTCCTCGGTCAGAGAGCTTCTTCTTTCAGCTGCGTAGTTCATCCCGTTTGTGTGACTGGGAACGATTGATCCGTCCTGCAGACTTTGCTGCTGCTTTTTGTCCTCCTGCTGGCAAACAGCCAATAAACCCGTTTATTACTACATTTATGTTGGAAAACATATAGAAATGCACATTTAACCACTTTACAAACCCCTCCCTCTCTAAGCACGGCCAAACTCCCCCACTGAAGACGAGGCGCATGGAGCCACAGACTGACAGAAAGAGGTGTGATGGACAGCGTGGTTCTGCTCGGGCCCGGTCCACAGCAGCTGTTCACCCAGTACCAGTGTGCAGCACACAATATGTTGGACTATTTGCATGTGGAAAGAAACCCCCCACAACAGGATTAGATAAGGATGATAAGGATGCAGCGTCAGATATCAGGTTGTTTACTGTTTATTGTGTCTTGTATGTTGCAAATTACACACATTAATGAGAAGGAACACGATGCTTTCTGTATCACTTCCCCTCTTAGTTTGTTTCTGCACATGTTGACAATATTCACATGATCCATAAGTCACGGCTACTCGTCTCTCCTCCCTCTCTCAGGATATCAAGCCCCGCCCCCTTTGTTTCCTCTCGGGTACCACCAGAGCCGCTGGATCTACGACGAAGAGGCTGACGTGAAGGCTGTGGACGCTGGATTCGACCGCCACGACATCCCGTGCGACGTTATCTGGATGGATATCCAGCACACGGAGGGGAAGCGTATCTTCACCTGGGACGCCGCGCTTTTCCCCCCAACCGGCCAACCTGCAGCGCCACCTGGAGGAGAGGAAGAGGAAGGTGAGTTTCTAGCGTACATTGTCGGCCTTGTTTGTTTTTGGGTGTCACGAATCATTATGGTGCATTTTTTTCTTCTCTGTCAGTTGGTCGTGATAACCGATCCTCACATCAAGATCGACCCCGGTTGGTGTTTGTCTAATGAGGCCAGAGATGGGGGGCACTTCATCAAGAACAGAGACGGGCAGATCTATGAGGGGTCTCGTTGGCCTGGTAATGTTTCTCTGACTGAATAGAGTTTATGTCTAAAATGGTCAAATGGAAGTAGAGTTGCTCCCAATGAGGGACTTTGGTGCTGTAACATTGGACTGGAATGTTCTGTCCCGGTGTCAAACTGTTGAGTGGTTGAGGCCTCTCTCTTGCAGACATTTTAGGCCCTTTATAAAAACGTTCCAGAACTCTGCTGTGGTGGTGGCCGTGGTTTTTGCTCGTCTGCAGAGGGGGGAGAGAGAGGGGGAGGGGCTCAGGGAACGTGGCAGGTGGAGGCAATCGGCCTCAGCTGAGCTGAATGTGTTTTGATGGCGTTGGTCTGGTTTTAAAATGCAGTAAGGGCGATCAGGAGGAGAGAGCCGCAGAGCGAGCGAGACGCCGGGAGCTCTCAGTCTGCAAAGGGGACGAAGCTGTTTGGGGAGAAAGTCACCGCCGCCATCCGCACTGCGATCCAACAGAGCTTCTCTGACTGTTTCAGTCAAATGAGTCACAGCCATTTGGATCCACCAGGAACGACTGCTTTCCCTTAATGAATATCATCTCCTAGGTCGTTTTTCAATTAGCGTGAAAAAACAATAAACAGGACGAATCGTCAAAATGTGTCTTCGTGGACAAAGAGGAGGTGGCCTTGTTAAATATCAGCGTGGACGTGCACAGTCCTCTTTGTTCAGTGTGTAATGATCCGAGTGTTGCCTCTTGTGCCCTCAGGTCCTGTTTGCTGCCTTACTGGTTCACTCTGTTCCACCTGGCTCACACCTCCGTCTGCCTCCCTCTGCTGCCCAGTGGAAGTACTGCAGGCTGTTTGTCCACTTTACCTTCTGCTTTCTGACACTAGAGGTCCATGTTTGTCATGTTTTAAGTTGGTCATTAAAACATCAGTAGATCCACTTTTTAAGAAGAGCTTATGGAAATGCTTGTTTTATTCAAACGCGCACAGACCTCTCTGGGTGGAGTTCCCAGGAGAACAGAGCACCTTCGCTGTGGACCACCAGTATATGATTGGTGATAAATACCTTTTTTTACTGGGTGAAGTTCTCACTTTTATGATCTTAACTGTCTTTGATTGTATGTAGGTGGAGCACTGCTGGCCAGTCCTGTAACCAAGCCGCGTGTTCAAGCTGTGCGAGTCCTTCTTCCTGGATCTGGTGAGGTAAATCAAGCAGCAGGTAACAAACCTCTTCTAGTGGCTCACAAGTCACGTCATGGCGCCTGTTACATGAAGGGCTGTTTGTGTTTTAGGTTTGGTATGACGTCCTCACTGCAAAGGCGCATAAAGGAGGCCGGACTCTGGGTCTGCCCGTCACCCTGGACACAGTTAGTGTTAAAGTCTCAATTCACACAGCGAGGGTTACTTCCTATGTCATATTCTATATGAAACGTGTGTTTTCCTCTCAGGTTTCTGTGTTCCAGCGTGGCGGCTCGGTGGTCTGCAGGTCAACAGGAAGTGGTTCCTGCACAGCCGAACAGCAGCAGCTCCCCCTCTCTATCACGGTGGCCCTGAACTCTGAGGTGAGCATCAAAGGGTTTCAGGTAGGCAAATTAAATACAGGTTACTTTCTGACCAATAGTGATACAGAACAATGTCTTCAATGTCTTGTATTAAAGTCTTTGTTAATGGCTGACATTTTAGAGACGTTGTTGAACGTGCTGCTTATGAGATGTGTGTGTATACATATTTTACTGTGCGCCGTGTTTGTACCCCGTCTCCATGGTGACGGAATGCTCGCCCCACATGAGTGCGTATTATTCCAACATTCATTTGCATACGGAATCAGAATATTTGCAAACGGAATCAGATGTTTCTGTTCATTGTCTTACTGAGTTCAGAGGGAGCAGTTCAGATATTTTCTCCAGAGAATTTATCAGCGACATCTGTCCGTTACAGAGTTAAGTAGCCTTTTGAAAGATTCAACACCCTTTTTCACAGACCACATTCAGTCAGTCATTTACCATCAAAACAAAACCCTTTTTACAGGATTTGAGCCTTTTTACAGGCTTTCCACCGGTCTTTTTAAAGACTACACTGAGTCGTTTACCGTCTATCAAACGCCTTTTTACAGGCTTTCCACAAGTCTTTTTATTGATATTCACCATGTACCACGGAAACAACCGGAGACCCGGAGCTGGCGCTTCACTGCTCTGGACTCCTCCGACAGGATACAACGTGAATATGGCACTTTCTCGTGCCCCCAATGAAGTGCACTACCTGAAAAGGCCAGTGAGCGAGCTGCGTGCCTTCATTGGCACTGAGGCCAATATGTGCCGCCGGTTACAAGATCAAGAGCCGGCCTACGATCGCATGGTTTGTGAGCACACAACAATGCTTTCAGACCACAAGATTCACACCACTAGCTGCGTCCTGAGAAGGGAGGGCGGTCGACTCGATCTCATAGACGGTTCACATCTTGTTTGGTATTCATATCCGCGTTTCTTCTTTTTTGGTCTATTAATTGTAAATTGCACCTGACACTGAGGATGGCCTTCACATGTGTGTATAAAAACTCTTACTGCTCGGAACAAATTCCATCCAGGATTTTAAAAAGGGTCTCGAAAGACTTTCGACCAAGTCTCAACGGAGTGAGAAAGGGAAAGAGAGCTGAGTGGGCTGAAACAAGGACGACCATCTGTTTGTTTACGCCATTCGCTTCCAGTTTGTACTACTTGTTGTACCATTACAGGATGACCGTCTAACAAGTTTCCCTATTTCATGTACTGCTGCTATCAATGTTCCTTTGATCTGACGTTTGCTTCCATCATCCAGATACTGTATCAAGTGTATCGTGCACTTTACACTCAATAGCAGCACTCAACAATTTACAGCCCATCTCTGAGTTTAGGAGGAGACTAAAAAACGACAGACATTAATACAAAAAACGCGTTTGTCTGTGCCACAAATTGTCGGAAACGAACCATGACGTAGGTGGAGAGCTGGCGGAGGTGTGAATGGCCCGAATTAGCATATGAATGCAGGGACACGTTCTCCGTCACATTCCCTCGCAAAATGCCCAGGCTGTTGGCATCGCCTACATATGATGGAGCTATTGTAAGGGGGAGGGCTACGCCGAGAAGGGCTCTGCCAGCGTGCCACACTTTGGGTAAGCTGGTGGAGCTGCTCCTGTTGTAGTTTTAGCATCGCTCGAATCTCACTCAGCTCTGATACCGGGGGGAATTAACGACTGGCCGTAGGGCACTCTGGACGCCGAACTGAACTCCAAGGTTTAACGGAACAGAGAAACTTCGACCCCTAGCGCCCCCTGGAAAACCCTCCCGCTCCCACCGAATAGCCTCGGCTCTTACCTCCAGCAAGGTGGCGACCGGCTGTCTACGCACACACTGCTTAAGCTCCCGACGGAGCGTGCCATCGAGCACATGCTCGACAAATTGATCACGCAGCAGAACCTCAGCGTTTGGTATGCCGTCGGGGGCACGCTGCTTTACTGCCATCATGAGGCCCATCAGCGCGAGGGAGAACTCTTGTAACGTCTCGCCTTCTTGCTGCCGACGAGAAAAGAATGCTTCCTGTAATGCTACGTAAGACTCCGCACAGCCGTAAAGCTCTTGTAAAATGGAAATTATTATAGCTGGGTCTTCACGTTCTATACTAGGGCGAAACTTTATTTCCTCGCGAGCCCCCCCTTCCAAATGGTCGAATAGGAAGAACGCTTGATCTGACGTAGATAGATGGCGGGCCCTCATGCAGGCTTGTGCTTCCCCTATCCATTCCGACAATCCGATGCCTGATCTTCCCCTAAACATCGGACACTTCCGGTGACCGGAAGTGTCCGATGTTTAGGGGAAGAGCACAAACACTAGCCTATCCTGGGTAGGGGTTCTAGCCATGGGGGCGGCGGTAGGTGGCACGCTAACGGGGGATGTACTAGGCCCAACCACGGCTGCAGCCTGTTCCAGGCGAAGCCTCTCATTGTCGACCTTCAACTGGGCGACTAAGTCCCTCAACTCTTGCAGCTCTTGCTCCATACTTACCCCGACCGTTTAAGGGGGGGAATCCTACCGTTATGAGACGGGGGTGAAGAGAGGGCACCGGCTGCTGTTTTGCCTATGACACACACAAAAACAAAGAAAACAACAAAAAAGAAACAAACGAAATACTGGACCACAAACGAGCAGATAAACAGAAAAAACAAAAACAAAAAGCAAATCCAACTGAACACACGTCTTGGCTTTTGAAATTTGCAAAGTCCTGCCAGCAACGCCAATTTGTGGCAGCACGAGATTACATAATCGCGCCAATTTATGGCGATTTAACTACAGTGCCACCTTGTGGCAGAACAGGGACCAGCAACGCCACCCTGGGAATTTCACCCGGGGAATACTAACTAATAAGGTCACGCAGGTAAGTATCACAAAAGATGCCAAAGACGTGGTTCAATGTACAAAAAGGGGTTATAAGTTTATTACTAAAAATACGAGGATCCATAAAACAATTTAAAACACTCTCACAATTTCCACAACAAAAGGGGAATTAATGGGGGTAATAATGGTCAAAATAATAAACAAAATAATGAACGCTGAGGCTTACCAGTGGTTGTGGAGGGGACACGAGGGCAGCGGGGGAGATTTCAAGAGAAGACACCCGTGAACACAAAAACAAAATAGTGAGCACAGCAAAACAAATGAAAACGAAAGACCACAGCAAACGAGCGAAGGGACACCACCACCCGGACACCACACCACCGGGACACCACACCACCACCTTCGGCGTTCAGCTCTGAAAAAGAATAAAAAAAACAACAAAACGTTAAACACGCGTACATACAACCGGGGTCACTCACCCGGTTATTGTGGTGGAAGATTTTGCACAGACAATCGTTAAGTAAGAATCAAAGGCTCTGAGTCAAGTATGTCTTTTCTCCGTTTATTTCCTTGCAAGGGAAAAAGGGTCACAACAGCTACGTGGTCAGTAGACTGTCAAGAACCTCCTTTTTTTCCTCTCAACACATCGAGGCAGTTCTTATACCTAAACTTAGATATCGGTGGCGTCAACAGAGACCGTTAACCATCTTGTTGAGTCTCTACAGCCAGGGTACTGGGAACACCTCGTCCATGTGAGACACGTCAGTTCTTTGACCGTATCCTTGCTCTCCCAACATGCTTAAACAAAGGTGGTCATAGACATAACAAACACTTTGTTCAATCTCTACAGCTATGACGCTGGAAACATCTAATCCAAGAGGGAGACATCAGTTTTTATGTCAGGGCCTTTGTGACCTAAGCACTTGCAACTAATAAACTGGTTATACAAATGAAGCATTTAAAAGGGTCACATATCATTTTCCCATTACATTCCACTCTTTTGATTACATAATAATCACAAACTATGCAATCAATTTAGAATGTCTACTATAAAAATTTACCATCTGATATCTACCACATCAAATATCACAAAACATGAACATCCGGACATCGCTCACAAAACTTTTCCTGCCACAGAACAAAAACTCCCTAAAAAAACCCTCCGAAATGGGAAAATAGGAAGAAATCTGTTAGGAGAAGATAAAGACTGGAAACCTTCTCACAGGATTTGAGCGTTACACCCCAGATGTCATGTGTACAGTATTGAAATAAAAAAGAAAGGAGAACATGTTTAAATCACAGTACCAGAACTTGTTCCCCTTTCACACAAAACAGATATAGAATATTGTGGAAAGGTCATTATATCAATCATATTTACGTTACATACTAATAAATGCAGGGATAAAAGCTGTTTTTGTGAGAATGTTATTTCTCATTGTTTTAGCAAGCTACTGTGAAACCAAAAACATTTAGAACACCAGGAATGCACACAGACAGTGTGTCACTATGTCACTATGCGTACGTGTCGAGGTCGTAAGTGTTCAGCTCGTCAAGGGAGTCCGAGTCACTGTTGGGGTTATTGTCAGAGTCATTCCATGATAAGAGAGAACCACTCTTTAGATAGCTGATTACAAAATCTAAAAAAACCGTAGTGACACAAACGACTACTGTGTCTATGTGGAGGGGTCCTGGCCGTGTTCTTCTTCTTGTGTTGGTCCGCAGGTACACGTTGGGATGTGGAGTCTGCCAACCCTCTTTCTTGTGAGGCATCCGCGTTGTAGACAGTCAACACAGATCACAATGCACTGTGTGTCTGTCGGTCAACTGCCCGTCCGTGGTCACTGGATCGGTGGTGTCGGTTGATTGACACTTGTTGTGGAGGTAGGGTCGCCTGAGCCCACTGCTGGTACTGGATCTGGAACCTTCTTGCAATGGGATGCGTGGACCCAAGTTGCTCTTTCAGCTACCTTGACCGCTGTTTGGGTGACCAGGAGAATCTGGAATGGACCCTGCCACCGTTTAGCTTTCCAACTTTTCCTCCTGAAGTCCTTTACCACCACGAAGTCACCTGGTTGCAGTCGGTGTAGTGGACCCGTTGCTTCTCTTGGAAGTGCAGCTACAACCTGTTTTCTTACATCAGACAAAGTGGAAGACAGTCGAATGCAATAGGTTAACATGTCATTCTCGCACATTGTGGTGGAAGGGAGTGGTGTTCCTGGAGCTTCCACACCTATATGGGGAGGAACTGCGAAAAGGATTTCAAATGGGTTTAGGTTGCTGCGTGTTCGTTTCCTCATCCGCATGTACATCAGAACCAAGGGCAGTGCTTTTGTCCACGGTAGACCTGTGTCTGTGCAACATTTGGCCAGTTTTGTTTTCAATGTTCCATTTTCTCTCTCTACCGCTCCCCCACTAGATGGGTGGTATGCGCAGTGTGTTTTTAAGTCAATACCCAGGTATGCACTTAATTCTGTGATCGCTTGGTTGACAAAATGTGAACCATTGTCGCTAGAAATTTTGCTTGGGATTCCCCAGCGGGGAATGATCTCTGAAATCAAGGCTTTAGCCACTGTGGAGGCTGTCTGCTTACTGGAGGGAAACACCTCAACCCATTTGGACCACATGTCTACCATTACAAGACAGTGTTTCTTACCTTCCGATGGGGAGAGTTCCACAAAATCCATCATTACATGTTCAAATGGTCTTGCAGGCGGTGGATGTGCTGCATGATGTGACACCTGTACTGAACGACCTACATTGTGAGTTGCACCTGTTATGCATGCTTGGCAGAACCTTTGTGCGTAAGCTGCAAAACCTTTTGTGAACCATGTTGCACCAATGATACTTAACATTCCCCCTTTTGACACATGGTCTAACCCATGAGTCAATCTCGCATAGTGAGGGAAGAAATGTTTAGGTAAGCATGGATTACCATTTGGACCATACCAGATGCCGTCTATGAATTTGGAGCCTGAGGAGGACCAAAAACGTCTCTCATCTGAAGTAGAGAGGGACTGCACGGCTGCAAGAGAGGAGGGAAGAGAACACATGGCAGGAACTGGGCGTGATGGTTTGGGAAGAGGACGTCTAGCAGCCGCTTTTGCAGCTAAGTCTGCTCGCTCATTCCCCTTTGCGATGTCGCCTGTGCCGGATGTGTGCGCTGCACATTTACAAACGGCAATAGCTGTGGGCAACAAAATGGCATCCAATAGTTCTGCTATCAGAGTGTGGTGTAACACTGGTTTGCCATCCGATTTGAGAAAATTTCTGTGTCTCCACAGCGCGCCGAAATCATGAACCACGCCAAAAGCGTATCTGGAATCAGTGTGAATGGTTGTCGTTTTATCCTTAGCTAGTTTACAAGCTTCTGTTAGTGCGATTAATTCTGCTGCTTGGGCTGAGAGGTGACATGGAAGAGGGCCGGAACACAGAACAGCTGAGTCTGAAACAACAGAGAAACCCACAAGATTAGAACCAGTCAGGGGATCCCGTGTAGCAGATCCGTCAACATACATTACCATGTCACTGTTGAGCAGAGGTGTATCTGCGAGGTCTGGTCGAGGTGTGCACTGAGCTTCCAGCTCAGCCAAACAATTATGCTCCTCTCCATCCTCCGGAGTGGGGAGAAGAGATGCAGGATTGAGGACATTGCAGCGTTTTACTGTAACATTCGGCATGTCTAGGAGACATGTGTGATATCGAAGGTAACGCGCTGCAGATAAATGAGACGACTTCTGTTCGAGAAGAATCAGTGAAACCGAATGTGGAACCAATAATGTTAGCGTAGCATAGCCTACAATGTCACGAGAGGCTGTAAGAGCCTTTTCAGCAGCTGCCACAGCTCGAAGGCACTGTGGTAAGCCTGCTGCTACGGGATCGAGTTTTGCGGAGAAATAAGCTACCGGTCGTAGTTTATCGCCATGGGATTGTAGGAGCACTGATGTCATACATCCAGAACGTTCGTCAACGGTTTGTGTGAACGGTTTGTGAGGATCAGGAAGACCCAAAGTCGGAAGAACTTGTAACGCGCATTTCATGTCCGTGAAAGCTTGAGAGGCTGCAGGGAGCCACTGAATTTTATCATGCGCGCTGAGATTTTTCCCATGTATCAATGAGGACAGAGGTTGCTCGAGTTGGGAGTAATTTGGAATAAATGACCTACAGTAGGAACACATTCCCAAAAATGACATCATCTGTTTCTTGGTTTGTGGTTTTGGAAGTGTTACAATTGAGGCGATGCGTTTTGGTGATAGTGTCTTCCCTTCACCGGAAATGTTATGGCCTAGGAAATGAACGTTTTGTGAAACAAACTGTAGTTTGGATAGGCTGGCCTTGTGTCCTTCCGCTGCTAAGTGTTGAAGCAATTTGAGTGTGTCCTGTTCACACTGCTTTTGTGTTGGAGCTGCAATTAAACAGTCATCAACATACTGCAAAAGAGCTGTTCCTGGAGACAAAGTGAGGCTCTCCAAACTTTCCCTGAGTGCCTCGTTGTAGATCGTAGGTGATTCTGTGTAGCCCTGACACAAGCGTGTGAAAGTGTAAGGCTTGCCATTGAAATTAAACGCAAACCAAAACTGACTGTCAATGTCCACAGGGACACTGAAAAAAGCATTTGAGAGGTCAACCACGGAAAACCATCGAGCATCAGGTGGAACCTGTGCCATAATGGTGTACGGGTTGGGAACATTTGGGGCTCGTGCGTGGACGGCTGCATTAACGGCTTTTAGGTCCTGCACGAAGCGCCACTCAGTTGGTTTGCCTGCATCTCTGATCTTTTTAACTGGAAAAATAGGTGTTCTTACCGGCGAGTCAGGACATGGAACAATGACTCCGGCCTTTAAGAGGGAGTTGAACACCGGTGTTATACCGTCAATGGCCTCTTGGCGCAGTGGGTATTGATGTTTGTGGGGACGGAAGTCTGATCGAGGAGTGATGACCACAGGTTGACATTTTTTGATGAGTCCCACGTCATATTTATGCGCTGCCCACAAGGTGTCTGGGACAGAACTGAGGGCAGGAGAAATAGAGGAGACATTAGTCAAAAATGTATCAGTGTGTGTGTCAGAAAATATGTTATTTTCATCTATGACATAAACAGATCTGAGAGCAGGTGTGCAAAATGCGAATGGCTGTTTAAAGAAGCCTGTCGACGGAGAGCGCATCACAAGTGGATCTGGTGTAGCCTCCCAATCTGTCAATGCCTCGCACGCTGCGACAAAGGGTCCCAAATCTCTCCATTGGTCTGTTGCTGCTTTAGACAAGGAGATGTGTGGGAAAGAAGAGTCCACATTAAAGAGGTGCTGCTGAGAGGGGGTGAGAGAAACGGAAACAGCACATTTAAGTGTGGACCAAAACAATGTCATACATGCAATTTGATCATTCAGATCCTGTAGAAATAATGCATCATATTGCTTATCTGGCCCATGTGACACATGAGCTGTGCAGTGGAGATATGAAGCATCCATGCACTCTGCCTCAGGCTGGACGCGTGATGCTGCCAGGTGGGACACTTCTGATTGTGAGTCAACCGGAAGCCACCACTGGTACACAAACATTGGATCACATATAACTGTCTTTGCCATCTGGTCAATGGCTCTGCATCTCACCACTTGCAACCCTGTAGGAGTGGAGATGAGGCTAATGCCGAAAGAACACATGAGGTCTCTGCCCATTAGATTAATGGGACAGCAAGAGGACAGCAAAAAGGAATGTTTTACTGTGATGTCTGGTTCAGGGTCAGTTGAGTCAGTGTGTGTACTGGTCATAGGTGCCGTAAATCTCTCTACAATAGTCATCCCTGAAGCTCCTTGTGAGAAAACCTGTTTTCCACTAAGTTTCTGACCTGGAAAATACTTTTGTTGTATTACAGAATGTGTAGCCCCCGAATCAACCAAAAACGATAAAAGTTTCCCTTGAATTTTCACCATAGTGGTGGGCATATTTTCAAATGATTTTCCTGAAAACTTTGCGTATGTGTGTTTAAGTGAAAGCTTTTGTTGTGTTCTCAATTACTCTGTGATGTCCACGAGAGCTTGTTGTTGCTCCAGTGTGTGTGTGTGAGTGTGAGTGTGCGTGCAGGGAGTTAGTGCAGAAAGCGTTTCTTCATTGCAGGCTGCGGTGTGTGTGTGTTTTACTTCCCTTATCATGTGAGGCCTCAGCGTGGTTGCCGTCTCCCCCTCACATGCAGCCTCCTCCCCCTCCGCCTCACGTCAATCGGATTGTGCGTTGCCACCCCTTCCTCGTCTGGCCAGTCCACGCCCCCATCCTCTACGAGGTGCATTTTGTGGACATTCTCTGTGCCAATGTCCCCGCTGCCTGCTTGGTATTGTTGATGGGAGTCATATCCACTTTGTCAGGGAACAAAGTCTTTATGCCGTCGTTCAAAGCCGTGAGTGCGTCTCTGTACGGCTTATTTTGATTTGAACTCCATTCAACGTCTGCCGCACTGGTGTCTCCTGCAACCAGCTGGTTGAGCTTCTGGTAGTGAGTCGGACCCACGTGACTCATTAGAACACGTCGAATTTCAGCAAAGTTGGGCAGGAATTGCTTACAGAAGTCCATGAATGCTTCAGCAAACAGTCTTCCCGAGTGCTGTATCGGCGGGAGATGAGCCATTGCAGCTCTAATGTCCGTATCAGTCCAAGGCCGTAAAACAAGTATGGGACCTGAGTGTCCTGGTACTTGAATCATTGGGGTTTGGAGCACAGATTTTGCATCCGGGGGAACTCCCTCTGGGTCGAAGGAGGGGGAAAAAACATCTGATGTAGATGGTTGCTCTGCAATCAGTTTGTTGATGGCAGAAGTGTCCCCTCCGGTTGCTCCTGGAGAGCGAGTGGGGAGAGCAGCCTGTCTCTTTTCCTCCTCTTCGCCGAGGAGTCGTTCCTGTGCTGCTTTCACTGCCGCTTCCTTTTCCTCCCTCTGCCGGGTGTAGTGAACTTTGATATGTGCTCCTGCAGACGAAGGTTGCTGGTTCGCAGGTGAAGCAGGGTACGGTGGTGGGCATGTGTTGAGGAGAGGGCCGCCAGCCCCTGTGAGACTCGGATACAAGGGAGAAGAAGCACATCGGTCATTTTGTTCAATAACATTTGGATCTGGTTTTTCAACCGATGTGGTTTTTGCGCATGTCAATTCGTTAGCCATTTGTTTCCTTTCTCTACATTCACATTCATCCTTCCACCATTTTAACCATTTACTTTGTTTCTCAATGTCCTCCAAGTCTTTGCCTTTTATCACCCTCTGAGTTTTTATACCCTTCTCTTTTCCCTCTAAGCCTGTTCGTAACATGTTCAGTTTTATTCTACTGAAAGAACCATTTGCAGGGAACCCAAAATCTTTTGACCACTCGGGCAAAAACTCTAGAGATTGATGTCCATATTTCCTTCTCATCAGATCCACAATGGGTCCCTCCGGAGAACCCATTTCCTTTTTACCTTTACCGTGTACACCACCCATCTTTCAGGCGTGGTGAAGTATACTTTTTATTCCTTAAAATATAGTCGTCACTATAAGTCTTGATTTTCTTTTACGTAGGAAAAATACAAGTTAAAACCCAACCAGAACTATTGGTTAATAAATATAGGTCAAGGGCGCAAATATCTGTTTTCAGATTACTGTCCGAAAATCCCGATATTGTTCCTGTCTTCCTGTTAGGTCAAGGGCTGGGATTTTGCGATTTCAGTGAACTCCCAAAATCCCTCCTGTCTTCCCCTTCGGTCAAGGGTCACAATTGTCAATTGCCCCTGTCTTCCCCTTTGGTCAAGGGTCACAATTATGCGTTTTCAGAGTGTTAGTCTGAATACAATCGTAATACGCAAATTGCTCCCTGTCTTCCCCCTTGGTCAAGGGTCACAATTATGCGATTTTCAGATAGTTAGTCTGAATACAATCGTAAATGCGCACATTGCTCCCTGTCTTCCTCAGTAAAAAGTTGGATGCTGATGAACCGGAAATACTGTACAATTACTCTTATAATTTTATACACATTTTTCAAATAACCGGATAAAAAGACAAGTTATCATCATTAGAAGCCCAATCAAATAACCGAAATTTGGATTTTCTAAGAAGAGAGAAAAAATCATTTTTTTAAAATCCCAAAGTACTAAATACCCTTCTTTGTAATCTGTTACCACCCGTTATAATTCAGAAAGCCCCGTTTGAAAATCAGAATATCAACTTCTTACCCGATTCGTGTGAAAATCTTCCTCATCGGATCGTGTTGAAGCCAATCAGGTCTCTTTTGGTCGCCGGTCCCCTCTCTCTGAGTGTGATGAGGTATAGGGCAGAATCACGTTTGGTGGATCCTGAAGTGGCCACTTCCCGGACGTCCTCGGAGTCCCGACGGAGCTTCAAACGATCCCACTTCTGACACCAAATTGTGGTGGAAGATTTTGCACAGACAATCGTTAAGTAAGAATCAAAGGCTCTGAGTCAAGTATGTCTTTTCTCCGTTTATTTCCTTGCAAGGGAAAAAGGGTCACAACAGCTACGTGGTCAGTAGACTGTCAAGAACCTCCTTTTTTTCCTCTCAACACATCGAGGCAGTTCTTATACCTAAACTTAGATATCGGTGGCGTCAACAGAGACCGTTAACCATCTTGTTGAGTCTCTACAGCCAGGGTACTGGGAACACCTCGTCCATGTGAGACACGTCAGTTCTTTGACCGTATCCTTGCTCTCCCAACATGCTTAAACAAAGGTGGTCATAGACATAACAAACACTTTGTTCAATCTCTACAGCTATGACGCTGGAAACATCTAATCCAAGAGGGAGACATCAGTTTTTATGTCAGGGCCTTTGTGACCTAAGCACTTGCAACTAATAAACTGGTTATACAAATGAAGCATTTAAAAGGGTCACATATCATTTTCCCATTACATTATAAAGAAACAAAAAATACAGAACAAACTAAACAATAAAGGGAACAAGATAACTCCGTCGTCCCAATAAGTCAAGGGGAAGATCGAACGTCACGCTAAAATTCTTCATCCGGGTAAAGCCGTCCGAGCCAAACGGTGTAGGCGGTCCGGCCCAAAACAATTGAGGCAACGCAGTCCAAAAAAACACATGTACGCAAACCGAGGTAGAAGGCAAAACAGCAGCTAGTTGGACTGCTAACGGTGGCCAAGATCCACCGGTACGACCGCCCAGTCCCAATTGAACAAGTTACTGTCGTCACCGTGAAGGAGACAGCTCGGGCGATCACGCTGCTCGGCAAGCTTCGTGGCGGTCGCTCTGTGTTAGGGAGCTACGCGGCTCCGACAGCCGGGGATCTGTAGCAGCGCCGAACAACCATGCAGGGTGAATGACGCGGAAGACTGACACAGTTCCGTCACCTGGCCAAGAGGGCGATAGGAGGGAGGAGACTACTGTGGTTTGTTTATACCGGTCCCTGCGCTCTGATCGGTCCCGCGGGCATCCGGTGATTAGGAGTCTACTCCTACTGCTACACCAGCATCATTTCTGCCAGTTGAGCGCATTGCTACAAGATGTGTGGTTAATACATCCTCTGTGCATTTAAGTAAGACCAAAGAAAAGGTCACTGTAGTCCTGCCACTATGCACTGTAGTTGAGCTCTAGGAGACTGATCTCTGCAGACCCCACATGCTGATTCAAATGTTGTTTGCATGGAATTACATTTTATCTTGATTAAAAATCTTTTAAAGAAGTTATTTTGTGTATCTTTTTTACATAACATTTGCCATTGCTAATGGCGTACACAGTAATCTAGCATATTTGAATTAAATAAATCAATTCAAGCCAAAATGTAAGAGTCTATAATTAGGCTACTGAGCCTGATCTATTTGTACCAGCGATTTTCTTACCTTTTAAAAAAAAATGTCAACTGGGCTAAAACTCCCTCTGCGAGCCTGATTTGCATTTGTATAGCTCACAGCATTTATTTACATGTCAAAGCCTCCCCTAGAATTAGGAGGAGGGGGGTCATGGGGGCACAACTGCCAAAGGAGGCCCACGTCAATTTCTGACAATTTACGGCAGTTTTCGGCGTTGCCCGCAAATTGCCGCAAACCTGAAATTCCACGACAATTTACAGTGCCGCATACTGCAGAAAATCCCACTTTTCATGCAGTGTTTGGTTTTATTATTTAAATGTACATTGATGAAATTAACGTATAATACTGTACATATTATTCTGTATATAGTAGGCTTTCCTATTGTTTTTCCTGTTCAGTAATATTCTCATTTTGTGTCACTGCTGAATCTTCTCTCCTGATATTGTCTGAAATCATCTTGTCTAAATAACTCATTACAATGTTAACATTGAGTATTTTGTGGTTATATGATAATCAAATGTTTACATCTGATCTCCATCAGTTTACTGTAAAGATCCTGTAGTTGTACACAATGTGTCAGAAAACAGCTGGCTCTGCTAATTGTATTTAAAAACTTTGATGTGATTTATGATGTAGAGAGAGAATGTAGAATAGGAGATGATAACAAGAACTGTGCCAGTGGGCCTCCAGCAAAGTGCCTGTGACAGAGCCAGTGATGAGGTGGCGTGACAGGAAATCAGCTACGCTCATCAACGGCCTCACATGTGGATATCAGGACAGCATGAAGCCTGTAGAGCTAAACACACATATCTACCCACTACAGCTGTGGTCAAACGTTTACATACACTTATAAAGAACATGATGTCATGGCTCTCCTTGAGTTTCCCCTTATTCCTACAAGTCTGATTTTCCTCTGATAGAAGAATCTGTTCCAATCACTCTGTCACAAAAACATTCATGAGGTTTGGTTCTTTTAGGACTTAATTATGGGTTAACAGAGAACATGACAGAATCCGCTGGGTCATAAATATACATACAGCAGTGATAATATTTGTCCTTTGGCCATTTTCACTTCTATTAGGCGCTTTTGGTGGCCGTCCACAAGCTTCTCGTTGAATCTTTGACCGCTCCTCTGGACAACAGAATTGGTGCTGTTCAGTTAAATGTGAAGGCTCTCTGACATGGACTTGTTTCTTCAGCATTGTTCACATCCACCAGCACCAGATCCATTGGCAGCATAATACTACCACCACCGTGCTTGGCGGTAGACATGGGGGGTATTCCAGAAAGGAGGTTCAACAAACTCTGAGTCTATCCCTGAACTCCGAGTTGACTTACTCGGAGTATCCGCTTCCAGAACAGCTGACCTGTGTTAGTTCAATGGACTCCTTGAATGTTCACCTTGAGTTAAGTGCGTGCATGGCGATTATAAAAAGCCATCATCAATGGAGCCCCGATAGCACGAGTCACCACGAGTCACCATGACAACAGTAAATAAAAGCTATTTCACTGCGATGGAGTTGGAGGTCCTTCTGCAGGCCTACGGTGAGCATGAGCATGTATTTCACAGCTGCAGCAGCGAAGGAGAGAGAGACTGCGTGGGGAAAAATTGCTGCCCGAGTCAACGCGTAAGTTTGAATGTACTGTTCCATTGACATAACATTTAACCGTAAGATCGTCGCAGCCTATAGTTATGAATATAAGTAGGAATGAAATCTGATTTTCATTTAAGTGCAATCCAACAGGGGGAAAAGGACCTGGAAGCAGCTAAAAATGAGATATAAAAACATAGTTAAAAAGGCATGGCATATATTGCTATGATTGCACCTCACTTTGATTTGAATTCATTTTTCAGTTCATTCATTTTTTGGTTACGTCTTACCACAGAACTTTCCTCCAGAAGGTCTCATCTTGGTCCACGTGATCAGCAGCAAGCAGCTTTTGGAGCAAGAGCTTCCTTCCTGCACGGCAGCCTCTCAGTCCATGGAGATGCCAAACACGACTGTGGACATGGACACTGTGTTCCAGCAGCTTCTACTTCTTGGCAGATCTGCATTTTGGTGGTTCTCTGTTGACTCTTCCCCCTCCTGACCAATGTTCTCTCAGCAGCAGGTGATAGCTTGTGTTTTCTTCCTGATGGTGACAAAACAGCGTCGTGCACTTTATACTTACAAACTACTGTTTGCACTGTTGCTCTTGGGACCTGCAGCTGCTTTGAAATGGCTCCAAGTCACTTTCCAGACTTGTTCAAGTCGATGATTCGCTTTGTCAGATCCATGCTGAGCTCCTTTGACTTTCCCATTGTAGCGTTTGTGGGCGTTTGTATCCAATGAGCTCTATTTAAATGCCTCAGAGTCACCAGCTGTAGTCACTCATAAGCACTCACAAGAGGTTAAGAGGCCATGAAGCTCATTGCATTGACACAACGTTCTAAGGCACCAAAACTGCTAATTCATGTTGCTGTATGTATATTTTACACCCAGCAGATTTGATCACTTTTATTTATATATATATTTCTGTCCAACACACACTTTCAATACTCCACTTTGTGAGGAGATAAACTCCACCCTGTTATCAAATGTGTGCTTGTGCTTTGTGTGTTTTTGTTGGTGACTTAAGTGTGATATTTGGTGCAGAATGAAAGCTTCAAGTTGCACCTGAAGTAGCGAGCTCAGTAGTTTGTGTTGTTGTGAGACGGCTCTGCGTGAAGGTTAATAAGGTTAATAAAGCAACTTATTCATTACTCATTTCTTTATTTACTCACTTCCTTCTTCAACATGCTGCACCACCAATGTTTCCTCTGTGCTATTGACACAGCAACAGGGCTGTAGAATAAATACAGATATTATGGAGGAAATAGTACAAAAGTCAATAGTACAGCATCTTTAAAAAGGATCAGAGTATTTCATGTCAAAAGAAATAATACAGCGTGTTGAAATCATCTTTATTTGATGGCCTGTTTAAACATGTACAGTTGTTTCCAATAAAAGTCATTTATTAACATTAGAGCCAAACAATTCTATTTCTGTTAAAGTAACACATGGAGTAAATGTTGTAAATGACATTATAGGGAATAAAAACACAAGTAACGCATATTCAATATTTCCTTGAGAGGTTTGCTGAACCATTAAAAAGCTTCTTGTTCAAAACAAACCTGATTATGTGAAATTAGATTTGATTTCACTCAACAGATTTAGAAAGATTTGAAGTTAAAATGGGCTCAAAAAGAATTACACATTCATATTTTCCTTCTTCACCTTGTTTTTATTATTGCTGATGAAGCGCACACACACATAAGGACACATTTGTCTCATATGGGGGGACAGATGAAAGAGCGTCTTATAAAATGTCTTCTTGAACACATAAAGATGAAGATTAAAGCCTAATTAGGAGCCAATATCTAAATGATCATCTATTGATTGAAGGAGCACAGCAGCATTAAGCTGAGCTCTTTCACACTTCCATCTGAGTCCCAGAGAGCTGTGGACCCCCCAGAGTCCAGACCAGCTCAGGTACCCCTCACCTGCTCCACCTGCATCTACACCCACATGAACCACCATCAGCTGTACAGACTGAACTATGTGGTGAGCAGAGAGGAAGGTTCTCCACCAGGAGGAGACTCTCCCTCCTGAAGAGGACACAGAGACACTGAGGAACCAGGAGACCATAAACTGAACCCAGGATAAAGAGGTTCAGTGAATGTGGTGCTGAAGGTGTGGAGGTGGATCAGTGTGTCAGAGGAGACTCTGTAGAAGGACAGAGAGCCAGCAGGACAGTCCACATACACTGCTACTCTATGAGAGGAGGAGGAGGAGGAGGAGGAGGAGGAGGAGGAGGAGGAGGGTGTTTCTGTCTCATTGTGACGGACAGAGTAACCTCCATAAGAGCATCTCAGACTCCAGGACTGATCATTGTATCCAAACACACAGTCTAAACTGTTTCCTTTCCTCCTGATTCCTCTGTAACTCACTGATACATCAACTCCTCCTCTCCACTCGACCTCCCAGTAACAGCGACCAGTCAGACCAGTTCTACACAGCAGCTGAAGCCAGATGTCAAATCTGTCTGGATGATCAGGATGTGACTGATCCTCCATCACACGTGTCACCTTCCTGTTGTTGACAGACAGTTTGAGGTATTTGTTTACTGTGTTTGTGTCGATTGTGAGTTGACAGGAATCTGATGAGAGAACAAGACACAATACAGCTGCAGTTATTAATCATGTGTTCATCTACTGACACGTTGATGATGACGTCACAGAGGTGAATGAGTGATGTCACAGTGTGAAGATGGTTGAATCTTCATGAATCAAAGCACACTTACACTTCCTCAGACCTGGTCTCAACCATCGGACTCCATCAGGCTCCACCCTGAAAGGAGGAGGGGGGTCAGAGCAGCATGGAGACATGGACATTACATCACTCTCACACACAGCTTTGTCCTTCATGTCCACATGGAGCACCTCTTCTTCTACCACTACTTACAGACGACCACAGACTGTCAGTCAGGCGTCACACAGCGACGAGGTGCTGGAATATATTCATGAAGAAGATGAATGGATAACAAATAAGAAATGGACCTGTCACTGTACTTTCACCAGATGTGAATTCAAACGGGAGAAATGACGTCATGCTACAGATCAAGCTTCATGGGACGTGTGCAAAGGAACATTCACATTAAACTGTTTCATAAAGATAAAGCAGATACAGACCATTCAGTATTCACACAATGTGCATGTTTCCATGTTGTCCCCATTTGTGGACAATGTCTCTCCCTGTGGTTCGCTGGAGTCCCAAAACTTTACAAATGGCTTTGTCACCTTTTCCACACTGATGGATCTCAATGACTTTGTTCCTCATTTGTTCCTGAATGTCTTTGGATCGCAGCCTGATGTCTCGCTTGTGAGGATCTTGTGGTCTACTTCACTTTGTCAGGCAGCTCCTATTTAAGTGATTTCTAGATTGAGAACGGCTGTGGCTGGAGAAATGGAACTGGGCTTTCCAAAGATGTGATGAACCTCACTTCATTTATGTTTTCATCACTTTTTCACACAGGGCCATTTAGGTTTGGATTCTTTTCTCCCCTTAATGATAAAAACTGCATTTTGTGTTTACTTGCGTTATCTGTGTCTAATATTTACATTAGTTTGATGATCTGAAACATTTAAGTGTGACATGCAGGCATGAAAACGGGTCACGGGTGAAAAAGGTGAGACGGATGTTTCCCCTCTAGGGGTTTTCAGCTGGTTTTGTCCCAGGGACCAACATTCTGAATAGAAAGTCACTGGCCTGTAACCGCCCCCCCACATATTCCGCCTGTAGCACTTGTCAGTGGAATCTCTTCCATATTCTTCTGGATATTCAAGTGACTGAATGTCTTCAGCTGGACGCATCGGTCTTAATGTGCCGGTAATGATGGTAAATGATGCTTGTAGCTGGTTGTCATCTACGCTCCACTACGGTTACATAAAGGTGGCGTTTGTGTTTTCACAACGTTTTATCTCATAATTTAGACTTTCTATCCCCTTTCTTCAGTGCGGAAATGGGCTTCTATAGTTGTGTGAATGCATCACTCCAGCCAATCCAAAGACGGGGTTTGTAACCAATCAGGTGTAGAGACCATGTGACTGGCTCCGCCCCCTTACTGTCAGAAAGAACAACAGCGAGCGCGTAGAAAACTCCTTCGAGCGCGAGCAGAGATTCTCCTCGCGAGCAACGAAGGTCACGTTCAAAAGTCCGTCTCACCAGAGATATTTATTTATTTATTTGTTTGTTTGCTCGCGGATGTTTGATTTACGCATCAACCTGATTTGCGCTCTGGAATTTTGGCAGTGATTTGCTGCCATACCCCCCCCCCTCAAAAAAAGGTGAGGGATTTTCATGCCTGAACATAAAAGAAATGAGGAATCAGGAAGGCAGCAAACACTTTATCACACAACTGTAACACATAAAAGCAGAAGCCATTTTCCAGTGAGGCTGAATGAGGCGAGTCGGAGGACGTCCACGTTGTCCCATTGATCAGGTGGACTGCAGTGTCTCCCCGTTGTACTACTTCATGGGGGGGCACCCCTGTTATAATGATGGAAACACTGAACTGGCTTCGGTCGCTTATCAAAACATCGGCCAAATAAGCCGTTTTTCAGACTTTATGAGCAAATACAGAATCCCTTTGTGTTCATTTCTAAAGCCGCATAAAGACACACGTGACTTTATTTAAGGCGCTGCGCTACTTGCAAGTCGCTGTGTTGTGGCAGATTCTCCATAAAGGTAGAAAACAACAAACTCATGGTCATGAAGGTCCTCATGTAACGTTACATGGAATCTGCATGAGGAGGAGGAGGAGGGTCCATGTCGCTAAATACCAACTGAGATCGGCTTGTGGCTTCTGACAAAGGATCCTTCCACCGACCACTTTTCACACCCGCCGTCGCTCTGATCTGCAGGCGCATGGCGGAGAAAACCAATCGGGTGTCTGGATGCTAAATGTTCATACTTCTGTTGGGCCTCCACCCTGCTAATGAACCTCACCACGTGTTTCTTCACTGAGGACAAAGGAAGAACACAAACATATAGGGGTCCCCCGTGGCCTGATGCCAGGGGCTGATAACAGGACCCCTGCAGCTCTCCAGACCCCCTTGGCCATAAAAAGAGGACGTACCAAAGAACACCGAGCGCTCCCATTGGCCGAGGACAGTGACATTTATTTATGGACCTCAAGTTCATAAGAAGAGATTGCGCCAAAGGATCGATCTCTTTCGCCTGACTTCCCGTTAGTGACAGATCGAGACAACACAACGTTGTTTGGTTTCTTTTCTTTCCCTCCAATTCCCAAGTTTCAGTCTTAATCTCGCTGGACGAACTCAAGACTCGCGCTCCACTACGTCCCGCTTCCTTTTCCCTTTTGATTTCATTCCTGTTGACTCCAGAGGAGCGGAGAGACAGCTGCTCTCTGACCCCCCGCCGCCTCTTTTCCCAACGAGAAGTTCGGACCCCACGGCCGAAATCGCCTTCATCCACTGAGTTTCCCTACGCGGAGCTCAACTGTCCTCTGTCAGCTGGAAGCTGATGACCAACGCCCATCAAACAGTAACACTGGTTTTCTGGGCAAACTAATTTAGCGTGTTGATATGAACTTGATGTTTATTTGATTTGTTCAGTCATAACGTGGTACGATAGAGTCCGGATCAACGAATCCGCCACCTTTGATTTATGTTTGAATGTGTACCTGCAAATGTCGTAATGTCCCCTGTTGATCTGATGCTGTGATAGGTTTGCTGTAAGAGAGTGAAAGCGCCGACTGTGTTACGCTGTTGAATGATTTCATGGTCAGAATAGTTCCTTATTTTCTTTTCTTTTCCCGGGTCTCCGCCGTGAGATCCGTTTGCCTGTGGTTTCATTTCGTATCGCCAGCCACATCGTTGGTTCTGTAACTGCACACACATGGATCCGACCATCCTGATTCACGTTGCTGATCTACGTTCCGCTGGTCGCGGGACAGAATCTCCTCGCGCCGCGTCTAAGTATCCCCCCCCCTCCTTCGTCCAAGCCATAGTCCCTAGCAACAGATGGCGTTGCCATAGCAGTGCGACTGTAGTCTTCCTCGTTGCTTTAATACAGGGGTGTCCAAAGTACGGCCCGCGGGCCAACTGCGGCCCGGGATCCATTTTTTATTGGCTCGCAGCAAATCATAGAAATAGAATGGAATGTGGCCCACACATGAAACTTGCCCTTGACTGTATTGTAGTTCTTAGTTTGACCAGTAGGTGGAGCTACTCACTAGCTGCAGTCCTAATGCAGCTTTTCCATAAAAAAAAATGTTTAGATAAAAAATTTCCGCGACGACAAAATGGCAGAAGCAAAGAAACGCAAGATAGCAAGTGAATGCAGAACATTTCAAACACGGTGGGAAAATGAATATTTCTTCAAAGAAGTTAAGGAGAAGTGTGTCTGTTTGATTTGCAATGAAACGGTTGCAGTGATGAAAGAGTCCAATGTACGACGACACTACGAAACCAAGCATCCGACCTTCACGTCCTACACTGCTGCTGAGCGAGAGGACAAAGTCCAGCACATGGCAGCTAACCTGCAGGCTCAACAACAGTACTTTTACCCTGCTAACAACACACAAGAAAACGCTACAATAGCTAGCTATGAGGTAGCTCAACTCATAAAGCTTTCTCAGACGGTGACTTGGTTAAACAGTGCCTCATTAAAGTCGCTGGAATAATGTGCCCGGAAAAGATGCAGGAATTCAACAACATGAGCATGTCCACAAACACAATTGTGCGTTGAATGGAAGACTTGTCAGCTAACATACAGAACCAAGTGTCACATAAAGCTTGTGCTTTTGACTTTTACTCCATTGCATGTGATGAAAGATGCAACAGACGCCGCACAACTGTTCCTTTCTTTGCGGGGAGTTGACGATAACTTTTGCATCACGGAGGATCTGCTTGATCTTCGGAGTCTAAAGGGCACAACAACGGGTGAGGACATTTTTGAAGCCGCGTCAGGTGCAATTGACAAGATGGAACTTAAATGGGACGAGCTGTGTGGAGTTGCAACGGACGGGGCTCCCGCTATGACAGGCGAGCGCAAAGGAATGGCATCTATGGTGTGCGCCAAGGTGCCAGAGAGTGGAGGCGAGGCGGTAAAATTGCACTGTATCATCCACCAAGAAGCGCTCTGTGCCAAGACAGTCCAGCTTGGCGATGTGATGACCACAGTTGTGAAAACTGTCAACATAATTCGAGCACGAGGGCTCTACCACAGAGAACTAAGCTTTCCTATCTGATGTCGATGCTGAATACGGGGACGTACTCTATCATTGTGACGTGCGCTAGCTTAGTCGCGGCTCCGTGCTGAAGCGGTTTTATTCCCTTATTGCCTTTCTAGTTGATCTTACTGGTCATCTGAACTCACTGAACAAGAGCCTACAAGGCAAAGACCAGCTTGTACCACAACTTTCTGTGCGAAGCTTCGTCTTTTTGAGACACAACTACGCAACTTCAACCTTGCGCACTTCCCTACGCTGTCCGAAATCAAACGTGCTCATCCAAAGGCCGACCTCTCTGCTAAAAAGGGGAAATATGTTTCTGTGATCACAACTCTTATGACACAATTCAATCAGCGCTTCCAAGATGTTTCTGTCATTGAGAAAGAAATCAAGCTGTTCTCAACTCCCTTCCTGCTGGATGCAGAAGAAGTGGAAGAGAGTCTGCAATTAGAACTCATCGAGATGCAGCTCCTCTCCCTACCCGACTTCTACCGGAGCTTGGAAAAGGCCAAGTTTCCTCTGATGCGACGCCACGCAAAAAGAATGACCAGTCTGTTTGGCACAACATACATATGCGAGCAAACATTTTCTCTGTGAACTCTGAACAAAAGCAGATTGAGAACCTAAATGAGCGACAGCCATCTCTGTGATGTCCTTCACATCTCAACCAGCAAACTTACTCGTGACCTGCCAGTCGTCCTTCAGTCCAGAGCAGCATCACTGCTCCCATTAAGTGCAACACTGTTCCCATTGTAGGCGAGTTCAAATATATTACACAGTATTCATGTGTTCAAAAGCCCAATTACTTAATAAATGCAGTCAATTAAAGTTGATAACATTTTCTAAAACACGTTAGCTGATAAATGATTTGCATAAGTACGTTAAATAAAGCCTTCCCTCTTTATACAGGGCTGTGAAGGGGGTCCCCATCCTGACGAAGAAGCAATCTGAGGATGAGCTGCCAACCCTTTTTGTAAAAAAAATGAAAACCCATTAATGGAGACATGTGATGTATGCAGTTTTTTCTGTCAGTATAATAAATTATCAAGCATCATTTACCTACATTTGATTGAATGATTTGTATTACTGTTAATACACTAGAGGTGATATACCTTAACTTTAGTGAGCGGCTCAACCTTTTGCATATTTTTCTGTCTGTGGCCCTCAGTGAAAAAAGTTTGGACCCCCCTGCTTTAATACGTGGAACACTTCCTGCATTTCGCTCTCGCTCGCCCCTCGCGTCCAGTAGTCGTATTACACTGTTTAACGTTCCCGTCTTCCTCGGTGGTTTGATTTAACGGTCTCACTTCCGCCCCGCTGCTCTCGCTCGCCCCCTAGTGTGATAACCGGCACTCCGCTTGTTGTTGCGCGCAATCGCACCGCCGTTACTTCCCTGCACCCCCCTCGTCTCCCCCCTCTCTCTCTCTCACCCCCCTCTGTGCTCACACACACACACACACACACACACACACACACACACACACACACACGTTTTGATTGCTTGTTTAGTGAGTAGGTTTAAAATAAGTGTTATGGGGATTGTTGGTTGCAGTTATAGGTGATCTTGATCGGTGTTCCTGTGAGTTAATAAACCCTGTTATACTTTAAAGAACCGTTTTCCTGTGTTTACTTGTGCATTTATATGGTGGTGACCGTTGACATACATCGCCAGTGCTCAAACTTAACTCCTTCCAACATCTTCACCCTCAAGGAGTGAATATCAATTATGAGACTTGATTTATAGTTTTGGTTATTGGTCCCTGTTAGCTCAGGGTGGTGCCCCGTTATTTATTCATTCTGAGAAGTATCTTGGTGATTATTAATAATTCTGTTAATGTCCATAAGTTAGTTCCTCATTTGCTAGTAACCTAATACGACCCCCTAGCCGCTCCCAACACTTCTCATCCAACCACAATCACATTCACTCCATCCGGATGGAAACATT
Organism: Gasterosteus aculeatus; assembly: GCF_964276395.1. Taxonomy (NCBI): domain Eukaryota; kingdom Metazoa; phylum Chordata; class Actinopteri; order Perciformes; family Gasterosteidae; genus Gasterosteus; species Gasterosteus aculeatus. The sequence continues at coordinate 1,028,970 of NC_135708.1, read as the reverse complement.
TATCTGGATAGGGTGTTTTTGGTATGTTCTGTTCATTTCTACGATATAGTTGATACTAATTCCAGGTCCACCATCAGCTGTTGGTTCTTTACTGAGCGTCTGTGGCCGACTGTCACCTGTAGCTTCAACAAGTTCACTCTTATCATCCAGGGAACCGTCTCTAAGTGCAAAGCACCAAAAGCAGGTGAAGCTGAACTCCTTTAAAACACCAAACGTTCCTCCTGTGATGATCCATCAAGATGCTTTGAACAGATTGTTTCTCTGACTGTTTGTCTCTTAATAATAATGTCTGGACTAAAGGACAAACACACACTGGAGGCAGAGGACCAGCATCTAAACATCCAAGTGTTGTTTGAGTTGTTAAGAGCCCACAAACCTGCAGCGTGACCACGTTGACTCATATCAACCCACCATGATGCCGTCAACGTGTCAGGAGACACCGTCCTCTCTTATAACGTGGAGACAAGACAAAGCTCCAGAGAAACAAGGTTTTCATCACCTTCCTCCCTGTTCAGGCTCATCCTGGCTACTGTTCCTCACTACTTCTGTCTGTGTTGATGGTCTCATGTGGGACACAAACAGTTTGATGAGTCTCTGGTAGTTTGAGGTCAGCTTGGTGTGTCAGGGTCTTATTAACCAGGCTGGCAGTGGGACAGAGAAAAGGTTTCCAGCTCTACCTCCTCTACCAGACTGATGGTCTGTGGCTGCAGCCTCTTCATACCTGAGAGTCTCTAGTCTCCAGTGAGTATCCTCCAGTCCAGCAGACAGCAGCTTCACTCCTGAGTCTCCTGGATGATTGTAGCTCAGGTCCAGCTCTCTCAGATGGGAGGGGTTGGAGCTCAGAGCTGAGGCCAGAGAAGCACAGCCTTCCTCTGTGATCAGACAGCCTGACAGCCTGCAGACACACAGAATAAGACACATGTCACATGATCTGAGGGAGCTGTGAGGGCTGGAAGGTCACTGCAGTACTGAGATACTATCAGGTACAGAGGGGTCACATTAACATGGTTACTGACTGGTTTCCAGTCACAACACCCACTAATGTACATCAACAACCTGATAACATTACCACTAACTCCATAATGTCAAATATTTACATTATATTGAAAATAAACACATTTTATGTAAATAGTTGGAAAATACACATTTCATTCAAATCATGGAAGCAGAAAGAATCTTATGAAGGTCAGAAATGTACCATGGATCTAAATAAAGACACCAAGTGGACTTTAATTGAATCCTGACCTGAGAGTCTCCAGTTCACAGTGTGGACTCTTTAATCCAGCAGACAGCAGCTTCACTCCTGAATCCTGCAGATGGTTGTTACTCAGATCCAGCTCTCTCAGACTAGAGGACTGGGAGCTGAGAACTGAGGACAGAGCGTCACAGCTTCTCTCTGAGAGGTTACAGCCACTCAGTCTGAAGAGAGGGATGAAGAAGAAGCAGTAAGTATAAAAGATGGCAGCATGTTTAAGTTCTGATGTATGAATTAACTCTCTCTGTACTTACAGAACTTTGTTGGAGGCTTTGACCACTGGCAGCAGCCTTAGAAGAGCCTCCTCTGAAGCAGAGTATTTCTTCAGGTCAAACACCTCCAGATCTTCTTCGGATGACAGTAAGATGAAGACCAGAGCGGACCACTGAGCAGGAGACAGTTCTTTTGTGGAGAGACGTCCTGATCGTTGGATCTCCTCCACTAGAGAAACATCATTCAGTTCATTCAGACAGTGGAACAGATTGATGCTTTTCTCTGGAGACACATTCTTACTGATCTTCTTCTTGATGTACTGGACTGTTCTCTGATTGGTCTGTGAGCGACTTCCTGTCTGTGTCAGCAGACCTCGTAGGAGAGTCTGATTAGTCTCCAGGGAAAGACCCAGGAGGAAGCGGAGGAACAAGTCCAGGTGTCCATTAGGACTCTTTAAGGCCTTGTCAACAGCACTCTGGTAGAGACGCTTTGGTTCAGGTTTGACTCTAAAGACTTTAGACACCAGTGAGTTTTTTTGTTCTTCTGACAGCAGATTGACACCAGAGCTGAAGAAGGTCAGATGGACATGAAGAGCAGCCAGAAACTCCTGAACACTCAGATGGACGAAGCAGAACACATTGTCCTGGTACAGTCCTCTCTCCTCTCTAAAGATCTGAGTGAACACTCCTGAGTACACTGAGGCTGCTCTGATATCGATGCCACACTCTGTCAGGTCAGATTCATAGAAGATCAGGTTGCCTTTCTGCAACTGATCAAAGGCCAGTTTTCCCAGAGACTCGATCATCTTCCTGCTCTCTGGACTCCAGTGTGGATCCGTCTCAGCTCCTCCATCGTACTTGACCTTCTTCACTTTGGACTGAACCACCAGGAAGTGGATGTACATCTCAGTCAGGGTCTTGGGCAGCTCTCCTCCCTCTCTGGTATTCAACACGTCCTCCAGAACTGTAGCAGTGATCCAGCAGAAGACTGGGATGTGGCACATGATGTGGAGGCTTCGTGAGGTCTTGATGTGGGAGATGATGCTGCTGGCCTGCTCCTCATCTCTGAACCTCTTCCTGAAGTACTCCTCCTTCTGGGGGTCAGTGAACCCTCTGACCTCTGTCACCATGCCAACACACTCGGGAGGGATCTGATTGGCTGCTGCAGGTCGTGTGGTGATCCAGAGGCGAGCAGAGGGAAGCAGCTTCCCCCTGATGAGGTTTGTGAGGAGCACATCCACTGAGGCCGACTCTGTGACATCAGTCAGGATCTCATTGTTGTGGAAGTCCAGAGGAAGTCGACACTCATCCAGACCGTCAAAGATGAACGCAACCTGGAACTCTTCAAACCTGCAGATTCCTGCTGCTCTGGTTTTACTGAAGAAGTGATGAACAAGTTCCACCAAGCTGAACTTCTTCTCTCTCAGCACATTCAGCTCTCTGAAGGTGAATGGAAATGTGAACTGTATGTCCTGGTGGTCTTTGTCTTCAGCCCAGTCCAGAGTGAACTTCTGTGTTAAGACTGTTTTCCCAATGCCAGCCACTCCCTTAGTCATCACTGTTCTGATTGGTTCCTCTCCTCCAGCTGAGGCTTTGAGGAGGTCTTCTTGTCTGATGGTTGTTTCTGGTCTGGCTGGTTTCCTGGATGCTGTTTCAATCTGTCTGACCTCATGTTCTTCATTGACCTCTGCAGTCCCTCCTTCTGTGATGTAGAGCTCTGTGTAGATCTCATTCAGAAGGGTTGGGTTTCCTGCTTTAGCGATCCCCTCAAACATACACTGGAACTTCTTCTTCAGGTTGGATTTGAGTTCACGCTGACAAACTGCAGCATGAAGTCCTGAATGAAGACAACAAAGAAGATCAATGAGTCAAAGAATATGTTTCAACATGTCCTTTCCTCAGAGAATGACTATGAATATATTTTGTCCATCTCTGAAAACATTAGTGAAGGTCTCATGTATCAGCATGGTAAGTCTGTAGAGAAATCCTCTTACTGCTCTGCAGACGCTCAGCCAGCTCCTCCTGCTTCATTCTCCTCAGAAAGTGCACTGAGATCTTCACAAAGGCCTCTCTGCTCCTCCCCTGCTCTTCATCCAGCTCCTCCTCATCCTCCTTCTCTAAGCATTCTGGGTAATCTGAACTCACAACCTTCTGGATCTTCTTCAGCTCGTTCTTCACAAAAGTGAGGATGTTCTCCTCCAGCAGCTGGAACAGAACATTCTATGAATGACACCAACTAGAACATGGAAGCCACCATCAGGTCCATGTTGGACAGACGGACAATCCACTGGTCTACAAAGTGCAGCATGGAGATGATGGTGAACTGAGAGATGTTAAAGTAGTTGTACATGTACACACCATGAAGATGGAGTCCAGGTGTGTTTGATGCTGCTGGGCAGACGGACCTGTGGGAACCTCTGAGCTCTCCTGGTCCTCTCTGTGGAGGAACATGAACCATCATCTCACATGGTGTTTGGACCATCAACACCAATACAACATTAGTTAAAGATATTGGCTTCTGTCATGATTGATCATGATGGAAACCAGATGCTGAAGACTGTCGATGATGACGGACAGTTTATTAGTTGAGTGACAGTTAGTCATCAGTTTCATCTGGTTTTAGTTCTTACTGTGGGTCATAAAAACAACGTCTGCAGACCTCTGCATCTGGTACAAAGTCTTATGGAACTACTCCAAACCTCTTTAGTCCGTCCCCTGACCTCTAGAAGTCTCCTTAGATCTTCTGAAACTAGTCTTTGGACCTTTTCACAGAGTCTACTGACGATACTTTGTCCAAACCTCTGCATGGAGTCCAGAGACCACGTCAGCTGGTCCACAGAGCACTGAGTTTATTCTAATCACATGTTTAGTCCCAGTCATCTGTCTCCAGAAACCTGCAGCTGTCTCCAGTTGTGACCTCTGCTGATCCTGATGTGGAGGAACTAGCTCACATTGTGTTTACATCTGAGGATGTTTACAGTTAATGATTCACACTTAAACACAAACAGACCAGTTAGATGATGGGTGTCTAACTTAAGGCCCGAGGGCCAAATCTGGTCTGCGGGGGGTCCAGTGCAGCCCGCTGGATGACTTTACTATTGTGAGAATTACACAAAGACACAAATAGCTTTTCTATAAAAGTAGCTGCTATTCCTAATCAGTCCACTGGGGGTCGCACTCTGTGAGTGAGCGCATGTGTTAGACCAGGGGGACCAGGGGCCTCATTTATAAAAGCTTGCGTAGGATTTGCTCCAGAAGTGGCGTACGGATGAAACGTAGGACATGCGTACGCACAGAAATATTCAGACTTATAAAACGTCCTACGCAGTTTTCCCTTAGTAAATCACAATCACTTCTAAATGCAGCGCAGCTTTTGCTGCTTCATGTCACGCCCATAGTTGCCCATATATAGTCTGTGGAACGCCCACAAATTAAGATTCATCGATTGCGAAATCATGACAAACACAGAGGAAAACGAAGAAACGTAACTTCACTCAGTGTGAAGTGGAAATGATCATTGGGAGGTGGGAAGGAGAAGTAAGATGCTCTTTGGAGGACACAGTGTGGACATCACTGATGCCAACAAGGCACCTGAGGGGCCAAAGGTTGCAGAGCAACACTGCAGCCTCACGACCTCGGACCCAAATAAAGAAAAACTGGTCTGACATCAAAGTGGATGCAAAAAAGCGTTTAGCGCGTCATCGCCAAGGTGTGTCTCCACGGGTGGGAAAGGGACACCGGAGCTGTCCCCTCCTGATGAGAGACTGGCGGCAATGATTGGGGATCGGGGACAGGGTCTGGGCCAACCTCGGCGTCAGGGGGTCGAGGCACGTTTGGAAGCTGTGCCACATCATGTAGCACAGCACATGCAGCACGATGTTTCACACCTTTTCAGGAGTAAACAATAACCTCCCTCCAGTGCAGTCGAGGCAGCGCCATCTGCCCTTAAACAGGCCGATGGTGCGCTGCACTACAGCACCAATCCTTCCATGTGCCACGTCTCCTAAGAGCGAAGATCAGCCATCAGCGTCATTACGCATTGTGACGGCATCATGGCGTTTTATTACCGTACGTCTGATTGCATCTGACAAGCAACAGCTGTGTTTAGAGGATGAATTTAATAACATGCCGATATTATTGCAGAACATATTTCACTTTTCTTTTTGAAAATGTGTTAATTTGTATTTCTGTTTGTTTTACGCTGCAGATCGATCAAACGGGTGTTCGTGTTATTTATGAGAGGCAGTATTGGCATTTCTTTTACAACAGTCTAGTTTTACACACTTTCACACACGTTTGCGTGTTTCTTGCATTTGCCGACGGTTCTCATTTCACCTGTTTTTGTGCGTACGCGTGGGTCCGAGCTTGCGTGAAGGTCTTTTTTTCGTCAAGTTTGCTTTTTATAAATACCAATTATTGCGTAGAGAGCGGCGTACGCCTTCTTTTGTGCGTACGCAACGTTTATAAATGAGGCCCCTGGTCCTTCACCAACGCAGTGCTGGTAGATCACCTAACATTGAAGAAAGAACCACGTCAGGTCACCACGCATGCATCAGTGCAAGTCATGGAGTGAGGTAACGACCAAGAACGTCTGCAGTAACTTATTGTAGCTTGTTTCTTTACATGGATTCGTTTTGTGCTCCCGGTCTGCAGCGCTGTTGTTGCCTTGGTTACCGCTGCTGCTCGTTGTTATTCTTCGGGCGATCGCCATGACTTGGATTGAAGCGTTGATGACAAGTAGCTTGCGAGCTGATAAAGTGTGGGCTCCCCTGTGTTAGACCTTTTAGACCACAGCGTTCCTCCAGGCAGCAGCGCCCGCTTGGAAACGACGGCCCCCCGTCGACCGGACCATTGCCTAAGATTTTACTGGTCCGGCCCACTTGAGATCAAAGTGGACAGTATCTGACCCAAACCCAAGATGAGTTTTACACCCTGGAGTTAGATGAAGATAATGAGTTCTGTCATGATGGATCGTCATGGAAACAACACGTTAAACAATGAACAAACATTTATGTAATTCATGACTGAGGATCAGAACAGTTCTTCATCTGTTTAAGAACTTACTCTGTGTCATAAGAACGGCGTCCATCTTTGAAGTCAATATATCGATCAATAGACTGATCACTCTTCATGGACAAACATCTGGGTTCAGGAGACTTTCCTCTCTGCTGATGTGAACTGAAAGAAACACTGAGATTACATCATCACATCATCATCTAATCATGAAGCATCAGCTCACATGGTGTCCGTCCTCACAGAGACCAAAACAAGGTAAAGGTCCATGACGTGAGGTCTGGATGTGGACCACATGACTCCCTGTAGTGGTTTAGGTCTACTGGTCCTGCTGGTCCCACTGAGAATCAACAGCTCAGTCTTTCAGCTCACTGTTTTCTTCACCAGTCAGTTTGGTTTAGTCCCAACAGGTCTCACCAAGTCCTCCATGGAGCTCTCCCTCCCTCACTGGACACTGCTGAAGGGCCCTGGAGCAAGAAACCCAGAACCTCCACCAGAGAGTCTGGTAGAAACACCTCGTCATCAGCCTGAGACCCTCACCTTGCATCAACAGAGGGACCAACGTCTTTGAAGGCTATAGGAGGCTCCATAGACCGGTTACTCTTCATGGACACACAGCTGGGTCCAGGTCCAGGTCCTGGTCTCTGATGGGTCCTGGTCACACACATAGAAGCAGAGTCAGTGAGTCAGAGACGTTGGGACATGGAGACGAGTGGAGGACAGTTGGAGATGGTCCTCTCACCTCTGAGCTTTGGTCTGGCTGTCATGTTCCCCACACAGAGGGGCTTCAGAGGGAGGGACTCCGTCCTCTGGGTCCTCAGCCTGATTCATAGCAGAGTCCACACCTTCACACCTTCACACCAACCTGCTGGCAGAGCTCACACGTTATTATCTTCATCAGGACAAACACACAGAGCTCATTCACCTCAACACTAAAACTCTCATGGGACACTTTGTGTTGTTGTCTTGAGACAACGTGTCAAGAGACGTCATTTTAAATTCTCATCCTATAAATGTTGTGTTTCTTTTAAGCGCTTTCCTTTGGCAGGAGGCAGCGGTCCATCAGGACGTTATTTATGTTAAATCACTATATAGGCTACTAAAACTCAGCATGCAGAATGACAACATGAGATGTGTATCATATATCGCTACGTTTAGCCGCTAGCAAGACACCTCGTTAGCAATGTTAATAAGCTTGTTATAGCACGCTCGTACATTGATGCTAGTATTAAGGGCTCTTGCGATGGCTTCTTTGTAATGTTACTGTGAGCTACAGAGCTGACACTTTTTCACTAAACCTTGGAGTGAGATGTTGTCAGGGATGAAGCTGCAGCCGACAGCAGAAACATGAACATGCAAAACAACCTACAATCTCACTCATGTGGGCCTTTATGATCATGAGGTCAGAATGCACACAATTGTACCAAATACACACCTGATGCAATAGGCTACAAGCGACTAGATCTCCACTCTTTGCTGTCCTGCTCCTAAATGGTGGAAGGAGGTCTCTGAAGACATCAGGACCACAGAGAGCCTTCACATCTTCAGACTAAAGACACACCTCTTCAGACTCTACCTCCACTAACACACTAACTAACTGTAGCACTTACATTGGACTTATAATGGTTCTTATCTACAGCCAGTTGTAAATTGGCTTATTTGATGAAAGTGCACTTTGTTGTTTCTTGTTCTTCTGGGTTTGTGTCCTTATGGTTGAAACGCTCTTATTGTAAGTGGCTTTGGATAAAAGCGTCAGCTAAATGACATGTAATGATTTAAAAGATGAACATTAGCACTCATCTTCCAGCAGATGGAGCTGTGCTGTTTCTCCTCTTCATCTCCTTCAGAGTCCAGAAGTCAGTAAAACAGTCCAGTATCACATGACATGTGTCATGGTCAAATATGTTAGAACATAATGATCACTTTTAGCATAAGATTGTCTATATTGAAGCTTGACGTGTGAAAAGCAGAATGACCCAACGTTTCCATTTGCAGCGGAGTCTAAAGAAAGGAGGGCGAGTCAACTTGCTCTCACACAAACGCTGGAACAAAGGAACTGTCTGTTACTTCATCTCAACCTTCATATCTCACTTCGCAATTTGTCATACTGGCCACTGGAGACGACCTTCATGTGTGTGTATAAAAGCTCAGCGCTGCTCGGAGACGCGTCTCCACAGAGCTCTGTAATACGTGCGCGTGTATTTGACCTCCTGCTAGCAAGAAATCAATTGACTTTTACAACTTTGATCATTCATCAAGACTTTGTTTTTATTAGATAACCATAGAAATAAATGATTCTCTTCTCCCGAACTAGTTACAATGAAATATTCCACAAGAGTGTTGCTCGGTGTACCGGTACTAGAAATACTAGCGACGTGTCGGTCGCCAACGAACCGGCTCTGAGAGCGACTCTTTGACGCGAACGACGGGAGCCGCTTTGTTTCTCTCTCTCTCAAGCCGCATTTGATTGGTCAATATGTGTGGGGGCGTGTCTCTCTCTCAAGCCGCATTTGATTGGTCAATATGCGTGGGGGCGTGTCTCTCTCTCAAGCCGCATTTGATTGGTCAATATGTGTGGGGGCGTGTCTCTCCCTCAAGCCGCATTCGATTGGTCAATATGTGTGGGGGCGTGTCCGTCTCGCTCTCAAGCCGCATTTGATTGGTCAATATGTGTGGGGGCGTGTCTCTCTCTCAAGCCACATTTGATTGGTCAATATGTGTGGGGGCGTGTCTCGCTCGCTCTCAAGCCGCATTTGATTGGTCAATATGTGTGGGGGCGTGTCTGCGCTGAGCACAGGGCGGAGGGGCGGGACTTACACACACAGCAGCAGCGAACAGGAGGGAGGAGTCAAGAGAGAAACAGAGCGGTAAAAAAAAAGTGAGTGTCAACAGGAAACGCAGCAAAATCTGGACACATGTCAATGACATTGATCTATCTAATGCAGAATGTAGAGTCTGCAAGACTAAAATCTCCTATCTTCTCCAAAACAGGGCAGATAATTTCAGAGAGAAGAAACAGGATCAGCCCCTCAAAGCGGAGCCACTTGGTCTCAATGTAAATCTTCCCTGAAGGACAAAACTCTGCATGCTGATTTTTTTTCCTTTTGTCTTACACATTTTAATTTATATGTTGTTGTGTGATTCTGTAAGCTTCTGTATGTTGTTTCACTTTAAATTTGTTAAGTATTAAAAAGTTTAAAATAATTAAAGGTTAGTTAAGTTCATTTGTAAATAGTTAAACGTTTGTTTTTGCACTGATTTATTTTTGATCACTTTGTAGAGTGTATAAATAAAAGTGTATTTATATAAAAACATTTGACAGCGTTTTTTTTACATTAGTAATTCATATTGCGCATAATTTTACATTATTGTTGGTGATAAATTAATTTAAGCACCAAAAAAATCAGAAGAGCCATTTGGGAGCCGAAAGAGCCGGTTCTCTAAAAAGAGCCGTAATTCCCATCACTACCGGGTAAAAGAGGACGTCTGCTTTGTCTCTGACTTCTGGCCCTGATCTGCTTAGAGGGCGGGGCGTCACGTGAGGGGCGTGTCCTCAACTGTGTTGCTTTCAGGAAACGTCGGCACTGTGAGAACTATGAATCCACACTTTCTATCCACCATATTCACATTTCAACTTTGATAAACACGACCTTTTTAAACAGATGTGAGGAAAGAGAAGAACGTTTAATCTCACAGAACCAAAACACGTGATGGTGGGCTCGACATGTGGACGTAAAACCGGACCAGAACCAGTACCGGAAACCATTATTTAGGGTATATATCATGATAAAATACATCAACGCATCATCTTGTTTTTATTCGGCAGAGTCCTGACTACAATAAGCTGGAATCCACATTAAAATACTCCAAACACACCTTTAGCTGGTGGGGAAGAGTCACATATGACGTGCAGGTTTGTCCACAACCTTTGGACCGAGTGGGACATTTTGTCGGTGCTTGAAGCTCGCGGACGTTGGAGCCAAAGAACAGCAGCGAATCGGTGGATTATGAATCATTGAGTGAGACAAAGCCTGCAGAGTTACTGTGAAACACACAGCGAGCCAGCAAAGACACACACACACACACACACACACACACACACACACACACACACACACACACACACACACACACACACGTCTTACCTCTGCCGCTTCTCACGGGAATTATGGATTTAATCTGCTGTTTCTGCAGTGAGGAAAGTCCCCGAGCCGCTTCACTTCCTGCTTTATGTGTGAGACGTGAAACCGCCTCTTTCTCATAAAGAGTGGAAGTTATGATTTAAGTCTTAGGTCATCATGTTGACTTCTTGAGGTGTGCGCATGCGCAGGCTCCCTGGTCGTTTGGTGCAGTGACGTCATGAACCCTGTCGGTGTCTTCTTGTCAAAGCGACCAGCGACCTTATCTGGTTTCACTGGAGACTTTTGTGGCGTCTGACGTGAAAGCTCGTGTTGTTCTGCAGTTTCTGTCCTCAGAGTCTCACAGGGAGTCCGCATCTGGGCGAGAACGGTCATACTACCCGGATGTGACTCGCCCCGCCCATTTCACCCACAATGCATCGGAGCAGACACTTGTGAGAGCCAAATATCCCAGAATGCATTTCACCTCAGCAACAGGCAGCGACGCCAGAGGAAAATAATACAACGTTATATTTAATCCACGTGATGTGACTTTGGGACTTTTCAGGCAACGAGTCAGTTGTTTGAGCGACTCGTCTGTAGTCAGTTTGTCCACATTGAGAACTAGAGCTTGTGAGATGCATGAACTGGTAAAATATATTATAACATTGTTTTGCGTTAAAGCCGTGTCTCCAGTGTCCTGTATTTGACCCTGATGTGCAACGAACAACATGTTACAGAACGATAGTTTGCAGCTGTGTCCTGAGAAGGGAGCGTGGTCGACTCGATCTCATAGACCAGCGATTCCCAAAGTGTGTCGCAAAGGTACTGCAGGTGGGCCGCGAGAGGTCATTTACAATAAATAAATAAAAAATGTAATTTTCAATTTTGAAAAGTTTGAAATTATTATAAAAATATTTATGATGTGGCACATTAGTTATGTGAAACATTAGTTGATGAAGCACAAACAATTTAAACGGACAGAAATAATAATAAAACAATAAGGCTCTCGCTGGAAACGGCTGCTCTTGTCCGCCTGTCGTTGTTCAACAAACGCGGCGCCCTCTTGTGGTATTAAAGTCAATATACCGCATTTTCAAGGCGCACTTAAAAGACTTTAATTTCCTCACAAAGCGACAGTGCCTTATAGTCCGGAGCGCCTTATATATATGGATCAATTGGTTAATCGGTTGATCCATACTGGTTGTACACGGCGCTCAAGGCGCTCTGCCAAACACGCCAAAGCTCATCTACGACGGCAAGATGCTGAGCGGCGCTCAAGCGCGTGAGATATGGAGCTGCTTTCAGGGCGCGTTGGAGAAACAAAGCCGTCGTTCTCGCCGAGCACTTCATGAGATTAAAGAGTGAGAGACGGCGCCCTTTTCTCTACAGCAGCTGAACCATCTTAACGGGGAAATAAGTTATTCTAAAAGCAGCCGAAGATTTAAGGCGTGGTTGGCGAGGGGGGCGGCGGGAGCGGACGCACCTCGCGGCATCGATCGGACCCTGAAAGCACCGTCTCCACCTCCCCATCCACCCGCCCCGACGCCAAACGTTTGACGGCTATGGCGGCAAATCACCAGCCGGTCTGCGAGCTGGACGCATCGGTCTTAATGTGCCGGTAATGATGGTAAATGATGCTTGTAGCTGGTCGTCATCTACGCTCCACTACGGTTACATAAAGGTGGCGTTTGTGTTTTCACAACGTTTTATCTCATAATTTAGACTTTCTATCCCCTTTCTTCAGTGCGGAAATGGGCTTCTATAGTTGTGTGAATGCATCACTCCAGCCAATCCAAAGACGGGGTTTGTAACCAATCAGGTGTAGAGACCATGGTGACTGGCTCCGCCCCCTTACTGTCAGAAAGAACAACAGCGAGCGCGAAGAAAACTCCTTCGAGCGCGAGCAGAGATTCTCCTCGCGAGCAACAAAGGTCACGTTTCGCAAGCGAGCAAATATCTCGCAGATGTTTCATTTTGGTTGAATTCTTACGGTCAATTAATCATTATGTTTTGATCAGAGTTGTGATTAAAGGTTTGGGTGGGCCGCAAAAGATTTTCAGATTTTCAGATTTCAAATTGGGCCGCGGCATTCTTGAGTTTGGGAACCGCTGTCATAGACGCTTCAAAGCAAAGGACTTCTGTTCATGGCCTTGGTTCATATCTTATTCGGTACGAAAGTTCCGGATCCACGTTTTTACTTTATGTCAATTAATAATGATTTGCAGCGGCCACTGAGGAGGATCTTGTGTGTGTGTGTGCTGCCCTCAGCTTCACCTGGGTTCTTATCTCAACCTGCTTTGTAGCTTCTCGTAACTGGCACGGAGAATGTTCTTCACATGTGTATAAAAACTCAGCGTTTTCACTGCTCGGAGACGTCATTACGCCGAGCGCTGAGATACGTGCTGCTGTGTTGGACCTCCTGCTTGCAAGCAATAGTTAGAGCCAGATATCTGCGGAGAATTGCTCATGTAATCTTTTTCTCTTCTAAATAAATGTTAACTTTTTGACTTTAATTGATCAACGTGCTGCGATTCTTCTCATCAACCGACTCGGGGGGATCGGAGATCCCGACAAGCTCCAGGATGTGGGAGATGTGACGCAGGGCTCCAGACGGACTGTGTACCAGGTTGCACTGGTGCGTCTTTCTTTATTGTCACACACGTATCGCGGCATGAAGTGTGCGTTTTGGAAATGTTGTGTTTTTCAGCGTTTCAGTTCCAAACGTTTTTGATCCTTTCACACATGCACTGTTCCCTGCCGGGCTCTGTCCACATGCACAGTGAAGGCAAACACATGTATGGTCAAAAGAGCGAGAGGTGATTAAAGCCTTCGCCCCTGCTGCAAATATCCATATACTTGATCCGTCACCCAAACTGAGGTGAAAAGCGCGCTGGTTACTAAAGGAATATGTTCTTTCCTTTGCATTTTGCGTCGCTAGCTCAGGCTCGGTCGGCTCTACCTCCGTCTCTGAGTCGGATGCCATCTCTGACGAAGGGCCAGGGCGTGGGACTTTACCGGGAACTGGGGAGACTGGTGGCTCCATGTCTGGGCGATTGTGGCAGCATTGACCGGGGAGAGTGTTGGGAGGAACAGGCCTACTTTTCTTTAATAACATCCATGGCACCATTTCTTTTCACTGGTGTTCAGGTCACAATTTCAATCACACAGCACGGAGCAGCGTAGGCCTACAGGAGTATCTGGACCACAGCCAATCAGAGGCAAAGACCCGCCGCATCTCTGCCTCTGATTGGTTTAGACCACCATACGATCCAAGCAGGAGTGAGTTCCATCAAAGGAGAACAAAGGCTTCGTTCGTGGAGAGGCAGCGGATGTGAGGACGGGTGCACCAGAGCGACCTGGGAAACATTTTAGTCGTACAAATTCTGGTGAAATTGGTCCCACTGTGGAGCCCTGTGAGGTGTAGTTAACGGTTATACATGAGATATAACTATACTATGACTGGGTGTGAGTTAGGGCTGCAGCTAACAATTATTTTGATAATCGATTAATCGATTCTTCCTGATTAATCGATGAATCTGATAAAAAGCAGCATTAAAAAGATTTAATTCACAACCCTTTATTCTAAAACAGAACTGCAATTTCACATTGCAAAAATACTTCAAAACATCCACAGGTTGCTCCTTGAAAGTAATAATTTATAAATAAAGAAAAGTACAAATCAGAAAATTTAACATGATTTGTTGTCAGAACTTGTTCTCTACTCTGTGCTCACAGACGCCCCCATGTTCACTTAAAGCTTATCCATTAAATGATGTAATAATTATGTTATTATGTAAGTAAATCTATACACCACATCTAAGTACAGCTAATGAAATAACCAAGTGCTATGAGATGAATTTAAAATGGCACTTGTAAATAAATCCATTAGAGGCTTCTTGGTTTTCCGCGCTGGTTTAATGGATCTTCTTAGTTCTTACTTCTTAGGACACACCGAGCTCCTCTCTCACGCTCTCGTTCTACCATAATTCACGTTTTATTACTGCACATGACTAATTCAGCTTCTTTCCGGGAGTTTTTTTTGTGCTTTCTCCGCTATCAGGTCTCCGTAGATCGTAGTTCCTTCGGGACCCTGGTCCTGACGCCTACCGTGGCCCTGCTGACGCCTGCTGCTGCCATCATCATCATCATCATTATTATTATTATTTTAGATATTAATCATGTTACTGTACTCGTAAACCAACATTACCCTCTCCTAAAATCTCTGTGCTCTCCCTCCCCACAGGCTTCTGTAGATGGTGGTTCTATGTGATGGTGGTTCTATGTGATGGTGGTTCTATGTGATGGTGGTTCTATGTGATGGTGCTGGTCCCTGCAGTGGTCCTGCTGTGCGTCTGGTTTACTACTCACAGTTACTTGAATCATTTCTGTCATATAGTCTCATGTATTATACATTGTTCATTCTGTACACATGACATCATTGTAGTCTGTCCATCCCGGGAGTGGGATCCCTCCTCTGACGTTCTCCCTTTAGGTTTCTTCCCTTTTCCCTCTTGGAAGGTTTTTTCATTTTTTGGGGAGTTTTTCCTGTGCCGATGGAGGGTTTCGGGGCAGAGGATGTTGTATGTGTACAGACTGTAAAGCCCTCTGAGGCTAATTTGTAATTTGCGATTTTGGGCTCTACAAAATAAAATGAATTGAATTGAATCAGGGGTCTGAAACTCCAGCGTCCGGTGCCGCCCGCCGCCAACGGCGAGGAGTGGGCCGACTTTGGCGTACCGTCAGCGCCCCCCCCCCTCAACGGCTGTACTGTTTGCCGGTCGGACCGCCAGCGCCGCCGGGTCCATAGCAGGGTAGTCCAAACTGTTTTCCCGAGGGCCACATACAGTAAAAATATCCAAAGGACTGGGCCCCTCACTAGATGTGATGTATACTGCCTCACTTCTAATGCACTGATATCGGAAAAATCAATCAAATGCAGGTAAATTATGTTTGATAGTTGAACATGTGTGAAGAAAAACAGCCTCCATCATAGCTCTCCATCAGTAGATCTCATCTTATTTTTGACTGAAAGGTTGGCAGCTCATTCTCTCAGTGAGCCTCAGATGGGTTCTTGTTAGGTTGTAGTTAGAAACCACGAACTGGACGCCGTGAGTGTGTAAATGTAAATGTGTGGACGGAAACAGAAAATGAAAGAAACGTGTGCTGAACAAACCTGCGGTGGTCCTTCCAGAACCCTAAAATCCACACGCGTCACAAATGCATTCGCATGACACGGAAAAGCACAATTTGCCTTTTTCACTTCCTGCGACAGGCAGTCTGCGCTTTTACCTCCGTGCGCCTTGTTTGTACCTCGCCGCGCTTTAACGCGCACATTGAGGAACAAATATGCGTGGCCACAAAAGCGCTGGTCCACGAGGCCCCGAGTGTGCAGCGTTCTGAGCCATGCACCACAACGTGGAAGTCAACACCTTCCCTGTATGTTTGGGTTTCGCCTTCCCAGTCTCCACCACTCAAAGCTCAAAGTGCATGTCAACACCTGCTGCCATTCCAGATGCCACCTGCCCATCAGGAGCAGAAATAATCCCCAACGGGGAAACATTCAGAGTAATCTGGGGGTCCGTATCCTGCCAGAGGACACTGTCCAATATGGACAGCAGGAGCTGAAGATCGGACTGTTAGGGTCTCTATCTGCTTAGCAGTTTTTCCCCGTCTGTGCTTTTGTTTTGTTGTTTTTTTGTTGTTTTGTTGTTTTTTTGCCACTGATCAGGATCAGGGCGCCTCGTATTTATTTTGTCAGATGTAGCGCACCAGTTTGCATGTTAATGTCCTGCAGTGTCAGACCCACGGAGTACACGTGACTCCTTTTAATCAGACTCTGGTTATGGTGTCGGGCCTCGGGTTTCCACACCGGAACTGCTTTATCCCCTGACAGACGTCGGTGGAGTTTCCCTCCCGACTCCAGTTGAGCCCGAAGAGCACTTTCTGTTCCCCTTTTGACTATTTGCCTTGTTTGTTTTTTTCTTTTTCCCTTCCCAGGTCGTATGGGAAATACAATCATTGGCTACAAATCAAACTGCTGTGCTTGTGCATTTGGGTCGACCTACTACTCCCCCTAACGTGGACGTAACGGATCGGAGGAGAACACACAGAGAATGAGGAAGGACACCAGGAGAACAGAACGCACTGTAGAGCAAACGCTCATATTTATTTTACCCAGTAAGTATTAGGAAGTCTGTCTGGAGACGAAAATATGTCATTCCAGCAGTAAAATACTTTCACTTCACTTTTCAATTCACTGCTGATGCATTTGGACCTGACAGTGTGTCTCATGTAGGCTGAGCTGCTCTTGACACGTTTAGGTCCCTGGTCCTCATGAAGTTGTTACACCTTTGCCAATTTGTTAAATTGCCTTGCAAATAAATGCTTTGCTATTTGTTAAAATCCAAATCTTTTCACTTCCACCACTTGTTCTTGGCCCGGCTCCTCCATCACATTTTACAGCCCATTGTGGCCGCGAGTCAAAACGTTTGCCGACCTGCTATAGACCTGTCCTATGAGGGACATCTATAGACCTGTCCTATGAGGGACATCCATAGACCTGTCCTAGAGAAGGGACATCTAATGGACAACCAAGTACTGCAAGCTAGACTATTATGTAGCTGTAGACACAACACAGGGGGTTCCTGGGCCTGAGAAGGGAAGAAAAGGAGTTTAATAAAGCTATTAAATGGGACTAAAACTACTTACATTTTAGTCTAGTTTTCGTCAACGAAAACTAGACTAAAACTAAGAAGGATTAAAATGACTAAATGTGACTAAAGCTAATATGCATTTTTCGTCTAAAGACTAAGACTAAATCAAAAATAGCTTCCAAAATGAACACTGGTAACTTCACTTCCTGCCTTGTCCTATGATTGGCTGCCGTGTCATGATTGTTTCCACCTGTGTCCAATCACCTGCACCTCCCAGTGTATTTAAGCCGTGTGCGTCTCGTGTCACGTCATTGATGAATGTTCTGGAAGTTCAAGTCTGAGGCCACATTTACACACATTTACAGTATTTACAGAAACAAATATTTCTGCCCCTCTGTTTTCAAAAAAAGTTTCTGTTTATATGAACCCGCATAAATACGTCCCCGGGCGCCATTATAACTACTCCGTTTTTGTGTAAATGAAAGGCCAAAATGTTTCCCCATCGTGTAAACGGGGTCTGAGGGTCCCTGGTTCCTGTCTGCATTTTTATCCCTTGGCCTTTTTTTGATTTGAAGTCTTGACTATCAGTCTTTTAGTTTGCCAAAGCTCTGTGTCTGGGTCCTGCCTTCCCCGCCACGTGACACGGGGCTGGGAGCTTGAAGCTGCCGTTTTGACGCCAGCCCGGTCGGCTCGGATGTCACCTTGTGGCCGACTACAGCTTTTCGCTCATAGGGGCCGGCACGCCCGCTGCCAACCAACCTATCCAACTGTCCCAGTTTGACCCTCCATCGGGGGGGAGACTACTGTACCCGGTTGCGCTCTAAGGGCTTAGCCACGAGACAAAAGATCTGTGGTCATCCAGGATTCAGAGAACCGTAGTTACTCACGTAACTTTTGTTTTGTATTGATATCATCTTCATTCCAGTTGTTGTGATTTTATCAGAAGATTTCTGTTATTAACAACTGACAGATGTTGAGATTAAACACAACTCGAGTTCCGACCACTATTTAGCTGCTTGTAAGTGATGGGTGGAGATGTTCTTGCCATCCATTGGTCGTTGTAACTCACTGCACACCTGCACATATATTTCAAACACAGAACTGAATCTCAACATTGAAAAAAGCTTCACTGCCACCCAGTGGGGGGAGTGCAAATCTACACTCACAGGTACACCGGGAGTCCCTGGATCTCCATCTGTGCCTCGCTCCCCCTGCAGAGACATACATCATGATTAGACGTTTGTTTGCACAAGTGCTGGTTTGGCTTTGTGTGAAAAGGTCATGATTACCTCTATCAGCCAATAGGAGCGGCCCGGGGAGGGACAGGGGGGGAATTGGCTACTGGTGATCTTTAACAAGCCGGACTTTCCATCTCTTTTCCTGCAGCACTGTCACACAGCGCTCCTTCCTCTGCTCCTGACGCCTCTTTTCAATTACAGCGCGTAAGAAGGAAGCGACGGAGTAACGGAGCTCATCGCTTCCTCTGTGTTGATGCTCAGACGTTTGATGTCTTAATGATGTGAGATGGACTTTATGTAGTATATTTACTGTCAGTCTCTTAATATAAGCTATGATATGACAATGGAAGATTATACGAAGCCATTGAGACCCTTAAGTCCACACAGCTGTAACGGGATTACTGTAATTATGTTTAAACAGGCCGAGTGTCATAATGTGTCTGTTTACAGAGGAGGTATTATTTGATTGTATTGTGTGTGTGTGTGTGTGTGTGTGTGTGTGTGTGTACTTGATTTAGTTGTGGTTTAATTAAGGACATGATTCTACCTGTTGACCCTGTTCTGTGGAATCGCTGCCCGTGATCTCCTCCCCTGGAAAGGCTTCTTTACCAACATTGGTTTGATGCCACAACTCCTCCAGTGTTGTGAGTTTGTGTGTTGAACAGTGAAGCGTGAGTGTGAGGTGTAATACCTGGCGTCCTCCAGGGCCCGTCTCTCCTCTCCCCCCCTACAGATACGTTGGATATTAGAAGACGTCCAACTTACAGGAAGTGTCACATCCAAATAGACCCCCCCCTGTCGCCCCTCCTCCTATTTCTAGGGGAGGCTTTGACATGTAAATGAAAACGCTGTGAGCTATACAAACGCAAATCAGGGTCACAGAGGGAGTTTTAGCCCAAGTGACATTTTTTAAAAGGTAAGAAAATCTCTGGTACAAATAGATCAGGCTCAGTAGCCTAATTATAGACGCTTACATTTTAGCTTGAATTGATTTATTTAATTAAAATATGCTAGATTACTGTGTACGCCATTAGCAATGGCAAATGTTATGTCAAAAAGATACAGAAAATAACTTTTAATCAAGGTAAAATGAGCATTCCATGCAAACAACATTTGAATCAGAATGAGGGGTCTGCAGAGATCAGTCTCCTTGAGCTCAACTACAGTGCATAGTGGCAGGACTACAGTGACCTTTTCTTTGGTCTTACTTAAATGCACAGAGGATGTATTACCCACACATCTTCTAGCAATGCGCTCAACTGGCAGAAATGATGCTGGGTATGAGGTGTCTGTTCCCTGCAAGCCCCAAACTTCTGTTGGCTTTCCATAAAAATGTCTGTCCGGGTGGAGATGAAGCCAGGAAACTTGTGCAAGAACATGTTTAAATGCCGTACCCTTTGACACAACATTAACAACTATGAACTGCTTTATAATGGCTGGTCGTAGTTCTGCTAGAGGGTCAAGGACGGGTTCCTCAAAACTGTTAGTGTTTCCACACCACTTAGCATGAACACACGCTGACCTTTATGCTCTACATCTATCGATTGAGTAAGTTACATTCATATATGTTACCCGTTTACATGTCATGGCAAAACATTCAACCTCAGTGACACAAGGGTACATGTGATGATACATTGTCAACATTGCATGTCTGTCAGACTCTAGAGTGTCTGGTGGAATGGAGAAAGAGGCACCACTGTACAGATTTCTAGGGAAAGTCGTTCTGCTGACACCAAAACACGGCTTTACATAAAGCATCAGCTGTTTCAAAGTCCCAACCAATTGTCTTCCTAAAATACTGGTCCTTCCGTATAACAATAACCTCGTATGTTATTGGAGGACCCTTAGACTCCTCGTCCAATCACGTGTGAGGTCATAGGCATGACTCAGACAGCAGAACTTGCAAGACGAGCATACAAACAGACACGTGTGTTACTATATTCAGAAGAACTGTATCTCCAGTTCCTTTGTTTGGTTTTTGCTGCTTCGTGAATAATGGCGGGACGACGTCTCGCGTTCAACTCGCCTTCAACTCCTCTCCGCGGTCACCAACTTTCGGCCAGTCCACAGACAGACAGAAGAAGCAGCTGAAAGCTCTCAGTGGATCGTCTCGTCAACGCCAACAACAAACTGCCGATATCAGCGAGCGGTTCGCTCCACTGGAGCGTTCGGGACTCTGCGGGTTTCTGTCCATGGAGGAGAGGAACCGACTCAAAGAAGAGGCACAATCCCAAGACAGGGTAAGAATACGTTCGATGACTGCAAGCTAAGCTAAAAGTAGCGTAGCCTCAAGCTAAGCTAAAAGTAGCGTAGCCTCAAGCTAAGCTAAGAGTAGCCTAGTAGCCTTACAAGTGAGCAGAAACAGCTTTATTAAAGTGTGTTTTCTTTGCCGTGTCGTTTACAGGAAGCGCTGCGTCGTCTTCACAACTCTGAGACAAATTACAGGCGCCACGAACCGGGTAAGGGTCAGATTTAAAGAATATGCTTTCATTCTGGGGTATAAGGGAATATATACGTATGGATACCGATCATAACTTTACATTTTGTTTTCACAGACTAACCTCGCCTCATAATGAGGCGGTGACCTCGTATTTGCTCCGGGAAAAGTCCAGATTTAGACGACGTCATTGTGTGTAAGTGACACTGTTTCTCCTTCCTTGTTAAATGTTACTGTGACTTTGAGTTTGATTTTTTTTTATTCATACCACACTCATTTGTTTTCCAGCCGCCTGTGAGACGTATTGTGAGACGGGACGCAGGAGCTTCAGGTTCAGGCGGAACACTCATTGCGAGCGGAAGCTGCGAAGGATTCAGCGCGGAGTCGAGCGAGAAGAAAGAGGGTCAGAGTTTATTTGCTGACTTGTTTCAGGTGCATTGATCGATGTGTTGTGTCCGTACGCATCGCAAAGTACTGATTCATTGTTTTTACAGCTGCTGGAATCGAGACAAAGTGCGCTGGCTGATGACGAGGTGGAACTCTGGAAATCCGCCACCGTGGAGCTCACGTCGGACGGAGGGGACGGCGTTGTTGGCGGGGTCTCGGGTGGATTGTACGGTCGCCACACGCCCACGAGCCGCCTGCACAACAGACCTGCCTCAGAAAACACGGCGCCAGTGACGGTCTACAACCCCGAGGAGGCAAACGGACAGTTTACTGAGCTGTAGTTTTTAAACCGCCGTTACCCAAGTGTGGGCAGATCCTCACTTTGTATGTAGTTGTTGTTTGTGTGTTGTTAATATAGCTCTTTCTTTGCATAAACATGTGTCAAATGTTCATTTTCTCTATTAATTCATTGATGTCCTGGTTGGTATCCTAATAATAGTGTAGTAGCCTGCATATGATAACCATGAAATGAATATACAGCATAATATGAATATATGAATAAAATGAGGCGGGTGACCAATAGCGACAGATCTGCCAACCAATCACGAGTGATTGAAAGTTGTGGTTTCATCCAATCATGAACAAGGAAACTCAAGCCTGGTCTGCCCAGGTGTGGTTTTGCTGCCAATCACGAGTGATTTTATTTGTTAGTAAGTTGTGGTTTCATCCAATAAGGAGTAAGGATATTCAAGCCCGCTCGGCTCGGCCACCCGCGGCTTCGCTGCATTCATATGCTAATTCGGGCCATTCGCACCTCCGCCAGCTCTCCGCCTACGTCATGGTTCGTTTCCGACAATTTGTGGCACAGACAAACGCGACGTGCGCGGGTTGCAAATTGTCGGAAATTGTCGGAAATTAGGGAGATTTCCGGGCGTTTACGGGGACGAAAATCTCACTTTTCATGCAGTGTGTATCACAACTAGCTGTAATGAAAACATCGCCACCTATTGTATCGTATATATGACATGCTTTCGGCCAATAATTCGATTTATTCACTGCCATGTATATTGGGATAATAGCACCTCCCCCAGAAAGATAGCATAGTCCGACTAAGCAAAGCTTCCAATTATACCATCATGTAAACACACTGAGTGTCTTTTGAATCTGCAGTAGAACTCATTGAGCTCGTCTGCCAGGCGGAGGTCATTCATGGAGTGGGGGGTTTTTGGCTTGTAGTTGGTGAGGTGTTTGAGGCCTCTCCAGACCGAAGCAGAGTCACTTGCTGAGAACTGTTGTTGGAGTTTCTCAGAGTACAGTCGTTCAGCGTCTCTCACCGCCTTGCTAAACTTGTATTTTGCCTCCGTGTACAAGTCTTTGTCCCCGCTCCAAAATGCCTGATCCTTCTGCAGGCGTAGTGTTCTGAGCTCCGCTGTGAACCAGGGTTTGTCGTTGTTGTAACTCACCCTGGTGCATGATGGTACACAGCTGTCCTCACAGAAGCCGATGTAGGAAGTTACAGCCTCTGTGAACTCATCCAGACTGTCAGTAGCCGTCCTGAAAACATCCCAGTCTGTGCAGTCAAAGCACGCCCGAAGATCCTCCAGCGCCTCACTGGTCCACTTCTTGAATTCCTTCACCACAGGTTTGCAGAGCTTTAGTTTCTGCCTGTATGCAGGAATCAGATGGACCATGACGTGGTCAGAGTGTCCCAGTGCAGCACGAGGGACGGCGTGATGAGCCCTGCTTACTGTGGTGTAACAGTGATCCAGCGTGTTCTCCTCTCTGGTGGGCATTTAATAAACTGTCTGTATTTAGGAAGTTCATGGGTGAGATTTTCTTTGTTAAAGTCCCCGAGGACAATAACTAAAGAGTCCGGGTTGGTCCGCTCCACACGCCGTATCTGGTCGGCGAGTGTCCGCTGTGCCTCGTGCACGTTGCCCGCCGGCGGCATGTAAACACCGACCAGGATGAATGAAGCGAACTCACGGGGGGAATAAAAGGGTTTGCAGTGGATGAAGAAAGTTCCCAGATCAGGAGAACAGTGTTGTAGGATCACCGTTACGTCGTTGCGTTCTGGATCACACTCACTGTTTGAGTTCCTTTGCTCTCAGTGAGGAGGAACAAGCAGTTTATCACATGCAGAGCGGAGAGTGCGGGTCGGGATGTCGGGTTGGACCAGGTCCTGGATGTAAGCTGGACCCCATCCATTCACAGCACGGTACGTGAGCACCATGTTTAGAGGACTTAGGAAGGTTAAAGAGCAGTGGAGCTGCTGCATTGTGGATGAGCTGCAGAGGTGGAATGGTGGTAGCAGGAGACCTGCAGGAGAGAGTTACAGTAGTCAGACTGACGACGCTTCATGAATGAGACCAATGAATAAAATGCATTTAGTGTCCACCAGGATACAGCCCTGATTCTGACACTATGTGATCAATAAAGACATGAGAATAGTGGGACACCGCTGTCATGTTGACACTAATCAATAGAATAACACCAATGCACAGCTATGATTGTGTTCAATGTAATGTAACCAATCAAAATGCATTCATGTAATACTTTGCACCACTTATATTGACCCAGAGAGTTACAGTGAACGCGCCATCCAATGTAATACCTCATTGCACCACTATATTCTGTAAATAACTAGTAAACTTGAACGCACCAGGAGGCGTCACGTGACCAGGGGTGTGGACACTGCTTCTCACACCTTTACTGAACTCTATAAATATCTGTAAGCACCCATTGTTCTTGATTGGTTGGTGGAAGCAAGAGACGGTCACTATGTGATAGTCAATGAGCTCCTCTGTGGCCTGTTGATGCACAAACCAGCGGATCCTCAGCTGAGATCTTCTTTTTAGCACAACACCTTTTCTTTTATTAAAGGCTTTTCATTTGAACTTTTCAGTCCAACATGTCTTCTGTCTGTCCGGAGTTTCTTCATTTTTTGAACACAAGTGGGTGCGGTGCGTCACTGGGAGTCACTGGGGGTCACTGGGGGTCACTGGGGGCTCCTGAAGGTTCCCAGCTCGTGTGAAAAGCGTTTGTCAGCGTTTATGTTCTAAGTATCTTTGCATCAGCAGATGAGAAGATTCAAATCCACCTGCCTGCTGTGGTCGACCCATTGCCCTGAACATCATGATGCACAAGACTGTCGGACTTTGGCCAACAAATGTTATGGTAAAATGATGAATGATGAAATGTCAGGTCCTGATGAAAGACACGAGTGCACAGCCACAACAAAGGCTCAGCAGCATCCCTCTGTGGTGGAAAGGGTAGTAGAGTCCATCTGCTGTATTCTGACTCTGCAGGGACCCTGAACCCCCACATTGAACACTGAGCCTTTATACACACGCTACAACTTCCTTTGCATTCTCATTTTCAGGAGATGCTAAATGTGATCTGCTGGCAGAATAATGCACAAGTTATTGATGAAAATAGCCACAGTTAAGCTGCAAATAAATAAAACCATGTCTTTGGTTACCTTTGAATTATGTTAACTAAAACGTGTTATTATACATATTGCAAACATCTCACAAAAACCAAGATATTAAAATTTAGAAATGAAGACATTTATAAACAAAATATAAAAATGCATCATTTGTGTGTAACTCATAACTGAGGTGTTGAAATGTAGCACATACTTGGTGCAATCCTTCTGTGGAGCATCACATACGTGCCGTGATCAACAAATAAGGTTTTCACACATCAGCTCAAGGACAGAGGGATCAAGGGGGGAGGAAGAGGAGAGGAGGAAGCGTGACAGGAAACTACAGTAAAGACACAGCGAGCTGAAACTGACGTCCAGATGAGGTGATGTCACTGAATCAATGCAGCAGGTTGTTGCATCTTAGAGTTGAGAAGTTCCCACACCAGAGACAAGGTTTATTACTGCGTGGGGACCAAAGTGGAGCATTTAGCAGCTAGAGAGACAGAACAAAAAGCAGAGTGAATATTGGACAAAGCATCCGGTTGACTGGAACAGGACACTAGTGGACACTTAGTGTTGGTGTTGCTCTTTGGCTCAGGTGTGTACTGACTGGCAACCGTTTGGCTTTCATACCTATCAATGTTTTCTTTACAGCTCGTCACACTGTGGCCCAAAAACCCAGTGATGCACTTTTCTCCATCCTACATTTGTGTTGTGGCCAAAGTAATAATAAGAATAAGAAGAAGAAGAAGTGACGCTGCATTCATCCCACATACAACATCACAGGACGAACACGGCAAGACTCACAACACACAACTCCTCACAATGACATGATCAGAAAATATGACACAATCACACCAGCTCAAAGTAATAAGCAACATATGTGCAACAGTCCATCTTACTCCAGTGTCCCTGAATCATAGGAAAATGATACAATGCATGAACGTACCCGTTTATCGCTCTAAACAAGAAATAAAATACATGAAACCTGAGAGACAAAATGTCTTAAAGTCTCTGTAGCTGCAAAGAAGTTCTTCCTCCTTTCATGTGAGTAGCGCTGCACTGCTCTCTGATGGAGGCGGATACTGAAACTCCTCTTGTGCCTTGTAGATATTTACAGTTTAGTTCCCACAGATCTTCACTCGTCTGATGCATCGGACCGGAGAGGAACACCAGCATGATCTTCGCTAAAATACCTTCTATATTTAGTTAAAGTATAAATGGACGTGTTGTCCGTCTCCAGGTCCCAGCAGCATCGGGTCCGACCTCTGTCTCCACGGGTTCAGCCTCGTGTACCAGAGCACGCCGACGGCCTTCAGCCCAGAGACACCAGGTACACACATGAACTACAAGCAGACGACACGAGCAGGAACATCCATGTTTCATTTTCACAATCCCTTGATGATCTTTAGTTCATGTGCCGTGGCAGTGACGGGGACCCTCACCGGCTGTATGAGCCGGATGTCTTTGCGTACGACTTGTACAGCCGCCTCGGCCCGTACGCCTCTGTTCCGCTGTTAGTGGCCCACAAACCAGACCGGACTTTGGGTGTTCTGGCTGAACGCCTGAGGCGCTTGTTAACGTGGGTCACAGCGTGTCGGCTCCTCGGGCGAGTATTGTTCCTGTGTGCTTCTCATACAGTATCTGGTCCTCGGTCAGAGAGCTTCTTCTTTCAGCTGCGTAGTTCATCCCGTTTGTGTGACTGGGAACGATTGATCCGTCCTGCAGACTTTGCTGCTGCTTTTTGTCCTCCTGCTGGCAAACAGCCAATAAACCCGTTTATTACTACATTTATGTTGGAAAACATATAGAAATGCACATTTAACCACTTTACAAACCCCTCCCTCTCTAAGCACGGCCAAACTCCCCCACTGAAGACGAGGCGCATGGAGCCACAGACTGACAGAAAGAGGTGTGATGGACAGCGTGGTTCTGCTCGGGCCCGGTCCACAGCAGCTGTTCACCCAGTACCAGTGTGCAGCACACAATATATTGGACTATTTGCATGTGGAAAGAAACCCCCCACAACAGGATTAGATAAGGATGATAAGGATGCAGCGTCAGATATCAGGTTGTTTACTGTTTATTGTGTCTTGTATGTTGCAAATTACACACATTAATGAGAAGGAACACGATGCTTTCTGTATCACTTCCCCTCTTAGTTGGTTTCTGCACATGTTGACAATATTCACATGATTCATAAGTCACGGCTACTCGTCTCTCCTCCCTCTCTCAGGATATCAAGCCCCGCCCCCTTTGTTTCCTCTCGGGTACCACCAGAGCCGCTGGATCTACGACGAAGAGGCTGACGTGAAGGCTGTGGACGCTGGATTCGACCGCCACGACATCCCGTGCAACGTTATCTGGATGGATATCGAGCACACGGAGGGGAAGCGTTACTTCACCTGGGACGCCGCGCTTTTCCCCCCAACCGGCCAACCTGCAGCGCCACCTGGAGGAGAGGAAGAGGAAGGTGAGTTTCTAGCGTACATTGTCGGCCTTTTTTGTTTTTGGGTGTCACGAATCATTATGGTGCATTTTTTTCTTCTCTGTCAGTTGGTCGTGATAACCGATCCTCACATCAAGATCGACCCCGGTTGGTGTTTGTCTAATGAGGCCAGAGATGGGGGGCACTTCATCAAGAACAGAGACGGGCAGATCTATGAGGGGTCTCGTTGGCCTGGTAATGTTTCTCTGACTGAATAGAGTTTATGTCTAAAATGGTCAAATGGAAGTAGAGTTGCTACCAATGAGGGACTTTGGTGCTGTAACATTGGACTGGAATGTTCTGTCCCGGTGTCAAACTGTTGAGTGGTTGAGGCCTCTCTCTTGCAGACATTTTAGGCCCTTTATAAAAACGTTGCAGAACTCTGCTGTGGTGGTGGCCGTGGTTTTTGCTCGTCTGCAGAGGGGGGAGAGAGAGGGGGGGGGGCTCAGGGAACGTGGCAGGTGGAGGCAATCGGCCTCAGCTGAGCTGAATGTGTTTTGATGGTGTTGGTCTGGTTTTAAAATGCAGTAAGGGCGATCAGGAGGAGAGAGCCGCAGAGCGAGCGAGACGCCGGGAGCTCTCAGTCTGCAAAGGGGACGAAGCTGTTTGTGGAGAAAGTCACCGCCGCCATCCGCACTGCGATCCAACAGAGCTTCTCTGACTGTTTCAGTCAAATGAGTCACAGACATTTGGATCCACCAGGAAAGACTGCTTTCCCTTAATGAATATCATCTCCTAGGTCTTTTTTCAATTATTGTGAAAAAACAATAAACAGGACGAATCGTCAAAATGTGTCTTAGTGGACAAAGAGGAGGTGGCCTTGTTAAATATCAGCGTCGACGTGCACAGTCCTCTTTGTTCAGTGTGTAATGATCCGAGTGTTGCCTCTTGTGCCCTCAGGTCCTGTTTGCTGCCTTACTGGTTCACTCTGTTCCACCTGGCTCACACCTCCGTCTGCCTCCCTCTGCTGCCTAGTGGAAGTACTGCAGGCTGTTTGTCCACTTTACCTTCTGCTTTCTGACACTAGAGGTCCATGTTTGTCATGTTTTAAGTTGGTCATTAAAACATCAGTAGATCCACTTTTTAAGAAGAGCTTATGGAAATGCTTGTTTTATTCAACGCGCACAGACCTCTCTGGGTGGAGTTCCCAGGAGAACAGAGCACCTTCGCTGTGGACCACCAGTATATGATTGGTGATAAATACCTTTTTTTACTGGGTGAAGTTCTCACTTTTATGATCTTAACTGTCTTTGATTGTATGTAGGTGGAGCACTGCTGGCCAGTCCTGTAACCAAGCCGCGTGTTCAAGCTGTGCGAGTCCTTCTTCCTGGATCTGGTGAGGTAAATCAAGCAGCAGGTAACAAACGTCTTCTAGTGACTCACAAGTCACGTCATGGCGCCTGTTACATGAAGTGCTGTTTGTGTTTTAGGTTTGGTACGACGTCCTCACTGCAAAGGCGCATAAAGGAGGCGGGACTCTGGGTCTGCCCGTCACCCTGGACACAGTTAGTGTTAAAGTCTCAATTCACACAGCGAGGGTTACTTCCTATGTCATATTCTATATGAAACTTGTGTTTTCCTCTCAGGGTTCTGTGTTCCAGCGTGGCGGCTCGGTGGTCTGCAGGTCAACAGGAAGTGGTTCCTGCACAGCCGAACAGCAGCAGCTCCCCCTCTCTATCACGGTGGCCCTGAACTCTGAGGTGAGCATCAAAGGGTTTCAGGTAGGCAAATTAAATACAGGTTACTTTCTGACCAATAGTGATACAGAACAATGTCATTCAATGTCTTGTATTAAAGTCTTTGTTAATGGCTGACATTTTAGAGACGTTGTTGAACGTGCTGCTTATGAGATGTGTATATACATATTTTACTGTGCGCCGTGTTTGTACCCCGTCTCCATGGTGACGGAATGCTCGCCCCACATGAGTGCGTATTATTCCAACATTCATTTGCATACGGAATCAGAATATTTGCAAACGGAATCAGATGTTTCTGTTCATTGTCTTACTGAGTTCAGAGGGAGCAGTTCAGATATTTTCTCCAGAGAATTTATCAGCGACATCTGTCCGTTACAGAGTTAAGTAGCCTTTTGAAAGATTCAACACCCTTTTTCACAGACCACATTCAGTCAGTCATTTACCATCAAAACAAAAACCTTTTTACAGGATTTGAGCCTTTTTACAGGCTTTCCACCGGTCTTTTTAAAGACTACACTGAGTCATTTACCGTCTATCAAACGCCTTTTTACAGGCTTTCCACAAGTCTTTTTATTGATATTCACCATGTACCACGGAAACAACCGGAGACCCGGAGCTGGCGCTTCACTGCTCTGGACTCCTCCGACAGGATACAACGTGAATATGGCACTTTCTCGTGCCCCCAATGAAGTGCACTACCTGAAAAGGCCAGTGAGCGAGCTGCATGCCTTCATTGACACTGAGGCCAATATGTGCCGCCGGTTACAAGATCAAGAGCCGGCCTACGATCGCATGGTTTGTGAGCACACAACAATGCTTTCAGACCACAAGATTCACACCACTAGCTGTGTCCTGAGAAGGGAGGGCGGTCGACTCGATCTCATAGACGGTTCACATCTTGTTTGGTATTCATATCCGCGTTTCTTCTTTTTTGGTCTATTAATTATAATTTGCACCTGCCACTGAGGATGAACTTCACATGTGTGTATAAAAACTCTTACTGCTCGGAACAAATTCCATCCAGGATTTTAAAAAGGGCCTCCGAAAGACTTTCGACCAAGTCTCAACGGAGTGAGAAAGGGAAAGAGAGCTGAGTGGGCTGAAACAAGGACGACCATCTGTTTGTTTACGCCATTCGCTTCCAGTGTGTACTACTTGTTGTACCATTACAGGATGACCGTCTAACAAGTTTCCCTATTTCATGTACTGCTGCTATCAATGTTCCTTTGATCTGACGTTTGCTTCCATCATCCAGATACTGTATCAAGTGTATCGTGCACTTTACACTCAATAGCAGCACTCAACAATTTACAGCCCATCTCTGAGTTTAGGAGGAGACTGAAAAACTACAAACATTAATACAAAAAACTGACACTATGTACTACAATTCTCATCACCTTCATTCCTCATTTAAATCTTTCACAACCGTGTCTCATTGTTACTGACAGTTTCCCTCTATTAGTAAATCAATGTTTCGTACTGGTTGTAAATCTATTTTCTGACACTCTCAATAGTCTGTACTCTCTATTCTCCCTTCTTCTACCTGGAATGTGAGTCGTAAACTGGGGAGACTAAGGCTGCTTATCTGGGCTGTTGGGAAGCAGTGGGCGTCGGTGTGTCACCAGTTAGTTGTTATGGGGGTTGTATGAGGGGGGGGGGGGGGGGTGGACCCGTCCTCTGGTTCTGCCGGGCTGCGTTGTATAGAACAGCCGTGGTGGAGCGTTTGGTCGCATGTCCCTTTCATAACTCCTGGGACACTCTCTGCACCAATGGTCCTCCTGTCCACATATATAACATCCATGTCCTCTATTGTCCCCACGTTGTCTGCTGGAGACCCATTGAACGGTCTCTCCCTGCTGGATATTTGTCCTCTGGGGGGGACGGGGTATTGGGGCTGTTTGTCTCTCACCTGCAGTCGTCTCCTGTCTTGCTGTCTCTTGTTTGCTTCTGCTGCTGCAGATATCTGAGAATGTCTATGAGGAGGACGTCCTCCAACAGCAGCTTCTCCTCCTTCGCCGTGGTTTGGATGGGTTCTCTGCACATGTGGTTTGATGGACAGGAGTCCTGATGTCATGGACATGTGATGGTCCATAGGCGTAACCACGCATTCTTTGGGGGGGTCGTGTCCCCCCCAATATTGAAAAGGTACCAATCTGTCCCCCCCCAATATACAGCAGAAAATATGTCACCGCCACCCTTCCCCATCATGTTAATGGTTTGGCCTGCGTTCGGTCGAAGTGGGCAGCACGAGTCGCTGTTTTTCTGATAAAATGACATGTGGTCACAATGCAGGCGTCACAGAGAGACGGGGAAAGAGACAGGCAAGATGAAAGCAGTGGCCACACAGGGACAAGCTCTGGACATGCAGATGATCAGGTGAGAAATCAATGTGAAATGAATGCAATTTAGTGTTGCACATAGACAGTCATTTTAAGTATGTAGCTAAGTAAGGCATTGCAGGTACCTGCATCTTGTGTATGATTTCTTGGTGGTTTTTCCAACGCTACATGTTATATACATATATTTCAGGAGACTGACAGGGAAAGAGAGACAGAACCAGGCACAGGAGGCAGTGGTTTAGATCAGCGAGAGGAGGAGCTCGGTACCTGCCCACACCAGCCCAATACCCACTTTATTGAAACTCAGTCCCTGAAAAAAAAGACACTCAGATTTCAGGACACTTGGTTTAGGCAGTACAAATGGCTTCATTACAGTCCCTCACTTAATGGAAAGAAAAAATAACATAGTACAAGTGTTTCAACTGTGACGGCCAAAATAGTTTTATTTATTGCTGTGGACTACAAATGTAAAAAATAAAAACACTTTCAGGATCTGTAAAAATCGAGGCAAAAACATTGAAATGACCTTAAAGTGCATGATAAAACTGAGGTAGATTATCATTATTTAATTCCTCTGAACATTTAACGGTTTAACTTTTTTTTAAAACATGGTCCATCAGCACAACATCAAGTCATGGACGGCATCTAGATGTTTCCCAGTAAAATCACCATGTGCTTTCCTGTATTCTGATCTCTAAACTCAGCAAACCTTTTCAGGGGCAGCAATGGAAATGAAACTGTGATCCACTCCCACTATTTAGCCTCCATTGTAGCCTCCACCCTGTACCTGTTAGCTACATCATGTAGTGTCCTACCAAGAGGACCGTC
The DNA here is from genome assembly GCF_964276395.1 of Gasterosteus aculeatus. Taxonomy (NCBI): domain Eukaryota; kingdom Metazoa; phylum Chordata; class Actinopteri; order Perciformes; family Gasterosteidae; genus Gasterosteus; species Gasterosteus aculeatus. Next base: position 996,875 of record NC_135708.1, on the reverse strand, counting down.
TCTGTGTTCCTGCTTAGCCATTGAGTCCCTCTATAAGACAAAGATGGTCAGACACAAAGCATTCGCTTTGATTACCTCTTTGCCTCCACACATGCTCCTTAATGCTACGCCTCTTTCTGTGTGCTGTGTGTGGGCACCTGTTTGGGCATCTACATGCCACCTTGCATGATTCAGTCATATGATTGTAGCCCAGTGCATGCAGGGAACGATAAGCACGCCATTCATCACTAATGATGTTTGATCCTATCCTGACATGATGTGCATTCAGTGGCACAAGGTCCTCTTCTTTCTACAAGGCGCAGCACCGGCTTCGCTCTCTTGCTCCTCTGCTGCTGCACACCAAGCACGCCGAAGATCCATTTCCGTCTTCTCCATGCCGCCCATTCTTCCTCTCCCATACTGTTAAAAAACAATGGAAAGAAACATAAATAGCTCATGTGGTGTATTGAACAACTACATGATGACCTATGATGAACTAAATGTAAGAAATCAATGTATTTTTACTTTTTGCAGTGTCATCATATACAAACTACATGATAACGACAATGGTTGTTTAGTTTTTCATATATGAAAAACAATATGAGAATACTTATACATGCAGACTGAAAGTAGACTGAGAGCGAAAGCTTTATGGTACAAGAAACCAAAAACATTCATTTTAATGAAAATTCTGTCCAGCCACTAATTGAGATGGTGTTTTATCACTTAGCATCACAAACCATTTACAGCAAGCCTTTTATTGCAGCTCTACACACCTTTCTCTTATGGCGGAAATGACTCATCAATTACAACGAATTGCCGCCGTCCACCGATGAGCCGTCCTTTTTGTCGTCTCGTCCTCTCAACAGCCCGTCTGCAGACCACCGATAAATGAACTGCATCCACTGAGAGAGTGAAAGTCTGGACTTGCTGAAAAGAGATTTGTCCCTAATTGATTTCACTGTCGTGGTCCTTAATAAGAGCACACGGTAAATAAACAGGTTATTGATCTGATTGAGAGAATATCATTACTGTGCATCAATCACTGTAAATGTTACACACACATACGGCAAGTGGATGTTCACATTGTACAAGGCATTGAATAGATGACTGTGTTTTTGGCTGGTAAGTGAAGGAAATGTCACTTGCATATTTCACCAGCATTTGGCTGATCGCTGGTGTAACATCAGATAAACCAGCGCTGCCGCTCGCAGCTCACCGCCTGCTAACAATAGTTGATTGTATACATTCATTAGAATAAGGTCTAGTCTTTGTACATGTGAATTAGTAATGAGGTAGTAGAAGACGCTCAGCACCTTCTGGTGGACTTGTCCTCCAGTAGCAGGCAGTCAGTGGTTGTTCATGTGAGACAATGACTTAGGAGGAAGGCGTGTAGGGAGGGGAGGAGATGAACTGTGGCTGAAAACATGTCGACAGTCCGAATCCACTCAGCGAGGAAACATTACAACAACAGGATGATTGTACATGTAGTCTGAAGTGCTGAAGCAGCCATGTGATTGTCTGATTGTTTCCACCTGTGTCCAATGACCTGCACCTCCCTAGTGTATTTAAGCCATGTGTGTCACTTGTCGCGTCATTGTTGAATGTCCGGAAGTCCATGTCTGAGTTTCCCTGGTTCCTGTCGCCGTTTTTGCCCCTTTTTTGCTTTTGGATTTTTTTGAACATTAATGTCTCTTTGTTTTTTGAAACTCTGCGTTTGAGTCCTGCCTTTCCCGCCATCCTGACAGAATGACGCGACCTTTCAAGGACTCAGCAGAGTTTGTTCCCCAGAACCAGTTGTGGGGAACTCGTGGGAGAACGCCAGCTGGCTTCCTGGCAGACGCAGTCGGCTCTCCTAGCGTCCCGGGAAAGTGTTCGGGTCGCCGTTCTCGCCGCCCGTCATGACAAGCTTAGCCTAACCAGAAATGACTTTGACATTAATGGCCAACAGTACCTACAGATTAGTGGAGCAGCCATGGCAAGACATTTGCCCCAGCCTATGCAGATATTTACATGGCCACTTGGGAGGAATCCATTCTCCCTTTGTGCGCCAAACGTCCCAGTCCTTACTACAGCTATTTGGATGAAGTCTGGGTCTGGCCTCACTCAGGAAAGGAGTTTGACTTCTTCCTCCAGACCTTCAATTCACACCACCCGGTCATTAAACTTACAGCCGTCACCAACTTTTGTTGCTTTTTGGACTTTTTCACTTCAATGGGCCCAACTTCTCATTGTCTCCCTTTTAAATTAAAGTTTTTTTTTTTTTTTGGTAAACCAACAGATTCACACTTAATGCTATATCGCACCGGTAACCATCACCCTCATGACTTCATTCTGAAGTCCCAATTATTGAGGTTTGAACGGATCTGCTCACGGGCGCAGGACTGAGACTCGGCCACACAGATCTTATTCAAGGCCTGAGGAGAGAGGGGCTACCCCCGATCCCTTCTTAGAAAAGTTAGAAAGGAGGTTTATGGGATATCTCCGCCGTTGAACCCCCGCTCTCCCAGGGGGGCAGGACAACACTTTGATCCACTTCATTAAAACTTACAGCCGCTTTTCAGCATGGGCGACTAGGAAGACCAGAAGGAGCTTTGACCGGCTCTTGGGTCCCACATCACTGTTTCCGTTGTTGGACATTGTCTCGGCCCACGTGAGAAACCCAAACTGGATGCAGGATGCATTGGTCCACCTCTACCAGAACCGCAAGTCACCACCAGGAACCCATTGATCAAAATCCCAAAGGACATTATGTTGCGACACAAAAACTGGTTTTAACAGATCGGTTGTACAAGTCCTCATCTGCTGGTGTCACACTTCACGAGGCATGGGGTGCACAAACTATTCCTCCAGGACCCGGCAAACCGACCCAACTAGTCCACATCTGAAAGAAGGATGGAACGTCAGCGGATAGCTTACCTGCTTTCGGTCCACCCACATGGCCTCAATCTGGGGGTCTTCTAAAGACGCTCTGGAACACGTTGAGCCTCTGGGGGCGCGAGTTATCACCCAAAACATAATTACCATGGGAATTGTTAAATCACTATTGATTAGATTGAACAGGATTTGTTCAGTAGCGGCGGATGTCGAGTTGGCCACAAGGATCCTCTTCCGGGTAAATGTCGTGTCCTCAATGAGTCTACAGCATTAAGTATGCAGAACTGGATCGAAAGAGACAAAATGTACAGAATAGAAAAATGAAACGTAATGACAAGAATACAAACAAAAATGCATCAAAATTTGGAGAGCTACCAGAATGCATGTGCCCTGCCTTTGCAGTAGAATATAACTTCCATTTCTCCGTCCCAGCAGGGCCTCAGCCTGACCGCCCTCTGATGCATTACACCAAGAGACCCAGCTACTCCCGGATGATCAGGTCAAAGGTCAATGAGATGCGGCCCATTGATGCCAGGGGGAAAGCTAGGAGACTGCAGCGCATCACTCTGCGTCGCCGGAAATGAGCCCATGGTATAAAGTCCTCAATCCAACGGGTCTCCTTCATTTCAAACACGTATCCTTAACTGTTTCTGCATCACCCACTTTGTTCTGCTGACGTCCCTCTCCTTTTTTCCCTTTTGGAGACCTGCTACTCTTAAATGACTTCTCACATCATTTCCTTATGTGTTTTTGGTTTTATTATTTAAATGTACGTTGATGAAATTAACCTATAATACTGTACATATTATTCTGTATATAGTAGGCTTTCCTATTGTTTTTCCTGTTCAGTAATATTCTCATTTTGTGTCACTGCTGAATCTTCTCTCCTGATATTGTCTGAAATCATCTTGTCTAAATAACTCATTACAATGTTAACATTGAGTATTTTGTGGTTATATGATAATCAAATGTTTACATCCGATCTCCATCAGTTTACTGTAAAGATCCTGTAGTTGTACACAATGTGTCAGAAAACAGCTGGCTCTGCTAATTGTATTTAAAAACTGTGATGTGATTTATTATGTAGAGAGAGAATGTAGAATAGGAGATGATAACAAGAACTGTGCCAGTGGGCCTCCAGCAAAGTGCCTGTGACAGAGCCAGTGATGAGGTGGCGTGACAGGAAATCAGCTACGCTCATCAACGGCCTCACATGTGGATATCAGGACAGCATGAAGCCTGTAGAGCTAAACACACATATCTACCCACTACAGCTGTGGTCAAACGTTTACATACACTTGTAAAGAACATGATGTCATGGCTCTCCTTGAGTTTCCCCTTATTCCTACAAGTCTGATTTTCCTCTGATAGAAGAATCTGTTCCAATCACTCTGTCACAACAACATTCATGAGGTTTGGTTCTTTTAGGACTTAATTATGGGTTAACAGAGAACATGACAGAATCTGCTGGGTCATAAATATACATACAGCAGTGATAATATTTGATCACATGTCCTTTGGCCATTATCACTTCTATTAGGCGCTTTTGGTGGCCGTCCACAAGCTTCTCGTTGAATCTTTGACCGCTCCTCTGGACAACAGAATTGGTGCTGTTCAGTTAGATGTGAAGGCTCTCTGACATGGACTTGTTTCTTCAGCATTGTTCACATCCACCAGCACCAGATCCCTTGGCAGCATAATACTACCACCACCGTGCTTGGGGGTAGACATGGGGGGTATTCCAGAAAGGAGGTTCAACAAACTCTGAGTCTATCCCTGAACTCCGAGTTGACTTACTCTGAGTATCCGCTTCCAGAACAGCTGATCTGCGTTAGTTCATTCATTTTTTTGTTTCGTCTGACCACAGAACTTTCCTCCAGAAGGTCTCATCTTGGTCCACGTGATCATGTTAAGGTTTCTGAAGCTCTCGAGGGAGGACTCAATCCTTTGTTCTCGTCCCGGCCGGAAACGAGGACACGAATGAGTCAATTCGTTTAAATTCAAAAATCAAAAGTTATTTAATAACTGAACAACGTAATAGGGATTACAATTACAAAGTGAAATACTAAGCGAACAGTGGAATATTTCGCGAAATAGAGAATCCTCTGAGCAAGTCTGAAGTGACTTATCAACGCGGCTGCAGGAGAAGTTCTAACAGTCTTTCCCCGCTTTGGTCCTTTGAAAACTCTTGAGGTGTGTCTTCCTTGGTGCATTTGAATATCATTGGCCTCTTCTCCAAAGGGTCACCTCCTCCATTGTCCCTTCCACGTCGAGGTGTGAAGCTGCAGCTGTAACCTGAAACCTCTCTGTCCTAGCTGTCCCTCACATTCCAATGCACTCAATACTGATAAAGTGGCTTTATGCCTCAATGAGTGAATTTAACAAAGCATACATCGTTTAAGTCTTCATCTTATAACTAGTACACTTTCATTACAACAACCCATCATTAATGATCACCGTTCATCACACTTCATCATAAGATCTAAAACAGTTCATGTGGTTCAATTCTCAAGACATTTGCCTCAGTCGGCTGCCTTACATTAAGTTGTTCATTTTATTACCTGACAGGAGAAAAAACTCCCAAAAAACCCTCTTTGGGGATAAAATTGGGAGAAATCCATAAAGAACGGCAATTGGCATCCGTCCCCAGGTTTTAACATCACATTGTGACAGAATGTTAATGTGTACAGTGTTTATATGATTTAAATGACTATGAATTGTGTTTGATTGAAATTGCATTCACTTCATCTAACATGTTAATGTAATAACTAATATCTAATAACACACAAACTATAATTCTAACACTAAACATTATTACACGTACTATAATTCCCTGACTAGGGGTGCACTTCTGGCTTAAATCCCTAACAATCAGCAGCAAACTTCAGTCGAGCCTTAAGGTGGCGCTTTTGGAGCAAGAGCTTCCTTCCTGCACGGCAGCCTCTCCGTCCATGGAGATGCCAAACACGACTGTGGACATGGACACTGTGTTCCAGCAGCTTCTACTTCTTGGCAGATCTGCATTTTGGTGGTTCTCTGTTGACTCTTCCCCCTCCTGACCAATGTTCTCTCAGCAGCAGGTGATAGCTTGTGTTTTCTTCCTGATGGTGACAAAACAGCGTCGTGCACTTTATACTTACAAACTACTGTTTGCACTGTTGCTCTTGGGACCTGCAGCTGCTTTGAAATGGCTCCAAGTCACTTTCCAGACTTGTTCAAGTCGATGATTCGCTTTGTCAGATCCATGCTGAGCTCCTTTGACTTTCCCATTGTAGCGTTTGTGGGTGTTTGTATCCGATGAGCTCTATTTAAATGCCTCAGAGTCACCAGCTGTAGTCACTCATAAGCACTCACAAGAGGTTAAGAGGCCATGAAGCTCATTGCATTGACACAACGTTCTAAGGCACCAAAACTGCTAATTCATGTTGCTGTATGTATATTTTCCACCCAGCAGATTTGATCACTTTTATTTATATATATATATATATATATATATATTTAATCTTTATTTGATGGCATGTTTAAACATGTACAGTTGTTTCCAATAAAAGTCATTTATTAACATTAGAGCCAAACAATTCTATTTCTGTTAAAGTAACACATGGAGTAAATGTTGTAAATGACATTATAGGGAATAAAAACACAAGTAACGCATATTCAATATTTCCTTGAGAGGTTTGCTGAACCATTAAAAAGCTTCTTGTTCAAAACAAACCTGATTATGTGAAATTAGATTTGATTTCACTCAACAGATTTAGAAAGATTTGAAGTTAAAATGGGCTCAAAAAGAATTACACGTTCATATTTTCCTTCTTCACCTTGTTTTTATTATTGCTGATGAAGCGCACACACACATAAGGACACATTTGTCTCATATGGGGGGACAGATGAAAGAGCGTCTTATAAAATGTCTTCTTGAACACATAAAGATGAAGATTAAAGCCTAATTAGGAGCCAATATCTAAATGATCATCTATTGATTGAAGGAGCACAGCAGCATTAAGCTGAGCTCTTTCACACTTCCATCTGAGTCCCAGAGAGCTGTGGACCCCCCAGAGTCCAGACCAGCTCAGGTACCCCTCACCTGCTCCACCTGCATCTACACCCACATGAACCACCATCAGCTGTACAGACTGAACTATGTGGTGAGCAGAGAGGAAGGTTCTCCACCAGGAGGAGACTCTCCCTCCTGAAGAGGACGCAGAGACACTGAGGAACCAGGACTGAACCAGAACCTGAACCCAGGATAAAGAGGTTCAGTGAATGTGGTGCTGAAGGTGTGGAGGTGGATCAGTGTGTCAGAGGAGACTCTGTAGAAGGACAGAGAGCCAGCAGGACAGTCCACATACACTGCTACTCTACCAGAGGAGGAGGAGGAGGAGGAGGAGGAGGTGATGGGTGTTACTGTCTCATTGTGACAGACATAGTAACCTCTATCAGAGCAGATCAGACTCCAGGACTGATCATTGAATCCAAACAAACAGTCTCTACTGTTTCCTTTCCTCCTGATTCCTCTGTAACTCACTGATACATAAACTCCTCCTCTCCACTCGACCTCCCAGTAACAGCGACCAGTCAGACCAGTTCTACACAGCAGCTGATGATAGTAGTCAAATCTGTCTGGATGATCAGGATATGACTGATACTCCACACGTGTCACCTTCCTGTTGTTGTCAGACAGTTTGAGGTGTTTGTTTACTGTGTTTGTGTCGATTGTGAGTTCACAGGAATCTGATGAGAGAACAAGACACAATACAGCTGCAGTTATTAATCATGTGTTCATCTACTGACACGTTGATGATGACGTCACAGAGGTGAATGAGTGATGTCACAGTGTGAAGATGGTTGAATCTTCATGAATCAAAGCACACTTACACTTCCTCAGACCTGGTCTCAACCATCGGACTCCATCAGGCTCCACCCTGAAAGGAGGAGGGGGGTCAGAGCAGCATGGAGACATGGACATTACATCACTCTCACACACAGCTTTGTCCTTCATGTCCACATGGAGCACCTCTTCTTCTTCTACCACTACTTACAGACGACCACAGACTGTCAGTCAGGCGTCTCACAGCGACGAGGTGCTGGAATATATTCATGAAGAAGATGAATGGATAACAAATAAGAAATGGACCTGTCACTGTACTTTCACCAGATGTGAATTCAAACGGGAGAAATGACGTCATGCTACAGATCAAGCTTCATGGGACGTGTGCAAAGGAACATTCACATTAAACTGTTTCATAAAGATAAAGCAGATACAGACCATTCAGTATTCACACAATGTGCATGTTTCCATGTTGTCCCCATTTGTGGACAATGTCTCTCCCTGTGGTTCGCTGGAGTCCCAAAACTTTACAAATGGCTTTGTCACCTTTTCCACACTGATGGATCTCAATGACTTTGTTCCTCATTTGTTCCTGAATGTCTTTGGATCGCAGCCTGATGTCTCGCTTGTGAGGATCTTGTGGTCTACTTCACTTTGTCAGGCAGCTCCTATTTAAGTGATTTCTAGATTGAGAACGGCTGTGGCTGGAGAAATGGAACTGGGCTTTCCAAAGATGTGATGAACCTCACTTCATTTATGTTTTCATCACTTTTTCACACAGGGCCATTTAGGTTTGGATTCTTTTCTCCCCTTAATGATAAAAACTGCATTTTGTGTTTACTTGCGTTATCTGTGTCTAATATTTACATTAGTTTGATGATCTGAAACATTTAAGTGTGACATGCAGGCATGAAAACGGGTCACGGGTGAAAAAGGGGAGAAGGATGTTTCCCCTCTAGGGGTTTTCAGCTGGTTTTGTCCCAGGGACCAACATTCTGAATAGAAAGTCACTGGCCTGTAACCGCCCCCCCACATATTCCGCCTGTAGCACTTGTCAGTGGAATCTCTTCCATATTCTTCTGGATATTCAAGTGACTGAATGTCTTCAGCTGGACGCATCGGTCTTAATGTGCCGGTAATGATGGTAAACGATGCTTGTAGCTGGTTGTCATCTACGCTCCACTACGGTTACATAAAGGTGGCGTTTGTGTTTTCACAACGTTTTATCTCATAATTTAGACTTTCTATCCCCTTTCTTCAGTGCGGAAATGGGCTTCTATAGTTGTGTGAATGCATCACTCCAGCCAATCCAAAGACGGGGTTTGTAACCAATCAGGTGTAGAGACCATGTGACTGGCTCCGCCCCCTTACTGTCAGAAAGAACAACAGCGAGCGCGTAGAAAACTCCTTCGAGCGCGAGCAGAGATTCTCCTCGCGAGCAACGAAGGTCACGTTCAAAAGTCCGTCTCACGAGAGATATTTATTTATTTATTTGCTCGCGGATGTTTGATTTACGCGCATCAACCTGATTTGCGCTTTGGAATTTTGGCAGTGATTTGCTGCCATACCCCCCCCCAAAAAAGTGAGGGATTTTCATGCCTGAACATGAAAGAAATGAGGAATCAGGAAGGCAGCAAACACTTTATCACACAACTGTAACACATAAAAGCAGAAGCCATTTTCCAGTGAGGCTGAATGAGGCGAGTCGGAGGACGTCCACGTTGTCCCATTGATCAGGTGGACTGCAGTGTCTCCCCGTTGTACTACTTCATGGGGGGGCACCCCTGTTATAATGATGGAAACACTGAACTGGCTTCGGTCGCTTATCAAAACATCGGCCAAATAAGCCGTTTTTCAGACTTTATGAGCAAATACAGAATCCCTTTGTGTTCATTTCTAAAGCCGCATAAAGACACACGTGACTTTATTTAAGGCGCTGCGCTACTTGCAAGTCGCTGTGTTGTGGCAGATTCTCCATAAAGGTAGAAAACAACAAACTCATGGTCATGAAGGTCCTCATGTAACGTTACATGGAATCTGCATGAGGAGGAGGAGGAGGGTCCATGTCGCTAAATACCAACTGAGATCTGAGATTTGCAATGAAACGGTTGCAGTGATGAAAGAGTCCAATGTACGACGACACCACGAAACCAAGCATCCGACCTTCACGTCCTACACTGCTGCTGAGCGAGAGGACAAAGTCCAGCACATGGCAGCTAACCTGCAGGCTCAACAACAGTACTTTTACCCTGCTAACAACACACAAGAAAACGCTACAATAGCTAGCTATGAGGTAGCTCAACTCATAGCGCGCCGCGGGAAAGCTTTCTCAGACGGTGACTTGGTTAAACAGTGGCTCATTAAAGTCGCTGGAATAATGTGCCCGGAAAAGATGCAGGAATTCAACAACGTGAGCATGTCCACAAACACAATTGTGCGTTGAATGGAAGACTTGTCAGCTAACATACAGAATCAAGTGTCACATAAAGCTTGTGCTTTTGACTTTTACTCGATTGCATGTGATGAAAGATGCAACAGACGCCGCACAACTGTTCATTTCTTTGCGGGGAGTTGACGATAACTTTTGCATCACGGAGGAGCTGCTTGATCTTCGGAGTCTAAAGGGCACAACAACGGGTGAGGACATTTTTGAAGCCGCGTCAGGTGCAATTGACAAGATGGAACTTAAATGGGACGAGCTGTGTGGAGTTGCAACGGACGGGGCTCCCGCTATGACAGGCGAGCCCAAAGGAATGGCATCTATGGTGTGCGCCAAGGTGCCAGAGAGTGGAGGCGAGGCTGTAAAATTGCACTGTATCATCCACCAAGAAGCTCTCTGTGCCAAGACAGTCCAGCTTGGCGATGTGATGACCACAGTTGTGAAAACTGTCAACATAATTCGAGCACGAGGGCTCTACCACAGAGAATTAAGCTTTCCTATCTGATGTCGATGCTGAATACGGGGACGTACTCTATCATTGTGACGTGCGCTGGCTTAGTCGCGGCTCCGTGCTGAAGCGGTTTTATTCCCTTATTGCCTTTCTAGTTGATCTTACTGGTCATCTGAACTCACTGAACAAGAGCCTACAAGGCAAAGACCAGCTTGTACCACAACTTTCTGTGCGAAGCTTCGTCTTTTTGAGACACAACTACGCAACTTCAACCTTGCGCACTTCCCTACGCTGTCCGAAATCAAACGTGCTCATCCAAAGGCCGACCTCTCTGCTAAAAAGGGGAAATATGTTTCTGTGATCACAACTCTTAGGACACAATTCAATCAGCGCTTCCAAGATGTTTCTGTCATTGAGAAAGAAATCAAGCTGTTCTCAACTCCCTTCCTGCTGGATGCAGAAGAAGTGGAAGAGAGTCTGCAATTAGAACTCATCGAGATGCAGCTCCTCTCCCTACCCGACTTCTACCGGAGCTTGGAAAAGGCCAAGTTTCCTCTGATGCGACGCCACGCAAAAAGAATGACCAGTCTGTTTGGCACAACATACATATGCGAGCAAACATTTTCTCTGTGAACTCTGAACAAAAGCAGATTGAGAACCAAAATGAGCGACAGCCATCTCTGTGATGTCCTTCACATCTCAACCAGCAAACTTACTCGTGACCTGCCAGCCGTCCTTCAGTCCAGAGCAGCATCACTGCTCCCATTAAGTGCAACACTGTTCCCATTGTAGGCGAGTTCAAATATATTACACAGTATTCATGTGTTCAAAAGCCCAATTACTTCATAAATGCAGTCAATTAAAGTTGATAACATTTTCTAAAACACGTTAGCTGATGAATGATTTGCATAAGTAGGTTAAATAAAGCCTTCCCTCTTTATACAGGGCTGTGAAGGGGGTCCCCATCCTGACGAAGAAGCAATCTGAGGATGAGCTGCCAACCCTTTTTGTAAAAAAAATGAAAACCCATCAATGGAGAGATGTGATTTATGCAATTTTTTTTCTTTAAGTTTATTCAATTATCAAGCATAATTTACCTACATTTGATTGATTGATTTGTATTACTGTTAATACACTAGAGGTGATATACCTTAACTTTAGTGAGCGGCTCAACCTTTCACATATTTTTCTGTCTGTGGCCCTCAGTGAAAAAAGTTTGGACCCCCTGCTTTAATACGTGGAACACTTCCTGCATTTCGCTCTCGCTCGCCCCTCGCGTCCAGTAGTCGTATTACACTGTTTAAAGTTCCCGTCTTCCTCGGTGGTTTGATTTAACGGTCTCACTTCCGCCCCGCTGCTCTCGCTCGCCCCCTAGTGTGATAACCGGCACTCCGCTTGTTGTTGCGCGCAACCGCACCGCCGTTCCTTCCCTGCACCCCCCTCGCCTCCCCCCTCTCTCTCTCTCTCACCCCCTCTGTGCTCACACACACACACACACACACACACACACACTCTGGTTTTGATTGCTTGTTTGGTGAGCAGGTTTAAAATAAGTGTTATGGGGATTGTTGGTTGCAGTTATAGGTGATCTTGATCGGTGTTCCTGTGAGTTAATAAACCCTGTTATACTTTAAAGAACCGTTTTCCTGTGTGTACTTGTGCATTTATATGGTGGTGACCGTTGACATACATCCCCGGTGCTCGAACTTAACTCCTTCCAACATCTTCACTCTCAAGGAGCGAATATCAATTATGAGACTTGATTTATAGTATTGGTTATTGGTCCCTGTTAGCTCAGGGTGGTGCCCCGTTATTTATTCATTCTGAGAAGTATCTCAGTGATTATTAATAATTCTATTAATGTCCATAAGTTAGATCCTCATTTGCTAGTAACCTAATACGACCCCCTAGCCGCTCCCAACACTTCTCATCCAACCACAATCACATTCACTCCATCCGGATGGCAACATTTATCTGGATGTTTTTTTTGGTATGTTCTGTTCATTTCTACGATATAGTTGATACTAATTCCAGGTCCACCATCAGCTGTTGGTTCTTCACTGAGCGTCTGTGGCCGACTGTCACCTGTAGCTTCAACAAGTCCACTCTTATCATCCAGGGAACCGTCTCTCAATGCAAAGCACCAAAAGCAGGTGAAGCTGAACTCCTTTAAAACACCAAACGTTCCTCCTGTGATGATCCATCAAGACGCTTTGAACAGATTGTTTCTCTGACTGTTTGTCTCTTAATAATAATGTCTGGATTAAAGGACAAACACACACTGGAGGCAGAGGACCAGCATCTAAACATCCAAGTGTTGTTTGAGTTCTTAAGAGCCCACAAACCTGCAGCGTGACCACGTTGACTCATATCAACCCACCATGATGCCGCCAACGTGTCAGGAGACACTGTCCTCTCTAATAACGTGGAGACAAAGCTCCAGAGAAACAAGGCTTTCATCACCTTCCTCCATGTTCAGGCTCATCCTGGCTACTGTTCCTCACTACTTCTGTCTGTGTCGATGGTCTCATGTGGGACACAAACAGTTTGATGAGTCTCTGGTAGTTTGAGGTCAGCTTGGTGTGTCAGGGTCTTATTAACCAGGCTGACAGTGGAACAGAGAAAAGGTTTTCAGCTCTACCTCCTCTACCAGACTGATGGTCTGTGGCTGCAGCTTCTTCATACCTGAGAGTCTCCAGTCTCCACTGAGGATCCTCCAGTCCAGCAGACAGCAGCTTCACTCCTGAGTCTCCTGGATGATTGTAGCTCAGGTCCAGCTCTCTCAGATGGGAGGGGTTGGAGCTCAGAGCTGAGGCCAGGGAAGCACAGCCTTCCTCTGTGATCAGACAGCCTGACAGCCTGCAGACACACAGAATAAGACACATGTCACATGATCTGAGGGAGCTGTGAGGGCTGGAAGGTCACTGCAGTACTGAGATACTATCAGGTACAGAGGGGTCACATTAGCATGGTTACTGACTGGTTTCCAGTCACAACTAAACTCCCACTAATGTACATCAACACTCTGATAACATTACTACTAACTCTATAATGTCAATTATTTACATTATATTGAAAATAAACACATTTTATGGAAATAGTTGGAAAATACATATTTGATTTAAATTATGGAAGCAGAAAGAATCTTATGATAGTCAGAAATGTACCATGGATGTAAATAAAGACACCAAGTGGACTTTAATTGAATCCTGACCTGAGAGTCTCCAGTTCACAGTGTGGACTCTTCAGTCCAGCAGACAGCAGCTTCTTCACTCCTGAATCCTGCAGGTGGTTGTTACTCAGATCCAGCTCTCTCAGACTAGAGGACTGGGAGCTGAGAACCGAGGACAGAGCATCACAGCTTCTCTCTGACAGGTTACAGACACTCAGTCTGAAGAGACAACAATAAACAAGAAAAAAAACATTTGTATTCATATTGAATCCTCTGATGATGAGTTTGGACTAAAATCCGATCAGTTAGAACATGAAAAAACATGTTCAGTGAAAGTGTTTACAATTATTTTTTTTCTACATAGAACAAGGTTTATTGTGCTCCACTGTTTACAGGAATTACTGTGGTATTAATATCAGAATGAGGCAGGGATATTTATTGTTGTTTATTAGTTAAATTCAAAGTTAGGCTTCTCTATCCTCCTTCTGACTCCTTCCATAGAAAGAAAGAGAACAAAGTGAGTGTAAATGTGGAATGAATCTTCATCAAATCAGAAATAATCAACCATCACTCAGCAGATCTTGTTTCAGACGGTCTATTTTCAAGCTACTATGTGGTAAATATGTCTTGTCTACAAGGTTCTCGTGATGTGATGGAAACACAGATATTAATTCACAAAAAGGACTAAAAATAGACAATGTTTTGTCTCCAAGATTAGATCCTCTGGTTCCAGAGTTCCCTACACGCATCATTGAAGACAAACTAACTTAATCTTACCTGAGAGTCTCCAGGTCACAATGTGGACTCTTCACTCCAGCAGAAAGCAGCTTCACTCCTGAATCCTGCAGGTGGTTGTTACTCAGATCCAGCTCTCTCAGACTAGAGGACTGGGAGCTGAGAACCGAGGACAGAGCGTCACAGCTTCTCTCTGAGAGGTTACAACCACTCAGTCTGAAGAGACAACAATAAACAAGAAAAATAACATTTGTATTCATATTGAATCCTTTGATGATGAGTTCGGACTAAAATACGATCAGTTAGAACATGAAAAAACATGTTCAGTGAAAGTGTTTACAATTATTTTTTTTCTACATAGAACAAGGTTTATTGTGCTCTACTGTTTACAGGAATTACTGTGGTATTAATATCAGGATGAGGCAGGGATATTTATTGTTGTTTATTAGTTAAATTCAAAGTTAGGCTTCTCTATCCTCCTTCTGACTCCTTCCATAGAAAGAAAGAGAACAAAGTGAGTGTAAATGTGGAATGAATCTTCATCAAATCAGAAATAATCAACCATCACTCAGCAGATCATCACTGTAGAGACACACATTAAAATCTTCAGTCTCTTCCCACCTCTGCTTTTCATTCATTCATTATATGAAACAGGACATCATAAAGCCTGAATAACAGGAACAACAGGATGAACATGTGATGTTTTATCGTGAAAGAACATTGTGTTTCAGACGGTCTATTTTCAAGCTACTATGTGGTAAATATGTCTTGTCTACAAGGTTCTCGTGATGTGTGTCCATCACATCAGCTTGAAAATAGACCATGTTTTGTCTCGAAGATTAGATCCTCTGGTTCCAGAGTTCCCTACACGCATCATTGAAGACAAACTAACTTAATCTTACCTGAGAGTCTCCAGGTCACAATGTGGACTCTTCACTCCAGCAGAAAGCAGCTTCACTCCTGAATCCTGCAGGTGGTTGTTACTCAGATCCAGCTCTCTCAGACTAGAGGACTGGGAGCTGAGAACTGAGGACAGAGCGTCACAGCTTCTCTCTGAGAGGTTACAGCCACTCAGTCTGAAGAGAGGGATGAAGAAGAAGCAGTAAGTATAAAAGATGGCAGCATGTTTAAGTTCTGATGTAGGAATCTAACTCTCTCTGTACTTACACAACTTTGTTGGAGGCTTTGACCACTGGCAGCAGCCTCAGAAGAGCCTCCTCTGAAGCAGAGTATTTCTTCAGGTCAAACACCTCCAGATCTTCTTCTGATGACAGTAAGATGAAGACCAGAGCTGACCACTGAGCAGGAGACAGTTCTTCTGTAGAGAGACGTCCTGATCTAAGGGACTGTTGGATCTCCTCCACTAGAGAACCATCATTCAGTTCATTCAGACAGTGGAACAGATTGATGCTTTTCTCTGGAGACACATCCTCACTGATCCTCTTCTTGATGTACTGGACTGTCTCCTGACTGGTCTGTGAGCGACTTCCTGTCTCTGTCAGCAGACCTCGTAGGAGAGTCTGATTGGTCTCAAGGGAAAGACCCAGGAGGAAGCGGAGGAACAAGTCCAGGTGTCCATTAGGACTCTGTAAGGCCTCGTCCACAGCACTCTGGTAGAGACGCTTTGGGTCAGGATTGGGTTTAAAGCGTTTAGACACCCGGGAGGTGGTTTGTTCTTCTGACAGCAGATTGACACCAGAGCTGAAGAAGGTCAGATGGACATGAAGAGCAGCCAGAAACTCCTGAACACTCAGATGGACGAAGCAGAAGACCTTGTCTTGGTACAGTCCTCTCTCCTCTCTGAAGATCTGAGTGAACACTCCTGAGTACACTGAGGCTGCTCTGATTTCGATGCCACACTCTGTCAGGTCGGATTCATAGAAGATCAGGTTGCCTTTCTGCAGCTGATCAAAGGCCAGTTTTCCCAGAGACTCGATCATCTTCCTGCTCTCTGGACTCCACACTGGATCCGTCTCAGCTCCTCCATCGTACTTGGCCTTCTTCACTTTGGACTGGACCACCAGGAAGTGGATGTACATCTCAGTCAGGGTCTTGGGCAGCTCTCCTCCCTCTCTGGTCTTCAACACCTCCTCCAGAACTGTAGCAGTGATCCAGCAGAAGACTGGGATGTGGCACATGATGTGGAGGCTTCGTGAGGTCTTGATATGAGAGATGATCTTGCTGGCCTGCTCCTCATCTCTGAACCTCTTCCTGAAGTACTCCTCCTTCTGGGGGTCAGTGAACCCTCTGACCTCTGTCACCATGCCAACACACTCAGGAGGGATCTGATTGGCTGCTGCAGGTCGTGTGGTTATCCAGAGGCGAGCAGAGGGAAGCAGCTTCCCCCTGATGAGGTTTGTGAGGAGCACGTCCACTGAGGCCGACTCTGTGACATTAGTCAGGATCTCATTGTTGTGGAAGTCCAGAGGAAATCGACACTCATCCAGACCGTCAAAGATGAACACAACCTGGAAATCTTCAAACCTGCAGATTCCTGCTGCTCTGGTTTCACTGAAGAAGTGATGAACAAGTCCCACCAAGCTGAACTTCTTCCCTCTCAGCACATTCAGCTCTCTGAAGGTGAATGGAAATGTGAACTGTATGTCCTGGTGGTCTTTGTCTTCAGCCCAGTCCAGAGTGAACTTCTGTGTTAAGACTGTTTTCCCAATGCCAGCCACTCCCTTAGTCATCACTGTTCTGATTGGTTCCTCTCCTCCAGCTGAGGCTTTGAGGAGGTCTTCTCGTCTGATTGTTGTTTCTGGTCTGGCTGGTCTCCTGGATGCTGTTTCAATCTGTCTGACCTCATGTTCTTCATTGACCTCTGCAGTCCTTCCCTCTGTGATGTAGAGATCTGTGTAGATCTCATTCAGAAGGGTTGGGTTTCCTGCTTTAGCGATCCCCTCAAACACACACTGGAACTTCTTCTTCAGGTTGGATTTGAGTTCACGCTGACAAACTGCACCAGGAAGTCCTGAATGAAGACAACAAAGAAGATCCATGAGTCACAGAATAGATTTAAACATGTCTTTCCTCAGAGAATGACTATGAATATATTCTGTCCGTCTCTGGAGACATTAGTGAAGGTCTCATTTATCAGCATGGTAAGTCTGTAGAGAAATCCTCTTACTGCTCTGCAGACGCTCAGCCAGCTCCTCCTGCTTCATTCTCCTCAGGAAGTGCACTGAGATCTTCACAAAGGCCTCTCTGCTCCTCCTCTGCTCTTCATCCAGCTCCTCCTCATCCTCTTTCTCTAAGCATTCTGGGTAATCTGAACTCACTACCTTCTGGATCTTCTTCAGCTCGTTCTTCACAAAAGTGAGGATGTTCTCCTCCAGCAGCTGGAACAGAACATTCTATGAATGACACCAACTAGAACATGGAAGCCACCATCAGGTCCATGTTGGACAGACGGACAATCCCCTGGTCTACAAAGTGCAGCATGGAGATGATGGTGAACTGAGAGATGTTAAAGTAGTTGTACATGTACACACCATGAAGATGGAGTCCAGGTGTGTTTGATGCTGCTGGGCAGACGGACCTGTGGGAACCTCTGAGCTCTCCTGGTCTTCTCTGTGGAGGAACATGAACCATCAGCTCACATGGTGTTTGGACCATCAACACCAATACAACATTAGGTAAAGATATTGGCTTCTGTCATAATTGATCACGATGGAAACCAGATGCTGAAAACTGTCGATGATGACAGACAGTTTATTAGTTGAGTGACAGTTAGTCATCAGTTTCATCTGGTTTTAGTTCTTACTGTGGGTCATAAAAACAACGTCTGCAGACCTCTGCATCTGGTCCAAAGTCCTATGGAACTACTCCAAACCTCTTTAGTCCGTCCCCTGACCTCTAGAAGTCTCCTTAGATCTTCTGAAACTAGTCTTTGGTCCTTTTCACAGAGTCTACTGACGATACTTTGTCCAAACCTCTGCATGGAGTCCAGTGACCACGTCAGCTGGTCCACAGAGCACTGAGTTTATTCTAATCACATGTTCAGTCCCAGTCATCTGTCTCCAGAAAGCTGCAGCTGTCTCCAGATGTGACCTCTGCTGATCCTGATGTGGAGGAACTAGCTCACATTGTGTTTACATCTGAGGATGTTTACAGTTAATGATTCACACTTAAACACACACAGACCAGTTAGATGAAGATAATGAGTTCTGTCATGATGGATCGTCATGGAAACAACATGTTAAACACTGAAAAAACATTTATGTAATTCAAAACTGAGGATCAGAACAGTTCTTCATCTGTTTAAGAACTTACTCTGGGTCATAAGAACGGCGTCCATTGTTGAAGTCAATCCATCGACCCATAGAATGATCACTCTTCATGGACAAACATCTGGGTTCAGGAGACTTTCCTCTCTGCTGATGTGAACTGAAAGAAAAACTGAGATTACATCATCACATCATCATCTAATCATGAAGCATCAGCTCACATGGTGTCCGTCCTCACAGAGACCCAAACAAGGTAAAGGTCCATGACGTGAGGTCTGGATGTGGACCACATGACTCCCTGTAGTGGTTTAGGTCTACTGGTCCTGCTGGTCCCACTGACAATCAACAGCTCAGTCTTTCAGCTCACTGTTTTCTTCACCAGTCAGTTTGGTTTAGTCCCAACAGGTCTCACCAAGTCCTCCATGGAGCTCTCCCTCCCTCACTGGACACTGCTGAAGGGCCCTGGAGCAAGAAACCCAGAACCTCCACCAGAGAGTCTGGTAGAAACACCTCATCATCAGCCTGAGACCCTCACCTTGCATCAACAGAGGGACCAACATCTTTGAAGTATATAGGAGGATCCATAGACTGGTTACTCTTCATGGACACACAGCTGGGTCCAGGTCCAGGTCCTGGTCTCTGATGGGTCCTGGTCACACATGTAGAAGCAGAGTCAGTGAGTCAGAGACGTTGGGACATGGAGACGAGTGGAGGACAGTTGGAGATGGTCCTCTCACCTCTGAGCTTTGGTCTGTCTGTCATGTTCCCCACACAGAGGAGCTTCAGAGGGAGGGACTCCGTCCTCTGGGTCCTCAGCCTGATTCATAGCAGAGTCCACACCTTCACACCTTCACACCAACCTGCTGGGAGAGCTCACACGTTATTATCTTCATCAGGACAAACACACAGAGCTCATTCACCTCAACACTAAAACTCTCATGGGACACTTTGTGTTGTTGTCTTGAGACAACGTGTCAAGAGACGTCATTTTAAATTCTCATCCTATAAATGTTGTGTTTCTTTTAAGCGCTTTCCTTTGGCAGGAGGCAGCGGTCCATCAGGACGTTATTTATGTTAAATCACTATATAGGCTACTAAAACTCAGCATGCAGGATGACAACATGAAAAAGTTACAAAAGTGAGTGTCAACAGGAAACGCAGCAAAATCTGGACACATGTCAATGACACTGATCTATCTAATGCAGAATGTAGAGTCTGCAAGACTAAAATCTCTATCTTCTCCAAAACAGGGCAGATAATTTCAGAGAGAAGAAACAGGATCAGCCCCTCAAAGCGGAGCCACTTGGCCTCAATGTAAATCTTCGCTGAAGGACAAAACTCTGCATGCTGATTGTTTTTTCTTTTTGTTTTACACATTTAATTTATATTTTGTTGTGTGATTCTGTAAGCTTCTGTATGTTGTTTCACTTTAAATTTGTTAAGTATTAAAAAGTTTAAAATAATTAAAAGTTAGTTAAGTTCATTTGTAAATAATTAAACGTTTGTTTTTGCACTAATTTATTTTTTTATCACTCTGTAGAGTGAATAAATAATAGTGTATTTATATAAAAAAAATTGACAGTGTTTTTTTTTATTTATTTTTTTATTAGTAATTCATCCATCCATCGTCAAATCGCTTATCCTGCACACGGGGTCGCGGGGGGCTGGAGTCCATCCCAGCCAACTTCGGGCGATAGACAGGGTACATCCTGGACTGGTCGCCAGCCAATCGCAGGGCAACACAGAGACACACAACCATTCACACTCACATTCACACATCTACGGGCAATTTAAAGTCCCCAATGAACCTGATCCCCAGAGCATGTCTTTGGACTGTGGGAGGAACCCGGAGAGAACCCACGCAGACACGGGGAGAACATGCAGACTCCACACAGAAAGGCCACTGGGCGGAATCGAACCCAGGACCTTCTTGCTGTGAGGCAACAGTGCTAACCACCACGCCACCGTGCCGCCCTTAGTAATTCATATTGCG